>NC_066581.1:341442983-342042983 GCF_024323335.1 Lathyrus oleraceus
GCAAACCCTAACATTGCCTTGCAAACCCAGTCGTGCCATTTGATTTCAACCGGTCTCTCCCATTAGGTTTGCCTCATTCCCATGATTTTATGCTCTTAATTTGGATCATCTGAATGTATGAGATATGATGGATAAATTTCATTATGTTTTTGCCCACGGGTTTAATTATGCATGAATGGGTGAAACCTATGCCTTGAATGTTTAATCACATGATTTCTGAAATATATGCCACAGGGTTTGAGGTTTCTGAAACCATACTGTTATCCATGAAAAAAATGCTTATCGTGTTTCACTAACCCTTTTGTTGAGTTTTTGTGAGGGCTCACAGACTTTTGCAGAGATGGTTTGCGTGGTTTTCCCACTTTATTTGTGGGATATGTAACACCCCGATGAAATAAGGATAATTATTTAATTTAAATTAATATAATATTTATTAATTTAATTTAATAATTGGATTATTATTGGAATATTATTGGGATTATTATTATTGGATTATTATTATTATTATTATTTTATTGGAATAAAAGTTGGAATTTAGAAAAAGTCTCATTTGGTTAAAAGGGTTATTTTTCACGAGAAAAGGAAAAAAAGGGCAAAGAGAACCAGAGAACAAGGGTTGAAGAGAGGACGAGCTTGAAGCTGCAGGATTGCCGGATTAACTCAGGTAAGGGGGGTTTATCATCGTTTAATGGGTATTATGGGATAATATGTAATGGGTAGTGATAAACCATTGATTTACCTCTGAATTGAATGATGCATGATGAAATTGCGAACCTTTGGATGAACGAAATTGGGTTATAATTGAGAGGAATTCGTAGGAATTAGATGTAAAAATGTTAGAATTGGTGAAATTGACTAGGGTATGATTCATGTTAGATGGTATGAACGATTACTGTGAAAAATTGGATTGTAGGAGGTTGGAAATTGGTGGATCTCGTAGCAGAGAAGACCATAGCAGATCTGGAAATCTGGTTTCTGGTCATACGCGTATGGCACTAGGCAATACGCGTATGAGATGGTCTGGTACGCGTATGGCACTAGGCAATACGCGTATGGATGAGGAAGATGATGTTTTGAACGTGGTTTGGCCTCTGTTGGTACGCGTATGGGGAAGTGGTACGCGTAGCATACGCGTATGAGATAGGTGGTACGCGTATGGGATTGGCTGAGAAATGGGCCATACGCGTATGGGAATAGGTAATACGCGTATGGGCAGGATTGTGATTTTTCTGTGCTGTTGTTGTGCAGTTTTGGTTGTTCAGCTGAGTAATGTGATTTAGCTGATGTACTATATATTAGGGATCATTTCCCGTTGTTTTGAGTAGTATAGGTATTAGTAGAGTGTGCTAATACTGTGGTTGTTCTTTGGCATGATCTGATATGCTTATGTGATAAAATACTGATGATGTGTGATGGTATGCATGATCTTGTGAATGTATCAGTTATGTGTGCATTTGTGAATAGACTGTTTTGTGGCTTAGAGTGTGAGCATATGTCTATTCCTGAATTGTGGTTGATGATTTAGCATTGCTAGGTGATTAGCATGCATATTGTGGCCTTTATGGTGGTAGCTAATTCCCATGGTGAGGAATTAGTGAGTTAGTCATTTTGGACTGTTGTTGACGTTTGCATGCTAGGTGAATTAGCGTGCATAGCATGGCCCTTGGGGTGGTAGCTAATTCCCATGGTGAGGAATTAGTGAGTGAGTCACTAGGTCTCAAATGAGTGGGACTAGTGGGCTTGGTAGCCGTGCCTGGATTTGGACGGTGAGGTGAACTATATGTTCACAAATAGTCGGTACCGCATGCATGGAGTCTCATTGCATAAAATGTGTATGGCGTATAATATGAATGGATGTATTCCAATATTATACGTGTGTTTGTGTTGATATTGAGTATGAGCATGAGTTGTATTTGTATTGAGTATGATATTTGAATTGATGTGCCGTTACCGAATGTGTGATGTGATTAGGGTGATTAATGTGTTAAATTACTTAACATGACATGATATTTTATAATGCTTATTATATCGATTGAGGAACTCACCCTTACAACTATTTTTCAGGTAACGAGCAGTGATTGAGTAGAAGCTAGTGCTTGGAGTCTAGTGTAGTCTCCTTAGTGGGTCATGCTCTGATAGATGTAACATCGGGACGGGATGTTTACCTTGTTGAATAATTTTACATGTAATGTGTTACATGTTTTGCATGATTGATGAGATTTCTATCCGCTGCGCATTGTGCAATGCTTTATGTTTTGAATTAAATAATGAGCATGACAGTTATTATGGTGAATGGTGTAAAGTATTTGTGTGACACCCTTAATTGCACCTTTACTCTGATGATATATGTTGTTATTTTAATTAAATAATTGGGGTATTTTAGAAGGGTGTTACATTAGTGGTATCAGAGCATAGTCGGTCGAGTCGAGTCGTAATTATTCTGTTTCCCCTGTACGGGATAGGTGTTGTATGACCCTATCAGTACTTATTGTTTAGCTTGTTGGGTTTTCAGAATAGAGATGGCTGGAAGAGGTAGAGATGATGCTGCGATTGCTGAGGCTCTGGGTATGCTAGCTGGAGTACTTGGAGGGAATCCGAATGTTGTGGGAATGGGAGCTGCTCGTCAACTGAGTGAGTTCCAGAAGAACAATCCTCCAATGTTTAAGGGAGCATACGATCCAGATGGTGCTCAGAAGTGGTTGAAGGAGATCGAGAGGATCTTCCGAGTGACTGAGTGTGCCGATAACCAGAAGGTCAGGTTCGGTACGCATATGTTGTCAGAGGAAGCAGACGATTGGTGGGTTGCTACCCGCACTGAGTTGGAATCTGCTGGGAATGCTGAGATCACTTGGGCTGTGTTCAGAGAGAGATTCCTGAGGAAGTACTTTCCAGAGGATGTCAGAGGAAAGAAAGAGATAGAGTTCTTGGAATTGAAGCAGGGCAATCGATCTGTTACTGAGTATGCTGCTAAGTTCACAGAGCTGTCGAAGTATTACACTCCCTATAACGAGGCTACTGGGGAATTCTCGAAGTGTGTGAAGTTTGAGAACGGGTTACGCCCCGAGATCAAGCAGGCTATTGGATATCAGCGGATTAGAGTGTTTTCTGATTTGGTTGACTGTTGTAGAATTTTTGAACAGGATACCAAGGCCAGGGTGGAAAGCTATCAGCAGAGGGTTGATAGGAAAGGCAAGAATCAGAATGATCGTGGGAAACCGTATGCAGTTGGCAAAGGTTTCCAGAGACAAAGTGGGATGTAGAGGCCTAGTGGGGGAGACTCTAGTGCCCCTGCTAAGTGTTTCAGATGTGGTCAGGCTGGACATCGTATCCATGAGTGTACCAGTAATGAGAAGAAGTGTTTCAAGTGTGGAAAAGGTGGTCATTTGGCTGCAGAGTGCCGGTCGAAGACTGTGACTTGTTTCAACTGTGGAGAGTTGGGTCATATTAGCCCACAGTGTCCTAAGCCGAAGAAAGAGAACCAGTCGGGAGGCAAGGTTTTTGCTTTATCGGGTTCTGAGACTTCTGCAGATGATCGTTTGATCCGAGGTACGTGTTATATTAATGGCTTTCCTCTTGTAGCTATTATTGACACATGTGCGACTCATTCCTTTATATCTTTGGATTGTGCTGTGAAACTTAAGTTAGAGATATCTGAGATGCGTGGTAGTATGGTGATTGATACTCCTGCGAAGGGTTCAGTGACTACTACTTCAGTTTGTTTAAATTGTCCTTTGAGTATTTTTGGTAGAGACTTTGGGATGGACCTAGTGTGTCTTCCACTAGTGCAGATTGATGTTATTCTAGGTATGAACTGGTTGGTGTTTAACCGAGTCTATATCAATTGTTTTGATAAGACTGTGATCTTTCCTGAGATTGAGGAAGGAAAGAGTTTGTTTCTATCTGCAAGGCAGGTGAATGAGGAAGTAGCAGATGGGGCAGAGTTGTTTATGCTGTTAGCGACTTTGGAGGCTAAAGATAAACTGGTGATTTGCGATCTATCTGTGGTGTGTGATTTTCCTGATGTGTTTCCGGAAGAAGTGAATGAATTACCACCAGAGCGTGAAGTTGAGTTCTCGATTGAATTGGTACCTGGTACTAGGCCGATATCGATGGCTCCGTACCGTATGTCTGCGGTGGAGTTAACTGAATTGAAGAGTCAGTTGGAAGACCTGTTGGATAAGAAATTTATTCGTCCGAGTGTGTCACCGTGGGGTGCACCAGTGTTATTGGTTAAGAAGAAAGAAGGTACTATGAGGTTGTGTGTGGACTACAGGCAACTGAATAAAGTGACGATCAAGAATCGGTATCCTTTGCCGAGGATTAATGATTTGATGGATCAGTTGGTTGGTGCGAGTGTGTTCAGCAAAATAGATTTGAGATCGGGTTATCATCAGATACGTGTGAAAACTGAGGATATTCAGAAGACTGCTTTCAGAACAAGGTATGGACATTATGAGTATTCTGTAATGCCTTTTGGTGTGACTAATGCGCCTGGGGTATTTATGGAGTATATGAATAGGATTTTCCATCCGTACCTAGACAAGTTTGTTGTGGTGTTTATTGACGATATTTTGGTGTATTCGAAATCTGAAGAAGAGCATGCTGAACATTTGAGAGTGGTTTTAGGAGTTCTACGAGAAAAGATAAGTGTGAATTTTGGTTAGAAGAAGTTAGTTTTCTTGGTCATGTGATTTCAAGAGGTGGTGTTGCTGTTGATCCTTCTAAGATAGAAGCGGTATCTAAGTGGGAAGCTCCGAAGTCAGTTTCTGAGATAAGGAGTTTTCTTGGACTTGCAGGTTATTATAGGAAGTTCATTGAGGGATTTTCTAAGTTGGCGTTACCGTTGACGATGTTGACTAGAAAGGGGCAAGCGTTTGTTTGGGACTCAAAATGTGAAGAAGGTTTCCAAGAGTTAAAGAGAAGGTTGACTACTGCTCCTATTCTGATATTACCGAGTTCGTCGGAATCATTTGAGGTTTACTGTGATGCTTCATTGTTGGGTTTGGGTGGTGTGTTGATGCAGAACAAGCAGGTTATAGCTTATGCTTCGAGACAACTGAGGGTGCATGAGAGGAACTATCTGACACACGATTTAGAATTGGCAGCTGTGGTATTTGTTCTGAAGTTATGGAGGCATTATTTGTACGGGTCGAGATTTGAGGTTTTCAGTGACCATAAGAGTTTAAAGTATTTGTTTGATCAGAAAGAGCTGAATATGAGACAGAGGAGATGGTTAGAGTTTTTGAAGGATTATGACTTTGGTTTGAATTACCATCCGGGTAAAGCAAACGTAGTGGCTGATGCATTGAGTCGGAAATCATTGCATATGTCTATGTTAATGGTTAAGTAATTGGATTTAATTGAGCAGTTTAGAGACTTGAGTTTGGTGTGTGAGAGTACTCACAATAGTGTTAAATTGGGAATGTTGAAGTTAACGAGTGGTATTCTGGATGAGATTAGAGAGGGTCAGAAATCCGATGTGCTTTTGGTTGATAAGTTGACTCTAGTGAATCAAGGTCAAGGTGGTGAATTCAGAGTTGATGAGAATGGTGTTTTGAAATTTGGTAATCGGGTGTGTATTCCGGATGTTACCGAGCTTAAGAAGAGTATTCTTGAAGAAGGACATCGTAGTGGCTTGAGTATTCATCCTGGAGCTACGAAGATGTATCATGATTTGAAAAAGTTATTTTGGTGGCCGGGAATGAAAAGAGAAATTGCGAGTTTTGTTTATTCTTGTTTGACTTGTCAGAAGTCAAAGATTGAGCATCAGAAGCCGTCTGGGCTAATGCAACCGTTGGCTATTCCAGAGTGGAAGTGGGATAGTATCAGTATGGATTTTGTTTCTGGTTTACCGAGGACAATTAAGAATTTTGAAGCTATTTGGGTAATTGTTGACAGATTGACAAAATCGGCTCATTTCATTCCGATCAGAATGGATTATCCGTTAGAGAGATTAGCCGAGTTGTATATTGAGAAGATTGTAAGTTTGCATGGTATTCCGTCGAGTATTGTTTCGGACAGAGATCCTAGATTTACATCGAAGTTCTGGGAAGGTTTGCAGAGGGTTTTGGGAACTAAGCTGAGATTGAGTTCTGCATATCATCCGCAGACTGATGGTCAGACTGAGAGGACAATTCAGTCACTGGAGGATCTTTTGAGGGCTTGTGTTTTAGAAAAGGGAGGTGCTTGGGATTGTTATTTACCTTTGATTGAGTTTACCTACAACAATAGTTTTCATTCGAGCATTGGTATGGCGCCGTTTGAAGCTTTGTATGGTAGGAGATGTCGGACACCTTTATGTTGGTATGAGTCCGGTGAGAGTGCTGTGGTTGGACCGGAGATTGTTCAACAAACTACGGAAAAGATTAAGATGATTCAGGAGAAGATGAGGATTGCTCAGAGTCGTCAGAAGAGTTATCATGATAAGAGGAGGAAGTCACTTGAGTTTCAAGAGGGAGATCATGTGTTTCTTCGTGTTACTCCGATAACTGGGGTTGGTCGAGCTTTGAAGTCGAAGAAGTTGACACCTCGATTTATTGGTCCTTATCAGATTTTGGAAAGGATAGGGGAGGTAGCCTATCGTATCGCTTTACCGCCGTCACTTGCGAATTTGCATGAGGTTTTTCATGTGTCTCAGTTGAGGAGGTACATTCCTGATCCGTCGCATGTAGTCCAAGTAGATGATGTCCAGGTGAGAGATAACCTGACTGTTGAAACATCACCTATGAGGATCGAGGATCGAGAGTTGAAGCAGTTGCGGGGTAAAGAGATTGCTTTGGTAAAGGTAGCTTGGGGAGGACCAGCAGGTGGCAATGTGACTTGGGAACTTGAGAGTCAGATGAAAGAGTCCTATCCAGAGTTATTCGCTTGAGGTATGTTTTCGAGGACGAAAACTCTTTTAGTGGGGGAGAGTTGTAACACCCCGATGAAATAAGGATAATTATTTAATTTAAATTAATATAATATTTATTAATTTAATTTAATAATTGGATTATTATTGGAATATTATTGGGATTATTATTATTGGATTATTATTATTATTATTATTTTATTGGAATAAAAGTTGGAATTTAGAAAAAGTCTCATTTGGTTAAAAGGGTTATTTTTCACGAGAAAAGGAAAAAAAGGGCAAAGAGAACCAGAGAACAAGGGTTGAAGAGAGGACGAGCTTGAAGCTGCAGGATTGCCGGATTAACTCAGGTAAGGGGGTTTATCATCGTTTAATGGGTATTATGGGATAATATGTAATGGGTAGTGATAAACCATTGATTTACCTCTGAATTGAATGATGCATGATGAAATTGCGAACCTTTGGATGAACGTAATTGGGTTATAATTGAGAGGAATTCGTAGGAATTAGATGTAAAAATGTTAGAATTGGTGAAATTGACTAGGGTATGATTCGTGTTAGATGGTATGAACGATTACTGTGAAAAATTGGATTGTAGGAGGTTGGAAATTGGTAGATCTCGTAGCAAAGAAGACCATAGCAGATCTGGAAATCTGGTTTCTGGTCATACGCGTATGGCACTAGGCAATACGCGTATGAGATGGTCTGGTACGCGTATGGCACTAGGCAATACGCGTATGGATGAGGAAGATGATGTTTTGAACGTGGTTTGGCCTCTATTGGTACGCGTATGGGGAAGTGGTACGCGTAGCATACGCGTATGAGATAGGTGGTACGCGTATGGGATTGGCTGAGAAATGGGCCATACGCGTATGGGAATAGGCAATACGCGTATGGGCAGGATTGTGATTTTTCTGTGCTGTTGTTGTGCAGTTTTGGTTGTTCAGCTGAGTAATGTGATTTAGCTGATGTACTATATATTAGGGATCATTTCCCGTTGTTTTGAGTAGTATAGGTATTAGTAGAGTGTGCTAATACTGTGGTTGTTCTTTGGCATGATCTGATATGCTTATGTGATAAAATACTGATGATGTGTGATGGTATGCATGATCTTGTGAATGTATCAGTTATGTGTGCATTTGTGAATAGACTGTTTTGTGGCTTAGAGTGTGAGCATATGTCTATTCCTGAATTGTGGTTGATGATTTAGCATTGGTAGGTGATTAGCATGCATATTGTGGCCTTTATGGTGGTAGCTAATTCCCATGGTGAGGAATTAGTGAGTTAGTCATTTTGGACTGTTGTTGGCGTTTGCATGCTAGGTGAATTAGCGTGCATAGCATGGCCCTTGGGGTGGTAGCTAATTCCCATGGTGAGGAATTAGTGAGTGAGTCACTAGGTCTCAAATGAGTGGGACTAGTGGGCTTAGTAGCCGTGCCTGGATTTGGACGGTGAGGTGAACTATATGTTCACAAATAGTCGGTACCGCATGCATGGAGTCTCATTGCATAAAATGTGTATGGCGTATAATATGAATGGATGTATTCCAATATTATACGTGTGTTTGTGTTGATATTGAGTATGAGCATGAGTTGTATTTGTATTGAGTATGATATTTGAATTGATGTGCCGTTACCGAATGTGTGATGTGATTAGGGTGATTAATGTGTTAAATTACTTAACATGACATGATATTTTATAATGCTTATTATATCGATTGAGGAACTCACCCTTACAACTATTTTTCAGGTAACGAGCAGTGATTGAGTAGAAGCTAGTGCTTGGAGTCTAGTGTAGTCTCCTTAGTGGGTCATGCTCTGATAGATGTAACATCGGGACGGGATGTTTACCTTGTTGAATAATTTTACATGTAATGTGTTACATGTTTTGCATGATTGATGAGATTTCTATCCGCTGCGCATTGTGCAATGCTTTATGTTTTGAATTAAATAATGAGCATGACAGTTATTATGGTGAATGGTGTAAAGTATTTGTGTGACACCCTTAATTGCACCTTTACTCTGATGATATATGTTGTTATTTGAATTAAATAATTGGGGTATTTTAGAAGGGTGTTACAGGATACCCCCTGGAGGTTCATTCCGATTACCTGTACTGACTCACCTTTCTTTGATGGCATTAGCTTGGGAGATCCCTGGGTTTCTTACTCCTTTAATTGCTGTTACTTCGGATCTTTATCCGTGTGGTACTTTTACCTCTTTTCCGAATTTTATCGCTTTCTTAGCTGGAAGACCTCGATAGGAGGCATTTGTTTTCTTTTGTTTATTTACTTCAGAGCCCCTTGTTGGCACATTTACTTTATACATGTTTGTTTTGTATGTGTTCGTACCCCTGCAGGTAGCGCGGTTCCTTCGTCAAGGACTGCCTTTTTGCCCTTGAGCATCCCAAACCCTAAAACCCAAAGCAACACGTTAACTCCTTCTACTACAGGCGAGTAAGTCTCCAAAGGTCGAGCATCCGGTAGATTGCGTAGTGACGTCGTTCGTCCAAAACCCAATCTATAACCCCATAGTTAGCCGAACTACGTTTTGCTCTGATTCTCAGGCCAGATGAGATACGTAGGCATAAGACGCGATGTCTTAGCGAGCACACATCCCCCCAACCCATAGGTCAGCCGAGCTACGAAGACTTTGATTCTCATATTCAGATGAGATACGTATGCAGTGGATGCGACATCCGCGCGAGTCATTTTCATTTAACCTTTTTTTTTTGGTAAACAACACAAGATAAACTCACACCCTTTAGACAAGAACTACAAAAGTGGATCCCGTAGAGTACTACGGATGCGTAGGGGTGTTAATACCTTCCCTTCGCATAACTGACTCCCGAACCCAAGATTTGGTTGCGAGACCCCGTCTTGTCCTTTCCTTTTTCAGGTTTACTTCGAGCGTTTCCTTTCCCTCCTTTGGGATAAATAACGCACGGTGGCGACTCTTCTGCCATTTCCTTTCGCCGGTTGTTTTTCCGCACACTGTATTTTTCAGGTTGCGACACCTAGTTAGGTTGTTTGTGTGCCTTTGTTTGTTTACTTATGTTGCTTTTCTTTATTGTGTTTTCTATCTTTATTATCATATTGATATAATTTGTTGAATTTGTTCCATTATGCTTTGGTACTTGGATACTCTGATTGTCAACCTGGTGGGAAGGACTTTTTACCCGAGTCTCGAGTAAGAACATAAGATAGGATGAGGTTGAGTAGTGCGGGTCCGCGAGATGAATTTCTTGTTGGATCTGTGCAAGAACCTTACTTAGAGTAGATCCTTGGGAGGATGTTGTCGCCCGACAAGTAAGTTGCTGTAAGCTTCGATATTTTCATTAGGATCTATGACTCTGAGGACCATTTGTAGAACCTTAATACTTTGGCCAATTAGGAAAGATGGTCGCATAGTGTGGGTCCGCGAGATGATTTGGTTGTGACGATCAACATCATTGTCGTTCTTTATTGGGTTTTATCGATATTTCCCTTTTCCTTTTAGGAATAAATAAAGTTCGGTGCCGACTCTGTTCACTCCATCATGCGAGCGTACGATTGCGCTTCGCTAAGTCGTGTTCTCATTTTTTGAGGTTCGACAATTGGGTGACTTCAAATTTATGAGCTCTCGTACTTTGATCTCTCTGAATTTGGAAAAGGATAGCGGGATAAACGAGTATCTAGGTGAGTATATTGTTGGAAAAAAAATCTATGTTTAAAGATGCTTTAAATATTTCATTGACTTGATATCTCTATGTCTTTTTCTCAAAAAAAATGTCAACAGCTCCACTCGAGGCGGACAATAGGTAGTTATCGGGGATAGTAGGGACGAAGGGGAGCCCAAGATGGATGAGGATGGTTCCCACCCTTTTTCATTCTTTTGGAGGGACGACTTGTTTGATGCTATCAAGTTTACTATGATTCGCCTCCCTTTCCCTAAATATTTTCCTTTTGACAATAAGAACATCCAAAAGGATGAAAATATGAAATGTTGGGCTTCCGATTCTTGCACAATTCATAGGAAGTCTTACCAAGAACATGTCTTATAGAGATCATGCTCTGAATATAACATGTTGTGTTAACTGCCTCTGTCCAGAAGTGTTTAGCCACATTAGTCTCATTGGTCATGGTTCTGACCATCTCTTGCAAAGTCATATTCTTCCTCTCTAGAACTCTATTTTGTTGTGGAGTTCTAGGACACGAAAAATCATGGGAAATGTCATTTTCATTAAAGAGTTTTTCAAAAGTTTTAGTTTCAAATTCTCCACCATGATCACATCTGACTTTTACAATTCTGAGATCCTTCTCATTTTGCACTTGGGAGCAGAAGGTAGAAAACACAAAATGCGACTCATCCTTGTGTCTGAGAAATTTCACCCATGTCCATCTACTATAATCATCAACAATGACTAGTCTGTACATCTTGCCATTGACATAAATAGTTTTCACTGGTCCAAACAAGTAAATGTGCATAATTTTCAATGGTCTAGAGGTTGAAACAATATTTTTAACTTTGAAAGAAGTTTTAGAAAACTTGTCTTTCTAACATGCTTCACAAAGAGCATCTGAAGCAAACTTCAGATTTGGCAGACCTCTGACTAAATTAAGCTTGTTTAGCTGAGAAATCCTCCTCATACTAACATTGCTCAATCCTTTAGGCTACACCCATTGCTCTTTATTTACAGGCATAAGACATTTTATAATTTAATTCTTAAGATCAGAAAGTCTTATCTTATAAATGTTATTCTTCCTCATTCCATTGAAAAGAACTGATTCATCCTTTTGACTGACAACTTTACACGAATTTTGATTGAAAATACTGTCATAATCATTGTCACTTAATTGACTTATGGACAGAAGTTTATGCATTAGCCCTTCAACTAAAAGAACATTATTAATGAAAGGGAGAAAGTCATTACCTACTACTCCGGAGTCAATGATCTTCCCTTTCTGATCACCTCCGAAATCGACGACGCCTCTAGGCTTAAGTTCTAGACTTAAAGATCTCAAATTAATTGGTTAAAAGTGTTATACTTTTGGTTGAAACGAAAACTAAGAGCAAGGTGTATGTGAGACATAAAGAAGGAATAAGAAGTTTTTGTCTTGTTCTCAATTTAAGGAAGAAAACTACAACAAGAATTTGAAATGGCAGTCACTTAGTAGATTAAGGTTTTATTTAGGAGTTTGGAGAAGAAACAATGCTATGAAAAAAAGGAATGATATAGTTGGAATAATTGAAGGATTTTTGTTGGAAGAAGTTTAAAGGCTTTGGTTATATTCATAACACAAAATCCTCTTAATTTTAGGGAATTCAAAATTTAGATTAGATGAGAATTTTGGAAGGTTACATATTTTTTAAAATATATTTCAGGTTGTTATAGTATTTTAAAAATTAAAATTATAATAATAATAAATATTATATTAATTTATCATCCTATACAAAAACACAATTTCAAAAAAACAAATTACTATATTAACTTAAAATAAAATGAATCCCCCAACAATACAACTATTAATTGATTAGAACTCTTTAAAGATTTCTATCACACATACAAAAATACATCTATATGCACTTATAATAAAAAATATCACTCAATATTTAATATAAAATATAATTAATAATTGATAAAAAAAAAGGTATATCATGTGTGAAATTATTATTTTACTACTCTCAAGTCAAATTGATCATTTAAAATAAGTAAACTAAATAAATAATCAAAATAATTAAGAATTAAATATTCTAGTTCCTTAAGAATTTGAGAGTTTTACAATACTCTCCAATTATTTATAATATGAGATTCAATTAATACCAACACATAACAATTCATTTATTTTACATATTTATAATTAAAATATTATTTTTAACAATATTAATAATAAAATAATATCTTATTAATAAAATAATTAAAATAATTAAAATAATAAAATGATAAGTATAATAGTGCCGCTCAATATTAGTTATTAATTTCAAAATAAAAAAAAAAAAAAAAAAAAATATATATATATATATATATATATATATATATATATATATATATATATATATATATATATATATATATATATATATATATATATATATATATATAATTATCAGAATATACTCAGCATATAAATAACAAAAATAATTACATTATTAATAATTTATCAAGATATTCATTTATAAAATAAAAACCTAAAATATGACAATAAATACAAGTAATTAAAAATATAACTATACATATAATACATCTCGATGAACAAATAATAAATTAACAAAAAAAAAATATAATTCATATAAAACTTTTGAGATATTACAATGCACGTATAAAATTATTTTATACGGTCTACGTATATAGTTCTTAATCTCTTTATAATTAACTCTAATCTCATATCTATTTCATTAACAGTTCCCAATAACTTTTAATATCTCTAATTTTTAAAATATTTATAAAACATATATTATAAAAGAGAAGAAAGTAAAAATATATTTTTGTATGAACTACAAAAAAATAATTTTGGTACTATGCTACAGTAGGATATAAAAGAGAGAATCCATTTTTTTTATTGATAGAAAGAAGACAAAATGACAACATATTATTGAATTTCAATATCTGGAGAAATACGAGAAAAGAAAACATGACATTGAAATGAAACCCTAACATAAAATCTCAATGACAGATAATAACAATTCACAAACTTGAACTTTTGAATCTATTTTGAGGCAGAAACAAGGAGCTCATATCTAGCTTTGAAATAGACCAAAGTAGGCTCTCTTGCAGGCACAATTTCCTTCACAATTGAATGGTTCAGAAATTCTTTGCTCCACTTGTAAAGCTTTGGAAACTTTCCAGCAGTGAAGAATTCAAACCCTGCTACCTCTTGAATCAAAGGGATCGTGAATGCTACGAACACAGCAGCAATATCCACACAACCAATCTCTTCTCCCCCAAAGAATTTCTCCTTCAACTCATTCTCAAGAATCTTAAGAGCCTCAGATGCTTCTGCAATGTTCTTCTCACGCTCTTTCTCGTCGTTAAAAGCACGAACAGCTTTAGAAAAAGATGCCACAATCTGATCAATTAAAAAAAAAATCAAGATTGTTTAGTATCATTTATTACAATGCGATATCAAATATTACAATGCTACCGCAATGAAAAAGATAGAAAATTTACCTTGTCCTGGATGAACTTGGACCAAAACCGAACCAAGGCTTTTTGGTAAGGATCAGAGGGTAAAATGGGATTTTGCTTCCAAGTTTCATCAATGTATTCAAGAATCACATTAGATTCTGATATAGGCTTTTCATTGTGAACAAAAACTGGAACCTTCTTGTAAACTGGGTTGAATTTGAGAAGAAGATCGCTTTTGTTGGCCAAATCTTCTTCCACAAATTCGTATTCAATACCCTTCAGTTTTAGAGCAATTTGAACACCATGTACAAATGCACTTCCCACAACTCCAAAAAGTTTCACCTCTTCTTGATTTGTCGCCATTGGACGAATACAATATTTTATTTAAACTATCGAGTGAATTTGTTTTCGTGTAAAAGTCCTAATGCAAGTTTATATAGAGTTTGGAAGGTTCTACTCTTTAAGTGCACCAACCAAATTATTAATTTTAATTTTATATATTTTTATAATAATAATAATAGTTTTATAAATTTAAGCTTTTTATTATTTTTAAATTAGTATAAAATTGAAGATAAGAACATTATTCTAGGATAGAATAAAAATAATATTTGTTCTATCTTAAATTATAAATCATTTTTGTAAAAAAAATTATCTTAAATTATAAATCATTTTAGAACTTCAATGCAACATTAATGATATTTTTTTTAATATTTTATTTATTATTTACTATTTTTTTCTCAAGTCATATATCATTTTATCACTATTATAAACAAATTTAACTATTTAAATACATTTGACTATTAATATATCTAGTCCTTATATGGTTTAAATATATTAACTATCAAAAAATATTAAAAAAAATTAAATTTACTTATTATAATAATAAGATGGTAAACATAATTTCTCTTTTCGTATAACATTAATTATTTTTCTCAATACAATATTAAAAATATCAAAAATGTATTCCTTTTCTTCCTATAAGTAAATTTGATTCTTTTTTATATATATTTGATCATTAATATATTTAATCCATATATGAATTATATATATATATATATATATAATATATATATATATATATATATATATATATATTATATATATATATATATAATATATATATATATATATATATATATATATATATATATATATATATATATATATATATATATATATATATATATATATATATATATATATATATATATATATATATATATATATATATAATAGTGATAATTTGGGACAAATGAAGACATTTGAAAAGAAATGGTGTGATCATTACATCATCAATATGTGTATGTCCCAAATGAATTAAGTATCAATATGTGTATATATGCATCGAACAATCTAGACTCTTGAAAACTTCCTTTATCATATTTCCTTTATTGTTAAAAACTTAATTTTAATTTTACACTTGGAAATTAAAAATTAGAAATCTTGACAAAAATAGAATAAAATTAACTTGGTTTAATAAAACACGTTAACTTCATTCGATGTAGGGATAAAAACACTTCTCTTATTCTAAAACTAATCATTTTACAATTTTTAAGAAGCATCAATGTTTTTTAAGAAAAATGTTCACTATTAAAAAACTTGTACTTTTGAACCCAATTTTCTCTACTAATGAGCGTCCTAAGAAGAAAAACATTTTTTTTCAATTTCACATAAAAAATTCTCATAAAATATTAGCTTTATTACTCACAATTTCATTAACTTAATTTCAAATTTCATTTTTTGTCTTTTATTTAATACATGTTATATTAATCTCTTAAAAACTTTTTCGTTAACTAAACTAGTCATAGGTTAAATCTTGCGGAAAAAAATTAAGTTATAATATTGTGACATAATAGTATGGCAAAAGTCAAAATAACGAGTCGGCAATTTAGTTAACGAATTAAATTGAAATATTTAGTTAGGTTATGAATTGGTAAATTGATTTAATATCAGAGGGTCAATTATAAATCCAAAGTGGCATTAACTGTGTGATATAATCGTCATTACGTAATTTGTACGAGCAATCTCAAATGAAATCGAAGGAATTATATCTATATTAAACTTGAGATATTAGATATAATCCAAGTTGAGTTGTGTGGTCCAAGTCCAAAGCTAATTAGGGTTCATGATTTGTTACTTAGCTTGTTATTTTACTTAATAGTCAAGTCACTTAGGTGTATATAAATAGAAACTTTGTAATTCATTCAATTCAATAATACAATCCTTATTTCCTTATTATCTCTTTCTCTCCTCACTAAAAGTGTCTCGAGCACTAACAAATTGGTATCTAGAGCTCCAGTTAGATTCTTGATCGTGTTTTCAAGAATCACACGTCAGAGATTATGTTTCTGGGATCATGGGTTGTTGTTGATCAATCGCTGCAAAGATGAATGGTAATGAAAATTTACCAAACTCCCTTCCAACTCTTGACAACAATAATTGGCTTCGATGGAGAAAATAGATGCAATCTCTATTTGGCTTTCATGAAACCCTAAAAGTGGTTACTAATTGTTTTCCTACGATTGGTGAAGATGCAACCGACGCACAAAGAACTGCTCACAAGGATGCCAAGAAGAAGGATTGCAAGGCGGTGTTTTTCATCCAATCAGAGCTTGATGTGGCTAATTTCGACACAATCGCTCATACTGAATCGACAGAGGAGGCATGGAATATTCTTGTCAAGTACTATGAATGAGGCAAGAAAGTCAAGGTTGTCAAGTTGCAAACTTTGCGATGATAATATGAATTGTTGTCGATGGGAGAAGATGAAAAAATTTCAGGCTATGTGTCGAAAGTTCATAAACGCGTCCATCTCATGAAGGGTTGTTGTAAAACCCTAACTGATAAGATGATAGTTGATAAGGTAATGTGTACGTTGATCTCTCATTTTGATCACGTTATCCTGACTATTCAAGAATCAAACAATCTTGAAACCCTAAAACTGGAAGATTTGGTTGGTTCGTTTGAGGCGCATGAGAATAGGATTATCGAAAGGAAAGGAGTTCAAGAGTAGATACAAGCACTACACGCTCAATCATGGAAGAAAAATGGTGGTTCCAACAAGTTCAAAGGCAAAATCGATAAGACTCAAGGTAAGAAGTATTGGTCGAATCCTCACAAGAATAAGGTCGGTGATAGAGCTTCTGAATCTTCAAAAAGAGGAGAAGGAAATTCCTATCAGAAAGACAAAAAAGAAGAAAAAAAGGTGTGTAGTGTTATAACTGTGAAAAGTGGGGTCACTTGACCAATCATTGTTAGTATAGGAAATAAAAGGGATCTACAAAAGGCAAAGACGAATGAGAGAACCTTGCACGTCAATATTCAGATATCCTGATGATATGGTGGTTATGGATATAGTTGCAGATGACCATGTCGAATCCAATATCTGGTTCCTCGACCCAGGTTGCTCGAATCACATGACTGGTCGAAAAGTCTGGTTAGTAGATTTCGACGAGTCGAAGAAGAGTAAGGTTAAACTTGCTGATAATAGCTTGTTGCAAGCTAAAGGTACTGGGAATATAGTTATTCAAAGGAGTATTGGAGCGAAAGCCTTGATCAAAGATGTACTCTATATCCCTGGAATGAAGTGCAATCTGTTAAGTGTTGGACAACTCATCGAAAAGGGGTTCTCAATGGTTATGAAAGATTGAGCCTTTGAACTTTTTGACATCCAGGATAACTTGGTCTTGAAATCTCCTTTGTCGAAGAATAGAACATTTAAGACCATGATCAGTTTGACTGAGGTACAATGTCTGAAAACAGTTGTCGACCACAAAAGTAGTTGGTTGTGGCATCTGAGATTTGACCATTTGAATTTTAGGTCGCTCAATCAACTGATCACTCAAGATATGGTAACTGGTGTACCAATTATTGAGATGTCCGACAAACTTTGTGAAGGTTGTATAGTCAGAAAGCAGTCCAGGAAGTCTTTCGTTTCGACTATGCCAATGATATCCTCCTGCATACTCGAAGTTGTACATTTAGACGTATGTGGTCCTTTTAAGGAACATACCATTGGTGGAAAGAAGTACTTTTTTTTTCATTTTTGGATGAGTTTAGTCAAAAGTTATGGATCTATGTGATAAAGAGAAAGGACGAAGTATTCTAAATCTTTAAGAGATTCAAGATGCTTATCGAAAACCAGAGTGAAAAGAAGATTAAGGTTCTGCGAACAGATGGATATGGCGAATACACATCCAAAATATTTGAAGTATTATGTGAAGAACATGGTGTTGATCATGAGGTAACTACTCCTTATACTCCTCAACATAATGGAATAGCAGAAAGAAGAAACAAAATCATATTGGACATGGCATGATGCATGCTGAAGCATAAGAATTTGCTACAAGTCTGTCCTTTAAGTTACCCAGTATCTACACCGTTTCCCTTTTTTAAAGATTCCGTTCCAAAAATGATTATGTGGAACTAACGATGCTGATGTGTCAGTTAACGTTGTTGAGTTGGTATTTATTATATTTCTAGAGAGAAAAAAAATGAAGAAATTGAAATCCATAAACAATGAATCCTAATTCTCCCTTCTCCATCAATGACTTCATACCTTAGTAAATGACCAAATCGACGAAGTCAAAACTCTCAATCCTTCATTTCGAGTGCATCCCAACCTAAAGTCGAATCAACATGTCCATGTGGAAGTGCTTTCACCAATGGTAATTAAAGTGGCTGACTGAAACAAGTTTTGAGGAAAAATTAATTGTTTATAGTCTCTTGTTTCTCACATGTGTATGACCGTTTTTATGGATGGACCCAAGAGCCTAAACCATAAAAAGAACAAACAAGCCAACCCACGAAAGCACGATGGAATTAAGGACAAGCTACAAGAGGGTGTACCATAAGCCATTGAGTCCCTACGACAAGCTAGAATCAAGATGTGGGTTCTTACCGGTGATAAATTAGAGACAACAATTTCAATTGGTCTTTCCTTGCAAACTTCTCAGTGGAGATATGCGACAATTTCAATTGGTCTTTCCTTGCAAACTTCTCGGTGGAGATATGCAGCAAATGGTTATAAATGGTACTTCAGAGGAGGAATGTAGAATTATTTTGGATGATACAATAGCCAAATATGTTGTGAGATGTTCAAGTAGAGGGCATCGAAATCTGAAGCATAAAACCAATGCTGAACATGGAGCTCTTGATATTCCTAATTGTTCAAAGTCAATGAGTTTTCCCAAATGGAATCCATGAAAGGAAGAAGGAACTGATCTCCGTTGGTACTCACAATTGATGGGAATAGTTTGGTTTATATTTTGGAGAAGGAAGTGGAGTCTTGCAATTTCCTGTAAGGTTGTACTTTGTTGTCGTGTTGCACCCTTGCAGAAGGCTGGAATTGTTGATCTGATAAAGAGCCGCACATATGATATGACACTGTCCATAGGTGACAGGGCCAATGATGTGTCAATGATCCAAATGGAAGATGTTAGTGTTGGAATATGTGGGCAGGAAGGACGTCAAATGGCGATGACATCAGATTTTACAATGGGACAATTTCAGTTCTTGAAAAGATGACTTCTTGTTCATGGACACTGTAATTACCACTGTGTTGGTTATTTAGTTATGTATAACTTCTACCGTAATGTTGTCTTTGTGTTGATGTTATTTTGGTATATATTATGCACAACTTTTTCTACAATTTCTGGTGTATAAATTATAGATTGATGAAGGCTATAATGAAATGTTTCAAATGCTTTGTAAAGTTCTGAAGCCACTATGGATACAACTATAGAAGAACAACAAGAGAGAGAAGAATAATAGAACAATGCTGGAAACTCATAATTTTCCAACTTTTTTCTCTCTCTTCAAAAGCTACGTGCCACAGTTTTATTGATAAGACACAATTCTGTATTGACTATTTCATTCCATGTCAGCACCGTTAATGCCATCTCATCAATATTAGTGTCATATAATCATTTTTTGAATGAAATCTTTAAAAAGGGGAACGGTGTAGACGTTAGGTAACTTAAAGAACTGACTTTTAATAATAATTTTTTTTTAAAGGATCAACATGTTACAATAAAATAACGTAAAGATCCTCAAATATAATTTTACATTTAATTTATACCTCACTTTATCATTCCTCCTCCATAATGGTGTAGAGAATAAGAGAAGAATTAATCGGATAACTTGGTTTTCAATCTGCAAATCTAAAAATGGTGGTAGCTTAGGATTCAGGAGTGGTGAGTGTTTCAATGCAGCTTTACTGTTTAAATGGGACTGGAAACTTTTTTATTTTATATTTATGCTCCTTGATACCCTCTTTTGGCATTCATATATCGAGATATACAAGGCTATATGTTGGACTCCTCGTGATCTAACCCCAACTGTAAATCCTATATTTGGTGGAGGGATATTCTTAGGGCTCTGTTAGGTGTTGGGGAGGAGAAGCTAATTGGTTTGGTATCAACCATGCTTGTAAGTTAGGCAATGGTTCAGAGATTAATTTTTGGAGGTGGAAATTCTTATCGCATTTGTCATATATAATGATAAAAATTTCTAATATCTCTTATTGTACAAATTTCTAATATCTCTGTATATATGAAAAATGATGATGCAGTGATAATGTAAATTTATTTTATACTGTCAATCAATGACGATCATACATCCCGTCAAATCAGATTAAATTTTTTAAAATAATTGTATGATATAATAAAATGATATATGACACTGTAAAATTGCATCACCATTAATCATATATATATATATATATATATATATATATATATATATATATATATATATATATATATATATATATATATAATAAATAAATATTTTAAACTGGTCCACAATAAACATATCTAAACAATTCGGAACCTTTGATAAATTAGCTCAAGATATAAATTTAATTTCAATTTTCTATGCTATGTGTTTAAATAAAATACCTTTAATGATTTTATGAAATTTTATTCTATCATAAAGATACATGTTCTATTTGAGTGAAATACTATGGAACACTTGAGTGAAATATATAGAAACCCTTTTCTTTATTGATAGAAATATGACAAATGGAAAAAAATACACTATAGAATTTCAATCTCAAGGAAAAATTCCAAAAACCAAAACTTGACATTGAAATGAAATCCTAACAGAAATAACTCAATGACAGATAAAAACAGTACTGAAACTTCAATTTTTGAATCTATTTTGAAGAAGAAACAAGGCTATCATATTTAGCTTTGAAATAGACAAAAAGAGGTTCTCTTGGAGGCACAAGTTCCTTCACAATTGGATGGTTGAGAAACTCTTTGCTCCAATTGTAAAGCTTTGGAAACTTTTGAGCAGTAAACAATTGCAACCCTGATATATCTTGAACCAAAGGAACCCAAAAAGCTATGACAACAGCAGCAATATCCACAAAACCAATCTCTTCTCCTCCAAAGAACTTGTCCTTCAACTCACTCTCAAGAAACTCAAGAGCCTGAGATGATTCTTCGATATTCTTCTCACGCACTTTCTCATCATCGTTAACAGCATAAACAGCTCTAAAAAAAGGCGCCACAATCTGATCATTTCAAAATTATACTTTATTAATTTATATATTAAGAGTAATCGACAAGAACATAGTTTACTTTTGAAGTTACATTTACCTTATCGTCGATGACCTTGGACCAAAATCGAGCCACGGCTTTTTGGTAAGGACTAGAGGGCAAAATGGGGTTTTGATTCCAAGTTTCTTCAATATATTCAAGAATCACAAGAGATTCTGAAATGGGCTTATCATTGTGAACAAAGACTGGAACCTTCTTATGAACTGGATTGGATTTGAGGAGAAGATCACTTTTGTTGGCCAAATCTTCTTCAACAAATTTGTATTCAATTCCCTTCAATTTCAGAGCAATTTGTACTCTACATACAAATGGGCTTCCAACAACTCCTATAAGTGTCACCTCTTCTTGATTTGTAGCCATTGCACAAATATTAAGTGAATTTGTTGTTGTGTATGAATCCTAACTAAGGTCTTGTCTGTTTTTATAGAGTTTAGAAGGTTCTATTCTACCAACTGCATCATTCAAATTATTATTTTTAATTTATATTTTTTTTATAAAAATTTAATGAAATAAGTAGTAATTCAATGAAGGAGTAAATAGTAATTCTCAATCAACACATTTGGAAAGAAGTGGTGTAAGACATTACATCAGCATTATTTTTATATATGCATCGAACAATCTCTTGAGAATTTCTGTAATCATTTTTCCTTAATTATTAAAAGTTTTATTTTTCCCTTATTTGATACTTAAAATATTTTTTTAAACAAAAAATACAAAAATCAATGTAATTTAATAAAACAAAACTATCTCCTTTCATGGTATGAATAGAAAATATTCCTCCTATTCTGAATTTTATGTCAGCATTATCAAATGAGTATAAAATGCATTTTCTTCTTTTCAGTATGTTATTTAATATTTGTTATTCTATCATTTTAGTTTTTTATAACTTATCTTTCACATTAATGTAAAACATTTTTATGGGATTGAATGGCTCTTTATGAGGCTGAATGATTTTCTCCTCGTGCTTAAGCAAATGAGAAATCTCATCAGGAATCTCTTCAATATCCTCTTATTCCATTTGAAACATAAGGAATTCAAAGCTGGGAGAGGCCGAATAGAGTCATTGTTTTCAAGGGGTTTAACAATTAATCTGCATAATGATTTTATGCTTGATTTTAGAATATGAACAAATAAACGCATATTGTGATGCAGATATAACAAGTGATTATTATCTTGGTTTTTTAGGTTACCATTTTTTTACAGAAAAAGCAAAAAGAGAAAACATAACATGGATAAACGAAATAACATTTTATTAATGATGATAAAAATTTGAAACTAAGCCCACATAGATTCACTTTCACCGTGGGCATAGTGAAGAGATTTTTTTTTTAAAATAATAAAAATATATTATTTGACAAGTGAATAACAGCGAGAAGATCAACAACATTCTAATTCTGGCATATCAATCTGTGTGTCACAAAGTTTGGCGCTTCCTGTACTTGATTAT
The DNA here is from genome assembly GCF_024323335.1 of Lathyrus oleraceus. Classification (NCBI taxonomy): domain Eukaryota; kingdom Viridiplantae; phylum Streptophyta; class Magnoliopsida; order Fabales; family Fabaceae; genus Lathyrus; species Lathyrus oleraceus. The sequence goes on from NC_066581.1 coordinate 341,465,950, forward strand.
CTTCCAGGATTGCATCAACAGACTGATCTTTAGAGTGAATGAAGCCAACACTGTGGAAAACTTCTTGGATTCACTTCAAATCTCTTTGGGTTGAACCAGGCGAGAAGCCTAAACCATCTCTATTCTTGTTCTCGGCAAGTTCAAGCACTAAACCTCATCCATCAACTTGACCATTCTCCATGACTTGTCGGGCATCTTTCAAAAAAGTCATGGATGACCTATTTTTCTTAACAATATTATCATCAACAAAAAGAGTTTGGAACGGAGTTCCCACGACTTCTTCAGCATCAATGTTTGGAAATAATGAGAGATGACTTACCAACATGGCTTGCTTACCACCCGTAATCACTAACTTCCTATTCTTCACAAACTTCAACTTCTGATGGAGAGTTGATATCACTGCGCCAGCTTCGTGAATCCATGGACGACCCAAGAGACAACTATAGGTGGGATGTATATCCATCACTTGAAAAGTAATCTGAAATAAGCAAGGACTTATCTTTACCGGGAGATCAACTTCCTCAATCACAGTCTTCCTCGAGCCATCAAAGGCTTTCACAACAACTCCACTAAACCTCATTGTAGCACTGTGATATGAGAGCTTAAACATAGTAGACTTGTGCATAACATTCAGAGAAGAGCCAATGTCAACCAGCACATTGGATAGAGCATCATTTTGACAATTCATAGAGATGTGTAAAGCCAAATTATGATTTCTCCCTCGCTCGAGAAATTCTTCAGCACTGAAGCTCAGATTGTTACATGCGGTAATGTTGGCCACAATGCCATAAAACTGGCCAATTGTTACATCATGATCCATATAGGCTTGCTCCAACACCTTCTGCAAAGCCTCTCTATGAGCTTCTGAATTCATCAGCAGAGATAAGACAAATATTTTGGACAGGGTGTGCAATAACTGATCCACCATATTGAATTCACTTCTCTTAATCAATTACAACATTTTAAAGGACAAGAATTGACCATATGGTTATCAGTTTGAGTCGACATCTTGCGAGCATACATCACCAAACGACTCAAAGGATAAGAATTGACCTTATACTTCTCAAAATCTAGAACTTTGAACTTATGAGGTATCTTCACATTAGGAACTAAGCACAGATCATGAGCATTCTTCCTAAACAATTCCTTTCCCCTCAAACCTTGAATCTATTTCTGCATAACTTGAAACTGACCTTGAAATGCATCCATCCTTTCATAGACACTAACAATTTCACTCTGATCAGAATGGAAAACAGGTTCTTCAGCATAAGGACCGGCATGGACCATGGGAGGTGGTACAAACATGACTGGTTGAGCCATGGGAACCTCGATAGAAGGTTGATATCCTTTAGGAACAAAGTAAGGAGGCATCCTCCAAGGGAAACCAGGAGGCATATGGTGTTGCGGAGAACTGACTGGAGCCACAGAAATGGGCGTAGAGAAAATTTTAGAAATCACAGTCCTCTGAAGCGAAGTCTGAGGAGAAGGAGGAGGATGGTTCTGAGCAGCCGCCAAGGTTTCCATCAAAGCGGCGAGCCTTTCGAAATTGTCCCTCAAAGTAGTCACCTCTTCACAGAGTTAACGACTCTCTTGCTCTAGATGATCCATCTTCTTCAGTTGATTAGCACGAGTGTTGTACTGGTGAGACAACTTGTCTGAATGAAGACTAAGAAAAGGAAGAAATAAGACCCCTGGCAAACTTACTTGAAGCAAGACCAAGATGCAACATGATGCATGATATACACAATGCAAATGCAAGGTTTTCAAGGAACTTCAAGATATAAAGAAAATTGCAAACATCATAATAACACATTTTAAACTACTGAAAATCTTATTTTATTAATAATGTGAAGGATTACAATTTGAAATACAATTTCAATAATCCTAAAACATAAGCGAAAAGAAACTAGATCCATGGAATCATATGCGACGATGACCTAACTCCAAGTTGATACTTCTTGCAAAGTCTTTTGATCTCTCTTTCATAGTTGCTCTTCATGGCGTCCTTATCCATCACGAGCTGATCTATAATGCATTTCCAAACACCAGAAGTAGGAAGATGAGTAAACGATGCAGTGGTAGAGGAAAATAAATCCTCTTAGTTCCTTGACCTCTTCATAGCACGTTGCCTAGGAACTCTATCAAGTCATCATTTTCCTTCAACTGCTTCTGCAACTCTATCTTCTCAAGGTTTAAAGTGTGAAACTTGTCTTCCCAAGCACCCTTCTCTTGCTTCATCCCATCCAAAGCTTCTTGCAACTCATCTATGTCTTTAATATGAATATTGGGTGATCTGACCACTACTAAAGACATAGGTCTCTCATAAGCGTAGATCATCTTGAACTATTTTGCCCTCATTTTAACCCAACTAGTATAAGGCTCCAAAGCTACACAATTCTTCAATCCAAGCTCACTTTTTCCTTTCCTGTGAATATTATGCCAAGCATGCACCATCCTAGCCTTCAATCCTTGAGTGTCTTTCCCTTCTTGGAAAAATAAACCCTCTAACAAAGTGTTATTAGGTTTTTCCTTCATGGCAAACCCAAGTTGACGTCTTGCCAAAGCCGGATTGTAGTTGATTCCTCCTTGTGTACCAAGAAGAGGCACATTAGAGAACTTCCCACAATTATCAATAATCTCAACATCGTCGTAAATAGAAGAACACCAAGTGATGTCATCATTGGTGAGAGACATAAGTCTTTGACACCACCTTAAACAACCCTTGTTTTGTTTGAAGATAGGAGACTGCGACAAGTGCAAAATAAACCACTTGTACAGTAAATGCGCACAATAGATAATAGTCCCATTTCCCTTAGAATTCTTATGGTGGATGGAGAAATAAGTGTCACCAAGCAAAGTTGGAACATGATTCCCAACCAAAAAGATCCTAATAGCATTAACATCAACAAAATTGTCAATGTTGGGAAACAAGACCAAACCATAGATAAGTAAGGCAATAATAGTTTCAAAGGTCACAATGCCACCAACATTAGCAAAAGAAAAGGCTTTCTCAATCATAAAATTTCAAGTCAACCCTTAGATACCTCCTTTGACATGGAGATTATCATATACGTCAGATTTCTTCAGGTGAATAGCTCCAGCAATAACTTGAGATTCCATAATCCCTTCCAAACCACAAAAAGGAACCCTATCAGAAACTAGTATACCCAAAAGATAGGCATACTCCTCCATGGTAGGCAAAACTTGGTAATCAGGGAAAATGAAAAACAGGTAGACGGGATCGCAGAACTGAACCAGAGTATAAAGAAGACCATCTTCAACATCAGTAGATAGAACAGACAAAAGCCCTCCAAAATGGTCTCTGAAATCCTTAAGATCAATCATAGAAGATGCTAGCTTTATTAATTCCTTAAGATCAGGGCATTTGAAACTGTATTTTTGAATATTCCTTCTTCCAACATCCATGGTCAAAATATTTGTGATGTTTACAAAGAGAATCTCTAAGTTCCTTGAAAAATGAGAACAATGCTCATGAATGTAATGAATGCATGATGCAATAATCACAAACAAGATCACACAAGGCACACAAGCAATGTCCAAAGGTTCAGAGTCACGAGCATGGAGCCAAGGGTAAAAACCAACCCACAGGGTATATACTAAAGGTATAATCACCTGTAGAACAAGGTTCTAAAATGTTCCCAGAGTCATAGTTCCATCTTTCGGATATTACCTGCTTAAACGACTACTCTCCAACCAATAATATTCTCAAGAGAAACTCGCATGAGTGTAGTATCACGTAACAACTAAGTCAAGTTTACACATGAATAGCTACCACACTACGCCCTAAAAGGCCAATATGGTTTAAGGTTCTAAGGTCCTCAACTTATCGGGCTCCTAGGTCGGAAAATGTAATGTCAATCACGACTACTCGTAAGACATCAGTAATCCCAAAGGGGCCTCCACTGAGCGGGGGATCTCAAGTCAGCTTATTAAGAATTAACTTCACGTAAGCTAAATAAGACTATACCACCCTCTTATCATAAGAGCACTCAAGTCTGGGTATAGGAATTATCTCACCACATAGAGATAACGAAGCACCAGACAGAACAAACAATAACAAACAACATCAAACATAATATACATAAGTAAACAAAGATGGGATAAACCCACTAGGGACTACTCCCTAGCAGAGTCACCACTTTACTGTAGCGGTAATTTTTTTGATTTTAAGCTATTGATCAACTTAACTCACAAAGCAAGAGTCGCCACCGCGCTTTTATTATTTGCAAAGGAAATGGGAAAAGTAAGAACAAAACCTAAAGAAGTTTTAAAATAAAACTAATAAAAAAGAGATAAGGGTCCAGAGGTTGGTTTTGCAAAGGGAAGGTATTAACACCCTAAACATCTATAGTACTCTATAGGAACCTCTTTGAAAATCTGTGCATTTTAGTTTAAAATGATGTTGTTTGCAAATGATTGGGGAGGTGAGGAAAGAAATGTTTTTTTTACAATTTTTGTGTTTGCCAAGACTTTTGGAGTCTCATGCCTATGTACCAACAAAGTGCAATGGAGGATCAAAACCTCGTAGTTCATGTTAAAAATAAAAAAGGTTTATTTTGATTCATTTTTTAATGAAAATATTTTTTGTCATTTTGAGGAGAATACTCAACTAGCCACCCACAAGTATGAGAACTTTTCATCATCATGAGAAAGGCTCCAACTTGGATAAAGATCAACAAGTATGCCACTAGTTCTCTTAGATGAAAAAGATTTATCATCAACACTATGGGATAAGAGAATGATATCTCAACTATGGAAATTACTCATGTATAAATTTTGAGAAAAGTTTTAAAAGAAAAAAGTGCACAAAGTGATTTGAATGGGTCCATGCATTTTTAAGTCTTTTGAAATTGCTTTGAATATGCTTAAGATGTAATAGCATTTATTAAGAAAATATTTTTGAAAATCACTTGATAAAAAGTCAAGGTTTATAGAGAAAGTGGTTCAAGTTTGAAAACAAGAAGGTTTTGAAAAAAATAGAGAAGATTTTTAAAATCAAAGAATGGGAGGAGAATAAGAGACTATCCTAGAATATAAAGTAAAAGCTAAAGAGGAAATATCTAACCAAGAGATAGAAAGCCTTATGACATAAGTCAAGCAAGAATTCCCTCTTTTGTATTAAGTCTCAAGCAAGCCAAATGAACAAAGAATAGATCATGTATCTAATGAAATCAAAGTGACCAAACTAAGTCTTCAAAAGGAACCCAAAGTCACAGGTGTCAGATGGATCCCAAAGTCTCAAGTCACAAACTCCCAAAGCAAGGTTCAAGACCTTAGTCCTAAGTCTATAACTCCACAACAATGCTAAGGATAGTAACCATAACTCCATGAATCAAGAGGTTTGATCGCGACTTTATGAGTCTATTGGGGTATTAACTGCAAGTGCACAGTCTAATCGCGTAGTTTTAAAAGATATCGATCCCACAGGGACTTAATGAATCGATATACCGTTTTTCTAAGGTTACTTCGTAAAGCTAAGGCGGATGATACTTTGATGATTAGGGGGAAAATTAAAACTAAAATTGGATCTAGATTAAATATCAAATAACACGGATATCGGTATGTAGTTCGTCGTAATTAGGGAATCAAGTCTTCGTTGGTTTCTTAGTTTTAAAATAAGTCTTTTCAGTAGACACTATTGATTAAAAGTCTTCTCTCAAACTCTCGCTCTGTTGAATCAGACTATGACTTTATATTAACGTACGCTCTCACTATTTAGTTAAATCTAAAATCACTTTTTGAAAACAATAGAATCTATACAAACTCTTTTTAAGAAAATACTAACCGTTTAAACACCCTCGTCTCAAACTCTCGCTCTGTTGACTTAGATTATATGATTAAACTTAAATGCTTAACTCTCGTCCTCACATTTAACCTTTAAAAATACTTTTTGAAAATGATTAGAATTAAATTAACACTAAAAATTACTTTCACTCTGATTTAAAGTTAATGTCCAATTTACACTGTCCAGTTAAAAGCTCAAACCGTCGTTCTATTGATTTTAACTTCTTTATGTCTTTTACTCTCGTACAAAAACTTTGGTATTAACTCTGTAAATTGAGACCATAAAAAGAGTGACTAAATTTTTAAATAAATTTAAACCAACTCAGTTTTGATTCCTTTATTCCGCTTACTTTACATACCGATATCTAAATTAATTAGTTGGACATGCTAAACAGGCCTAAACAATTATTATGCCTAAATACAGCCATATCAGACAAACAATATTGATAAACAGCAGTACATAGCATATATAAATTAAAACAATAAATCAATGAACCTGTAAAATTAATAGAAATCTTGGTTGTTCCCTAGCTTCGATGCTTGAACACTCCACCACAAACCGGTTGGATTTGTTCTTCACAATCTTCGATCAGACAGAAAAATAAAAACGAAGAAGTAAAACACTATGATCTAACGTAAGGTTAGATCCAGTAAAAGTTACACAATAGTTTCCGGTGTAGAAACTATTGTGAGAAAATTAATTGAATGCCTAAAAATTAAGCTAACAAAGAAAAGAAAATAAAATGCTAAGGAAAATAAAAATGCTGAGAAAATGGAATGCTGGAAAATATATTGCTGAAAAAAACTTGCACGGCGGAAAAGAGAGGATCCAAGAGAGCACCACTTAAGGTCTATTTATATTCATCCATTTAGTAACCGTTTCCCAAAAGTTCCTTCAGTAGGTTTTCTAGCGTGTCAACGAGTCAGAGGAAGAATAGGAGAGAACGTGCTTCTGTTACGCGTCAAAGCCAAAAAAATAGGAGTGGGGGTGTGACGTTTGTCACACTAAGCAGAGGGGCGTGACGCTCGTCACACCATGTCTGGCACTCGTAACACTAAGCTGAGGGACGTGACGCTCGTCACACCATGTGTGGCGGTCGTCACAGCGCTTCAGCGCTTCTCCTTGTAGTTGTGGGCTGGGCTTTAGTGGAACGCTTTTCCTAGAGAATCCTCTTTTTGCACCCCCTTTTCTTTTTTTTTCACATATGCTTCAAATAATGTTACCTGAAATAAATAGAAGGAAAATACCAAGTAATATCGAATAATATAAAATAAATCGAATCAAATAATAATATAATTTAATTAAATCGAGTCCAAAAATGTGATATTATTTCATGTTATCAAACTCCCCCATACTTAGACTTTTGCTTGTCCTCAAGCAAGATACAATATAGAAGTCGTTTTTTTTTAAAAAATTAGCCAGATGAAATTTCTAAACACACATCAATTCGTACTAGGTTGCAAGTAAATCTCGTTTAGAAATAACCTGAGCTTAATCTTAACATCAACAACTACCGTTACAACATCAGATAACCCCACCTTATGCAAACTAGTTCGAGTCGTGCTATTATAGCTAGCCTAGTTCTTTTACTCTTATTTCACCCGTTTTCATTCTAGCGAAATCACATTAAGCCCTTTATCTTTTCGCGCACATAGTGGAGTAACCGGTTAGCGATTTTGATCCCCTTTTAGCTAGAAGTTCTGGTGCATGAGTTGGATAACTTCGTTATTTAGTCCATTGCAAATTGCGGGGGATCAGATCGTAGTCCGCCCTACCAAGTTCAGCACCAGAAACCGCTGAACCAACTCACAATGGATCGTTCATACAATGTTTTTATAGGGTCCGCAACCTTTGGATTAAATGATCGGGTAAGGATCACTTAACTTAATTAGTGCATTTCCTGATTTTTAATATGTTGTTTTGGGAATCATTCACTTATATTCATCGGCTCTCCACGTAGTTTGCTATTAAGATGGTGCCGACTTCTCATATAAACTACTCGGGGTTACTATAAAACTAAAAGTTCAAGGAATTGGTATAATAGGTACTTAGCCTGATCTAACATGTTGAGGTTTTTAGAGTGTTGGGGCAGTAATAATTTTTGTCTTAATTTTACTCAAGGTTTATAAAATAAGCAACCTTTATACTTATCGAGTGTGTTAAATTTTTGTTATGGCTCAAGAAAATTGAGGGGAATGGATAATAAATATTTTTCACACTAGGGACTCGACTTAAAATAAATATATTATATATTTTTTTTTATAAGTTAATAAAAGGGAAATAACAATGAAAGGGAAATAACATACTTGAAAGAGGAATGTTGAAAGAGAAATCATCATAACTGAAACAAAGTTTCCCCCCCCCCCCCCCCCCCCACACTTAAATGAAACATTGTCCCCAATGTTTTAAAGAAAAGCGAAAAGAAAGGAAAAATAAATAAATATGCTCAATTCTGCCTGCGTCCTCTTATTCTCGGACCCGGTGATCGTTGACGTACGTCCAAGTCATCAAACCTGTTGAGCAAGTCAGTGAACCACTGATCGGTTAGTGCATTCCTCGCTTCTTGTTGTTGTTGCATCTGGCGCATCAGTTGCATCACTTCATTATTCTGCGCCTGCATGACATCAATAGCATCCATGATGTCATCGTTTGTTGCGGGCCTTCTTCTTCGACGGCGCCGGGAGGATGGACTAGTTGCATTATCGGAAGGGTTAAGCGGGGCTGACTGTTGTTCAGGACCTTGATCACCTTGCTCCATTTGCTCAAACTCGTCCGGGGGCGGGTTTGCTTGTGTAGGCTCGGTAGGTTCGGGAGCATTCAGATCGTAGATGAATCGGTTGGGGTTGGTGACATCTATGAGGGCAATGTTGGGCAAAAGAACGCTTGGGACTTCTTGGTTATTCAGCATAAGATAATACCTTCCGCCTACCCTATTTTTGATTAAGCGGCTGGAGCGACAATAGCTTATATCCATAAATAGGGGTGGCAGAGATTGTAAATTCTGAAGTCGGTCCCCTAGATTTAAGCCGAGTGCGATGGTGGTTATTAATCCTCCAATCACAAAAGGTTGACGGCCTCGGGCACATAGGGTCCGGATATGGTGAAATAAGAAAGAGGCGGCGTTTACCTTTGTGTCGATTGAAAAGATGCAGTGGAGGAAGAATAATTCCTTCGCGTTGACTTTACTGTTGTTGGGTCTTCCAAAAATGGTGTTTTGTAGAATCCGGATAAAATACCGGATAGTGGGGTTGTGTATGTGCGAAGCAAGTAGTGCATCCCAGTTATTGGTTTCCACACCGGATATTTTTCCAAAGAGGTCGAAGGCGTTTATGTGCCACTGTGAGTTCGGAGGGATTCTTGGGTGGACTTGGTCTCCTACAGGAAAGTGTAGCATGGCACTCAACTGGTCCTGGGATAGTGAGTACTCGGTGTTGAACATGCGGAAATTTGCGGTACCGGTTAAGTATTCGTCCTCACCGGGTGGAGTGGTGTAAGAATAAGAACTTAAAAACTCTAAGGTGAGTGATGGGTAAGTGGGGTGATTTTGTGTGCAAAGAAAGGTTAAATCAGAAAGCCGAAGTATCCATTGCACACCTTGAAGTAATCCGAATTCTTGTAAGCAATTTAAATCAGGATACCTGGTAGATACGACACCGCGTTGTTGGAACAGAACGAACTGCTAACGTTGATAGTTATCATCTTCAGATCAGAAGATAATATTTCCGAATTATTGGTTCTCCGCCATATTGATAGGTAGGTTGAAAGAAGGAAAAGATAATGAAATATATTTGTGTAGAATGGTTTTTTTGGAATGATGTGGTGTAGGAAGAAAGGTATTGTAGGTATTTATAGGAAAAGTTTTTTGGAATTGGGAAGAGGAGTGGGTGAGGGGGAAATAAATGTGGATGAATGTGAGTGGAATGGAGTATAGGTGAGTTGAATGGAGAAATGAAAAGATGGGGAGCAACGGTCATGTCCCCAACGATCACCAACGTTCACCTGTTCTGAAGTTGTCACGCTCGTGACAGAAGGTGTTATGGGCGTCATGTGCACTTGCGTGGCGACCGTGATGGTTTGTGTGATGCTCGTCACACCGGTTAGCTTGCAACGGTCACTGACGCTCGTGATTGCTTACGTGGGTGCTTCATAAATTGTTTTTATTATTATTTTGGTTTTGTTTATTATATTTGCTATTGTTATATTTTTGAATTGCCATGTATGCTATTCTACTACACACCATATTGTATATATATATTTTTCTCTAACATGCTATGTAAGTAGTAGCATATAGTGAATATCATTACTGGTAATTGTAGATATTGCATAATAAAATAAACCAATAATGCCAATAGCTTCAATAAAATAAACATAATGTAACATTTGAAGCTAAAAGAAAACATGCGAAAAACAAATACTAAGATTAAAAGCAATGTTAAACGAAACTAGAAATTGCCTAAAACTAAAACTAATTAACTAAAATTCTTCTAGCCACTTGTAGGATCTCTGGCCGGAGGAGCAAAGGAATTGACACGGTGTAGCAACTCATGAAATTGATTTGTCATTCTACTCATGTACTCCATGAGTTCATGTCCCATATTAGTTAACTCTTCTCTAATGGCAACTTGTTCTGACATCAAAGCTTGAATGGCGGTGTTATAATCAGTTCCGGGCATATGATGTCTAAGATCAGGTATTGCCGATTCTGCGGGCGAGATCGGATGAGGTGGAGAGGCAACATCATGGAAACCAGTTGGTGTCTGTGGATCAGACTCAGCATAAGGAATCTGGTCGTCACAAATCTCATAATCTTGGATGGATTCAACAGATCTAACAGGAGAAGGTATTCCATTCAGGTTGTAGAGCCAATTGTTTCGGTTATGGACACTAGTCATCGGACTAGGCATGGTGAATAGGTAAAAAGCTTGGTTATTGATTATTAGTTCAAACTCTTCAGGTCCAAGGTTTCCTATAAACATAGTGTTGAAGAGGAAAGGTATATTCATAGGCTCAATGCCACAAAAAGGGTTCAAATCAAGCATAGGTTGGCGCAATCCAATAGCATTAGCAATCATAGTTATCAATCCTCCTATTAGGATCGGTGCACGGTTGTCTTGAATAAGGCGGTCAAAACTCGCCAACATATAAGTGGCACCATTCACTGGACGGTTCTGTGAAGCACAAAATATTATGAAGATTTCATCACGTGATACCGTGGTAATGTTGGATCTTTTCCCAAAGAGAGTGTGTGCTAGGATCTTGTGGAAATAACGAAAAGTCGGGTTATGTATGTTTCCAGAATGAAACTCATGTTCCTCAGGGTCGTCATTTCCCGTCAAACTTCCCCAAAAATGCTCAAGCTCTCTATATTCAAAAAGATCTTCTTGGCTCATGGTGAATGTGTCAAAAGAAGTAGGGAACCCTAAAAGGTTAGTGAATTCTTGAATGTTAAACTGATACTCCATGTTGAACATCCTGAACTGAATGAAACCTCGGTTTATTCCTTTTCCATGGTTTGGTAAATAGATCAGGGAGCTAAGGAATTCTAGAGTTAGCCTCCGGTAAGTAACAAATTGCCTTCGAATAGGAGTGGTTTCCCACCCTATTTGACTCAGCAGATATAGGACACTCTCTCTTAGTCCAAGGGCAGTCATTGCCCAATCATCAGCATAAAAACTTGGGTGCATCTCTCTCTCCGCAAGTTCTTCAAATTTTTGTCTCTGAGCTCTCCCTCGGAATTTATTACCCATACGATCAATATGTCCCATCAGGTTAGTGTTAACTAAAGAAAAGAAAACAAGGATTTAGTCAGGATTTGGCCAGATGCCGAAAGGAGAAAAGAAGAAAGGTTTTATAAAATAAAATAAAATAAATGAATACTGAATAAAATCAAAAGAATAATCAAAGAAAAAATAGTAAAAATTTGTGGGTTGTCTCCCACGAAGCGCTTTGTTTAATGTCGCAAGCTCGACATAAAACTATTAAATGTTAATCTATAAATTTAGGAGACAATACGTCTAAGTGCAGGACTCACGAGTCTTCATTGTTTTCATCATAGTGATAATGTTTCAGACGCTGCCCGTTTACGATAAATGCTTCCATAGATTTTCCCTTAATTTCCACAGCCCCACTAGGAAAGACATTAGTGACTTGGAAAGGGCCTGACCATCTAGAGCGTAATTTTCCTGGGAATAACTTAAGTCTAGAGTTAAACAATAGGACTACATCGCCTTGTTTGAAGGTTTTTCTCGATATACGTTTATCATGCCATTTTTTCGTTCTTTCCTTGTAGATTCTGGCATTTTCGTATGCGTCTTGTCTAAGTTCCTCTAATTCGTTTATATCAAGGATTCGCTTTTCACCGGCGGCCTTATAGTTTAAATTTAAATTTTTAATAGCCCAATAGGCCTTATGTTCTAACTCCACTGGGAGGTGGCAAGATTTACCATAAATAAGCCTAAATGGGGTTGTTCCTATGGGAGTTTTGTAAGCGGTTCGATATGCCCATAAAGCTTCGGGTAATTTTGATGACCAGTCTTTCCTCGAGGTGGCGACTGTTTTTTCCAATATCTATTTAATTTCTCTGTTAGACACTTCCACTTGTCCACTGGTTTGAGGATGGTAAGGTGTCGCTACTCGATGTTTTACACCATACTTAAACAATAGTTTTTCGAATATCCTAGATATGAAATGCGATCCACCATCACTGACTACTATTCTTGGGACACCAAATCTTGGAAAGATTATATTCTTAAAGAGTCTAATTACTACTCGTGTATCATTTGTTGGAGAAGCTATAGCTTCGATCCATTTTGATACGTAGTCAACCGCTACGAGTATGTACTTGTTACCGAAAGAAGGTGGGAAAGGTCCCATGAAATCTATTCCCCACACATCGAAAATTTCTACTTCCAAAATGCCTTTTTGTGGCATCTCGTCACGTCTAGATATGTTTCCTGTGCGTTGACACCTATCGCATTTCTTGACAGCAGCATGCACATCCTTCCATATGTTTGGCCAATACAGACCGGCTTGTAGGATTTTAGAGCAGGTCTTGGATGTACTTGCGTGTCCACCATAAGGAGCGGAATGACAATGTTGGATTATACTTTCTATCTCTTCTTCAGGTATACAGCGACGGAAAATACCATCGGGGCCTCTTTTGAAAAGTAAAGGGTCGTCCCAGTAATAATGTTTTATGTCATGGAAGAATCATTTCTTTTGTTGGTAGGATAAATCAAGTGGAACCACTCCGGCGGCTAAATAATTGACAAAATCAGCGTACCATGGTGTAACGCATATAGCCAAGGTGGTCTCTACCTGTTCATCAGCTCTATTTTCTTCCAAATTAGCTATAAGTTTATCGTACGAGAAATCATCATTGATCGATGTTCTTTCCGATTCCAGGTTTTCAAGTCTAGAGAGGTGATCTGCTACTACGTTTTCAGTTCCTTTTTTATCTTTGATTTCCAAATCAAATTCTTGTAACAACAAGATCCACCTTAGGAGTCTAGGTTTAGCGTCTTTTTTTGTTAAGAGGTACTTAATGGCAGCGTGGTCAGTGTAAACGATTATTTTAGCTCCGACCAAGTAAGAACGAAATTTATCTAGTGCAAATACTACTGCTAAAAGTTCTTTCTCGGTCGTGGCGTAATTCATTTGCGCTTCATCTAGGGTTCTACTTGCATAATATATGACGTGAAGTTTTTTATCCTTTCGTTGTCCTAAAATAGCGCCTACGGTGTAGTCACTTGCGTCACACATTATTTTGAATGGTTCATTCCAATCCGGAGTCTGCATTATGGGCGCGGAGATCAACGCTTGTTTAAGTGTTTGAAATGCTTCTAAACATTTATTGTCGAAGGTGAATTCAGCGTCTTTCATTAATAATCCGGTTAAAGGTTTAGTTATTTTGGAGAAATCTTTAATAAATCGTCGATAAAAACCCGCATGTCCTAAGAAGCTTCGTACTTCTCTCACAGTTTTCGGAGGTTGAAGGTTTTTGATTACTTCTATTTTGGCTTTGTCTACTTCAATTCCTCTATTTGATATGATGTGTCCTAAAACAATTCCTTCTTGTACCATAAAGTGACATTTTTCCCAATTAAGTACTAGGTTTACTTTTACACATCGTTCTAGAACTCTTTCTAGGTTTTCAAGACATTCTTCGAAACTTTGCCCGCATATGGAAAAGTCATCCATAAAGACTTCCATGATGCTTTCGAGAAAATCGGCGAATATTGCCATCATGCACCTTTGGAAGATTGCAGGAGCATTGCACAAGCCAAACGGCATTCGTCGATAAGCGAAGGTACCAAAAGGACATGTGAACGTTGTCTTTTCTTGGTCATCAGGATGAATTGGTATTTGAAAGAAGCCTGAGTAACCGTCCAGATAGCAGAAATGAGAATGCTTGGCTAATCGTTCTAACATCTGGTCTATGAATGGTAAAGGAAAATGATCTTTTCGGGTTGCTTTGTTTAGCTTCCTATAGTCAATGCATATTCTCCATCCCGATTCGATTTGTTTGGTTATAGTTTCTCCTTTTTCATTTTCGATCACGGTTATACCCCCTTTCTTTGGTACTACGTGTACAAGGCTAACCCATTTGCTATCAGATATAGGATATATGATACCTGCCTCTAATAATTTCGTTACTTCCTTCTTTACTACCTCACTCAGGATCGGGTTTAGTCTCCTCTGATGTTCCCTAGAAGTTTTACAGTCTTCTTCTAGCATGATGCGGTGCATACAAATAGAAGGACTTATCCCTTTAAGATCGGTGATGTTGTATCCTAGTGCGGTTGGATATTTTCTTAAGATATGTAGGAGTTTTTCGGTTTCGAGTTTTCCTAGGTCTGCATTGACTATCACTGGTCGTTCAAGTTCTAAGTCTAGGAATTCATATCTCATATTTTTGGGAAGTGTTTTCAGGTCGAGGGTTGGTTTCTTGAGGCATTGCGTAGGATCCGATGTTATTGCTAAACATTGGTTAAATCTGTCTTCTACACGATAGTTAGATAATTTGTCATTTTCTAATTTTGTTTATTTTATGCATTCATCGATGATATCCATGAAGTAACATGTGTCATCTATTGCAGGTGCTTTCAAAAATTTGGAACGAATGAACTCAATCTTCTCTTCTCCTACTTCGAAAGTGAGTCGTCCTCGTTTTACGTCTATGATAGCACCGGCGGTTGCTAAGAATGGTCTTCCCAATATAATGGGGGTAACTTCATCTTCTCTTATATCCATAATTATAAAATCGGTTGGGATGTAGAATTGACCTATGCGCACGGGAACGTTTTCAAGAATTCCTACGGGATATCTAACGGAACGATCTGCTAATTGCACAGACATTTTAGTTGGTCTTAATTCTCCCATTTCCAGTCTCTTGCATATGGACAAGGGCATAACACTGATACCGGCTCCTAAATCGCATAGAGCTTTGTCTATGACAAATTTTCCTATGTGACAGGGTATAGAGAAACTACCAGGATCTTTAAGTTTATGAGGCATATTTTGGATTATCGCACTGCACTCAACAGTGAGTGTAACGGTTTCGCTATCTTCAAGTTTCCTTTTATTAGAAAGAATTTCTTTTAAGAACTTAGCATATGAGGGCATCTGTGTAATAGCTTCTGTAAAAGGAACGGTGACGTTTAACTGTTTCAGTAGGTCAACAAATTTTTTAAATTGGCCCGCGTCTTTGGTTTTAATTTGCCTTTGAGGATAAGGGATAGGTGGTTTGTAAGATGGAGGAGGTACATAAGGTTCTTCCTTTTCTACGGTTTCCTTATTACACTCTTCCTTTTCCTTAGGTTTACTTTCTTCCTCAGTTGACTTTTTAGAGTTTTGGTTTTCAATCCTTGGGTCAGACGGTCCTTCTACCTCTGTTCCACTTCTTAATATAATTGCATGAGCGTGGCTTTTCGGGTTAGGTTGGGGCTATCCAGGAAATGTACCAGTTGGGGCAGCAGTAGGCGCTTGTTGTTGAGCTACTTGCGAGATTTGTGTTTCCAGCATTTTGTTATGGGTAGCCAGGGCATCTACTTTACTTGCTAGTTGTTTCATCTGTTCGTTAGTGTGTACATTCTGGTTTAAGAACTCTTTATTGGTTTGCTGTTGAGAAGCGATGAAGTTCTCCATCATGATTTCCAAGTTGGATTTCCTAGGAACGTTATTGTTAGGTGTAGATGGGGTCGGCTTTTGATATCCAGGAGGTATAGCTGGGGCTTAATTGGGAGCTTGACCTGGTGCGTATAAAGCATTATTACTTTTATATGAAAAATTAGGATGGTTCTTCCAGTTTGAGTTATAGGTATGCGAGTAGGGATTTCCTTGAGCATAGTTCACTTGCTCTGCTGGGATTCCTGTTAGGAGTTGACAATCTGTAGGACTATGACCTTGAATTCCACAGACTTCGCAATTTTGAGTTACGACAACGACGGTGGCTGGAGGTGATACATTTAAACTTTCAACTTTCTGGGCAAGAGCATCCACTTTTGCAGTAACATGATCATGGCTACTTATCTCGTACATGTCCCTTTTTGTTTGAGGTTTTTCTACCATCGTTCGGTCGCTTCCCCACTGATAATGGTTTTGGGCCATGCTCTCAATAAGTTGATAAGCGTCGGCGTAAGGTTTATCCATAAGCGCACCACCTGCGGCGGCGTCTATTGTTAACCTTGTGTTATACAAGAGACCATTATAGAAGGTATGAATTACTAACCAGTCCTCTAAACCATGGTGTGGACAAAGTCTCATCATGTCTTTGTATCTTTCCCATGCTTCGAAAAGAGGCTCGTTATCTTTCTGTTTAAATCCATTTATCTGGGCTCTTAACATAGCTGTTTTGCTTGGAGGAAAATATCGAGCAAGGAAGACTTTCTTCAACTCATTCCATATGGTGACTGAGTTGGAAGGAAGAGACTGAAGCCATCTTCTAGCTTTATCTCTTAACGAGAAAGGAAAGAGACGAAGTCGAATTGCCTCTGAAGTGACACCATTAGCTTTAACAGTATCAGCGTATTGGACAAATACGGATAAATGAAGGTTTGGATCCTCGGTAGGATTTCCAGAGAATTGATTTTGTTGCACTGCCTACAACAGCGAAGGTTTAAGTTCGAAGTTGTTTGCTTCGATTGCGGGTGGACCAATACTCGAATGCGGCTCATCTTGCGATGGAGCAGCGTAATCTCGAAGAGCACGAGCTGGTTCTGCCATCTCGGGTATCGGCGAAGGAAGGAGATTTTTGAGATCAGGAATTTCTATTGGAGGAAGATTGTTTGCAGCACGATATTCCTGAATTCTTCGTAAGACTCGGAGATATCGTTCAACGTCGTTGATTCGTAAGTAGTACGGTTCGCCTTGTGAGCGAGTGTGTGGCATACAAATCAACGAAAAAGAAGGAAAAATAAAAAAATGCCTTAGTCTCTACAGCGTAACAGAAGAGTTACGATATCGACTAAATAAAAGTCCTCGGCAACGGCGCCAAAAACTTGATTGCGACTTTATGAGTCTATTGGGGTATTAACTGCAAGTGCACAGTCTAATCGCGTAGTTTTAAAAGATATCGATCCCACAGGGACTTAATGAATCGATATACCGTTTTTCTAAGGTTACTTCGTAAAGCTAAGGCGGATGATACTTTGATGATTAGGGAGAAAAATAAAACTAAAATTGGATCTAGATTAAATATCAAATAACACGGATATCGGTATGTAGTTCGTCGTAATTAGGGAATCAAGTCTTTGTTGGTTTCTTAGTTTTAAAATAAGTCTTTTCAGTAGACACTATTGATTAAAAGTCTTCTCTCAAACTCTCGCTCTGTTGAATCAGACTATGACTTTATATTAACGTACGCTCTCACTATTTAGTTAAATCTAAAATCACTTTTTGAAAACAATAGAATCTATACAAACTCTTTTTAAGAAAATACTAACCGTTTAAACACCCTCGTCTCAAACTCTCGCTCTGTTGACTTAGATTATATGATTAAACTTAAATGCTTAACTCTCGTCCTCACATTTAACCTTTAAAAATACTTTTTGAAAATGATTAGAATTAAATTAACTCTAAAAATTGCTTTCGCCCTGATTTAAAGTTAATGTCCAATTTACACTGTCCAGTTAAAAGCTCAAACCGCCGTTCTATTGATTTTAACTTCTTTATGTCTTTTACTCTCGTACAAAAACTTTGGTATTAACTCTGTAAATTGAGACCATAAAAAGAGTGACTATATTTTTAAATAAATTTAAACCAACTCAGTTTTGATTCCTTTATTCCGCTTACTTTACATACCGATATCTAAATTAATTAGCCGGACATGCTAAACAGGCTTAAACAATTATTATGCCTAAATACAGCCATATCAAACAAACAATATTGATAAACAGCAGTACAGAGCATATATAAATTAAAACAATAAATTAATGAACTTGTAAAATTAATAGAAATCTTGGTTGTTCCCTAGCTTCGATGCTTGAACACTCCACCACAAACCGGTTGGATTTGTTCTTCACAATCTTCGATCAGACAGAAAAATAAAAACGAAGAAGTAAAACACTATGATCTAACGTAAGGTTAGATCCAGTAAAAGTTACACAATAGTTTACGGTGTAGAAACTATTGTGAAAAAATTAATTGAATGCCTAAAAATTAAGCTAACAAAGAAAAGAAAAGAAAATGCTGAGAAAATGGAATGCTGGAAAATATATTGCTGAAAAAAACTTGCACGGCGGAAAAGAGAGGATCCAAGAGAGCACCACTTAAGGTCTATTTATATTCATCCATTTAGTAACCGTTTCCCAAAAGTTCCTTCAGTAGGTTTTCTAGCGTGTCAACGAGTCAGAGGAAGAATAGGAGAGAACGTGCTTCTGTTACGCGTCAAAGCCAAAAAAATAAGAGTGGGGGTGTGACGTCCGTCACACTAAGCAGAGGGGCGTGACGCTCGTCACACCATGTGTGGCGCTCGTAACACTAAGCCGAGGGGCGTGACGCTCGTCATACCATGTGTGGCGGTCGTCACAGCGCTTCAACGCTTCTCCTTGTAGTTGTGGGTTGGGCTTTAGTGGAACGCTTTTCCTAGAGAATCCTCTTTTTGCACCCCCTTTTCTTTCTTTTTCACATATGCTTCAAATAATGTTACCTGAAATAAATAGAAGGAAAATACCAAGTAATATCGAATAATATAAAATAAATCGAATGCAATAATAATATAATTTAATTAAATCGAGTCCAAAAATGTGATATTATTTCATGTTAAGGTTCAGTTCCTTTTTTAGGTCTTTCCTTTACTAATGTCTTTTTACAAGGAAATTAAAGTCCAAATGGACAAACAAACAAATAACACAAGTACAAATAATATGATGTAAGATGTTAAAAATAAAGCATAAAGTAAATGACAAAGGAGTAATGAGCATAAGGTAAATGACATTAACGTAAAGTCAAGGATATAATGACATTAAAGTAAAGTCAAGGCAAAAATATGTTAGTAAATGTTTGTGATTAAAATGAAAGATGGTTTTGTCATCTTTTGGAGAACACTCAACTATTCACCAACAAGTATGAAAATATGAACCTCTACATTACTTATGTGAAGGGATCCAACTTGGATAAAATCAACAAGTATGCCACTAGCTCTCATAAATGTAAAGGAAAGCAATATTTTCACACAATACTATGAGGAGTAGGAGACTTACAATCTCACTTATAAAATGACTTACTTTCGGGACAATTTTAGTGTTATGTTAAGCAATCGTAATTGAACTTATGTAGAATTCACAACTATCTGAGGTCAGTCAATAATAATGTTTATGTTAATACATGCTAGAGGCATGATATGTAAATCAATCTCCTAAAGCCATGCCACACAAAAAGGAAAAAGGATGGATCAAGCACAAAGGCTAGGAGGATGGTCTATTACTTCAATCCATACTTCACAGTACTTAGGACAAACTTATGCATTAATCCAAAGTAACTTAAATGATCCATGATCAATTAGGAGGTAGATTTGAAATGATAAAAGCTCATCAAATATCAATCCATACATTATGAAAAAGATGGACACAAGCCATCCAATTGATCAAGAGGAAAAGTAAGAGATGAAGAAGAAGAGGATAATAGAGATCATACCTAAATTAGATCAAAGGTTTGATCAAGTCATCGTCAAAATCAATCATCCATTTTGGTGGATTAGGGTTTTCACCCCCATCAACATCCAAGATCCATTGAGTTTGACGAGACCTATGATCAAAACAAACATGATCCAATGCCAACAAAAGTCAACAAAGGTAAAAGAAGTATAAAATGCAATAAAATTAAATAGAATGCAAAAAAAAATATTTTTAAAATGAATTTTAAAAAATAAAAATAAAATGGAAAATCCATAAAGTCCTTCAAAATACCAAATAAATAACCAAAAAATTATGGAAGGTTGGAAATAAAATAAGAAACATATAATAAATGTTCCAGAATTTAAAAATGCAGAAAATTATTTTTAAACCAATTAAAAGAAAGGAGAAAATAGAAATTCCATGAAAAATAGAAAATCACTAAAATCAAATGTGGAAAAATAAAAATCAGATGAAGAAAAATAAAAGATAATTTTAGAAACTTATTTGGGATTTTTTGGATGCAAAATGAATTTTCTATGAATTTAAAAAGAAAATGCAATTAAAATGAAAATAGAAAAAGAAATAAAATCAGAAAAAATATGGACCGTTGAATCTGGCCTCATTAATTGACGTGGAAGATCCAACATCCTTAGGCTGGGACGCAAGATGGAATTTAACAAAAATGAAATACGTGATCCAATTAAATTGGACCAATCAGAATATTTCATTTGTTCAACGTGTCTGGCCAAACTCAGACGACCTGAAAGACTCCGGTCATCTTCCCTGATGATCCTTCACCGAAGCTTCATCATTTAGTGGATTCAGAATACGAGACCACCACCAATGTGATCCCCTCCTCATCACGAATTCAACCTCATGCTTCAAATTCATTTATCTAAATTGAGCATGAGGAATTTCAGAGAAGTTTCATAAGCAAGCAAGCCAAAAAAAATAAAATTTAATGATGAACACGATCAATCAACACTAGATAAGTTAGGGGAAAACATTAGAGAGTTAAGGACTACATTATGGTAAATTGTTTGAGTTCAAATGGTGCTCAGAACTACCTTGTCCAAATGGTGATCAGAAGTTGATGAAGCTCGATCTGGTCTGGTCACTCCAGAAGGTCTCAGAGCGTGGGAATTGTTGCAAAATCTTCAGAGAAGGCCAAATATGCTAATGGAATCAAGAAATTAAATTGACACAAGCTGAAATTTAAAACAACATAGCTCAATTTTCTGGAAAAAGATTCAGAGTGAAGCAGGGGTTTCTTGGCTCTCAAAAGCATGGAAATGAATGCAGTAGCTTCCTCTATTTATAGGGAAGTGTTCACATCATAACAAAGATTACAATGTGCCAAGAAAGGTTGCATTTGGATGCTTGAACACAAATTTATGGCATGTTGAAGTTGGCATGAAAAACTAGTCATGTAACTTAGAAAATTCTAAGTCCCAAATTCCTGAAAATGACCAGTAATGTCTCAATGGATTCCATGGCCTTCCAAGCATAATTTGACTTTAATCCTTGAAGAAAACCTGTAGAGGGAATCACAAATGATATTGTGTAAAAAGAATAAGCGTCAAATGTTGAAAATTAAAGAATTTGTGAACCTTAAAAGTTGAGGAAGAGTCACTTGAAAATAGGTCAAATTTCACTAAGTCCACAAATGACCTATAATGTCTCTTAACTTTTGATGATCCTCCAAGCATAATTGGCACTTGTCATGTAAATATAAGTTGTAGAGGATATTTAGAAGATTGATATTCAAACTGAAAAATTCCAAAATGTTGAGAATTGAAGGAGTTGTGATCCTTGAAACTTTGACTTCAAATGTTGACTTTTTGGTCAAACCACTTGGAACAAGCTTGTGAACTTGGACTTTTATTTTATTTAAAGGTACATGGATGATCATATGAACTCAAAATAAGGTGCCTTTGAATGTCCCTTGATTATATTGCTCAAAGCTTGAGGTAACTTGTTGAAGAAGGCATGGAAATAAACACATGAACCTTTGACTTGCTTTGAGAAGTTAGCCAGAAAACTTTGAGATACTCTTGATCTAAATGAGATTGAAAGATGCTTGGAGACCTTAGAGATCATTTCTTGAGAGATAGCCTCTTTATAATCAATGGTTGAGCACATTTTTTCGAGGAATAAAAACGAACCCTAGTTGAGGAGCCATGCTTGATGCTCTTGATGGAAAAACCCTACCTTACAGAATAAACTTTAAAGAAAACAAAACATATTTTTCTATTTTGATTAATGGTTAGATAAGTAATGAACATACAAACATAAAAGGTAAATCACTAATAAAGAGGTGCTTGATGATCCCTACAAAAGTCAAACCCAAAGATGAGAGGGAAATAGACCAAGAGGTGATCTTGTTTGTATGCAAGGATGCAAGTGGTACGTGGGATCTTAGGGTTAAAAATTAGGGTATGACAGAACTCCACAGAAAAATTGGGTTGTAGAAAGAAAGAACAGGTCACTATAAGAAATGGCTATAACCATGATCCATGTGAATCACCTTCCAAAATACCTGTGGGCAGAAGTTGTCAATACTTCTTGTTGTGTTTAGAATAGTATCTATATTAGATCAGTTATGAACAAAACATCATATGAATTGTTCAAAGGAAGAAATCCAAGCATATCTTGCTTTTATCATTTTGGATATAGATGTTACATTATGAGCAACTAAGTATATTTAAAGAAATTTGATGCTAAGGCTCAAAATGGTATTTTTTTAGGATACTATGATCGCTCTAAAGAATATAGAGTGTATAACTATGAAACTAAGATGGTTGAAGAGTCTACACATGTAAGAGTTGATGACAAAGGGCCTGACCATGACACGTTAGAGCCTGTTGAACATGTTGTATATTTTCAGGTTTTTGAAGAACATTCAGATGACAGACCTTCAGAAGTTAGTATCTCAGAAGTCAGAGGTTCAAAGGTTATTGTACCAGAAGTTGATCTTATGTATGAAGCATTTCCAGAAGTGGAGGATTCAGAGGAAGCCCAAGATGGTTCATAAATTCCTACATCACCCAAAAAGTCCTTAAAATGTAAAGACTTTCATCCAGAAGACAAAATAATTGGAAATAAGGATGATCCCTTGAAGACTAGATCAACTTTTACATATGATAACTGCATGATATAATTTATTTCCTTGATTGAGCCAACTTCTGTGGATGAGGCTTTATCAGATGATAAATGGATTGTAGCCATGCAAAAAGAGTTGAATCAATTCTAGAGGAATGATGATTGGAATATGGTTCCAAAATAAGATCAGAAGAACATTATTGGAACAAAGTGGGTGTTCAGAGATAAGATAAATGAACAAGGGGAAGTGGTAAGGCATAAGATTCGATTGGTAGCTCAAGCTTACAGTCGGAAGGAAGATTGAATTTGAGATGAGCATGATGGGAGAAATGGAATTCTTCGTCGGAATCGAAATCAATCAAGGAAATAATGGGACTTATGTTTATCAATCCAAATATATAAAGGAGCTGATAATGAAGTTTAATGTTGAAGATTTCAAGATTATGGAAACTCCTCTGCATCCTACCAATAGCCTGAACAAGGAGGAAAACAACTCTAAAGTGGATCAAAAGTTTTTTAAAGGTACGATTGGTTCTTTGCTTTACTTAACTGCTTATAGGCCTGATGTTTTATTCAGTGTCTATTTGTGTGTAAGATTCCAATCAGATCCTAGAGAAACTCATTTAATAGCTGTTAAGAGAATCTTTAGGTATTTGAAAGGAACATCAAATCTATGAATTCTCGATAAGAAATTCCTGGATTATAAGTTGATTGGATTCTAAGATGTTGATAATGTTGGGGATTGAATTGAAAGAAAGTCTACAAGTGGGAACTATAAATTCATAGGTGAAAACATAATAGCATGGGCTAGCAAGAGACATACAACTATTTCACCCTCTATAGCAGAAGTATAATACATCTTTGCTTATAAGTGTTGCACACAACTACTCTGGATGAAATACCAGTTAGAGGATTATCAATTTTATGGAAACATTATCTCTATATTTTGTGATAATACTTGTAATATCCCATATTCCTTTAAATGTTCTATAGTTGTCAGTTGAGACCAATTGGGTTCCTATATACTCTATTTGTTGTCAGTTAAGACAATTTGAGCTCCTATGAGATCTAAAAGTTGTCAATTGCAACCAATAGAGTAACCCGAGAATTCTGAAGAGATCAATTATAATTAAAAGACCACTATTAATAAGTACAAGTGAGGACATTTTGGTAACATTAATAATAAGTCAATTGATACTAGATGACAAAATATCAATTGAGATATTTTATATCATTACCTAATATTATATATATATATATATATATATATATATATAATATATATATATATATATATATATATATATATATATTGTGTGTGTGTGTGTGTGGTGGAAAAAATAGGAAGAAAGGTGTGGATAAGAAGAAGTAGAAAAAGATAAGAAAGAGAAAATGGGAGTTATCAGGAAGTAGGAAGAGAGAAAAGTAAACGTGGAAAGAGGAAAAGAAGAAAAACGTGAGAAAGAGGAAGAAAAAGAGAAAAGAAGAAAGAAGAAAAAGGGAGAAGAAGAGGAAGGAAGGAAGAAGGAGGGAAAGCTCATGGATTAATTACCATCTTATTCTTCATCATCTTTATCTTAGCTTCTACATCATCTTATCCATATCAAGGTGAGTTCTAGTTAGAACTTTCATGGAAAATAAACTAGGGTTTATGTTGAAATAAAATGATAATTGATAACGATCCATGATATGTGTTCTATATTAGTCATGAAAGTTCAATGAATGAATGATTCATCCATGTTTCCTATGATTGTGGTGTTCTACATATGGGTGAATGTTGTTATTTTTATCATGGTTATATCTTTCAAAAGCTTGTAGAACCATGAAGTGTAGATGTGTTGTTTGGTGTGAGTTTATCCCGACTTATAGTTTAGAATGGTTGGGTATGATTAAAGTTGGAAGAAAGAGTGTTTAAAAGAGGTATTTTTTGGAGATTATGCAGGTGTCAATCGATTGGTTGCAGAAAAATTGCAAAACCAATAGATTGGTTCATGAATAGTGAAGAAAAAGCTGAATTTTACCGATGTTAATCGATTGGCTATAGCACCCTAATTGATTGGTCATGTCCAATTTCACAAAAATAGAAATCAGTAACTTCATACAATCGATTGGCTCTTAGTGCAATCGATTGGTTCAGTCTTGTTTTTCCTAAAATGACTTCTTCCATGTTTATAAACCAACTTGGATGTATTATAACTTATACCATGATGTGTATGCATTAGATTAACATTAATCGATTGATTTATATGAGTTTGTGTGTGTTTTAACCTAGAATCCTGACTCGGTTAAAATGATTGATTAATGAGTTTGATACCTCGTATTGATGAACAGATGAATGCGTTAGGAAGCTAACATAGAGGCCTGTGATATAGAGAGATGTCTATATGACTTATTCCACTAAATCTTTCCCTTTTATTTTGATGAACCCCTATCTTAGGATGATCATACATATGTTGTTTGAAATTTGGAAGTGGAATAAGTTAGATTTAGGCGGGTTGAGTGATAACCTTGTCTATGGACCTTGTAGCATGTTATGTCATATTGTGGACTTTAATGTATGCTATAAACTACATGTTAATGTCTGTTATATATGTTGTTAGTTATGACAGTTGTGTGTATGCATGAATGACTAAGAGCTTATGATTGATTGATTGCATTGGTTACACAATAATATGACTAAAACTTATGAGTGAGGTAAACATAGGAGAATACTAGGTAAATGACTTAGAAAGATAACTTAAGTCATGAAATGATTTAGATAGTGATGCTTGGACGTAATCGTGCCACAGTGTGTACAACAGACAAGTAGTCACAGGAATGATGCATATACATACTTTGTATGGAACATGTGTGATTTATGTAATGATAATGGATCATGTTATGGTGCCATGAGAATTGAGATGATATCATGAGAATTGGTGGTTTTGAACCCCTAGTGATTGATGAGAAAAATCACAAGTATATGAGAACTAATCACGTATTCAGAATTATTTGTGATTTTGCATATACAACTTAAAAGGCTTAGGTAAAGCAGTAAGTGGGGATGTGGCATCAATTATTCGTGCCTCAATTGGGTTTGAGCCCTAACCATAGCGGACATAGGGGAAAGACGGACTGTAACGCCCCCGACTTCTTTTAGGATTATCGAATGACCCCACAAACCAACACGAGTCTTTTCAGCATGTTTTATCCTCACTTACATGCTTTCTGGGAAACTTCCCAGAATGTCTGCCATCTAAATACTACTCCAAGTCAAGCACGATTAACTATGGAATTCTTATCTGTTAGGCTACCGAAAATAAGATGCATCTTCTTTTCGGTAGCCTAACAGATAAGAACTCCATAACTAAGTGTGCTTGACTTGGAGTAGTATTTGGATGGGTGACCTTCTGGGAAGTTTCCCGGAAAGTGTGTGAGTGAAAACAAAACATGCTGAAAAGACCCGTGTTGGTTTGTGGAGTCAGTCGATAATCCTGAAAGCAGTTTGGAGTGTTACAAATGATATCAGAGCCAAACCTCTCCCAATACGATGTGGTTCAGGGACGGATTAAGTGGAAGCTAGTGGGCATGTAACACCCGAGGCCAAAGAAGCCAGAGAATGGTTACATGTTACACCCGAGGGAGAGGGAGAGGTTGTCGGTGTATGAGGTATGACAATGAGACACTCCTAGAAGCTTATAGGGAAAACACAAATTCACATCGGAATGAGAGGGATCCTGAGGTTGTGCAGGTATGAGACTTCATGGTTAAAAGAATTTTGGGACGTTACAAATGGTATCAGAGCCAGACCTTTCCCAGTACGATGTGGTTCAGGGACGAACCAAGCGGAAGCTAGTGGGCATGTAACGCCAGAGAGGCCAAAGAGTGGTTACATGTTACACCCTAGGGCGAATGAGTAGTTGTTGGTGCACGAGGTATGACAATGAGACACTCCTAGTAGCTTTTAGGGGAAAAAACTGAATTCACATCGGAATGAGAGGGATCATGTGGTTGTGCATGTATGAGACTACATGATTGAAGGAAGACTTATAAGGATTAATTAGTACTACCTATACCAATAAGATACAACTTCTTTTTGGTAGCCCAACAGATAAGAACTCCACAGTTAAGCATGCTTGACTTGGAGTAGTATTTGGATGGGTGACCTTCTGGGAAGCTTCCTAGAAAGCGTGTGAGTGGGGTCAAGACATGCAAAAAAGATCCGTGTTGGTTTGTGGGGCCAGTCGAAAATTCTGAAAGCAATCTTGGATGTTACATGGACACCTAAATGGGTTAGAGTCTCATATGGTAAAATATACTCAAAGTGGGTTAGAGTCCCATACGAGTGACAGTCGCTTGAACTGAGGATTAAGCCTCATAGAGGACCTGATATCCATAGTGAAAGTTGAATCATATGAGCATGCGTGAACCGAGCCTGGTTTAGACGTAAGTCTGTTCGGGGATTGATATTTCGTGAATTCGAATAGTGATTTATTGAGTTATGTGAACTCAAGTGACATGTTTCCATACATTGCGAATATCCCTCATTTTCTCGAGTCCTTGTTATGTTGTTTGGGTGATGCACAAGTAACGGAAGGTGAATATTTGAGTTAGAAATCATGTAGCAACCCTGTAGAGCTGAGTGGACCCATAGGATAGGGGAACTCACTGAGATTATCATCTCACCCAATCAATATTGTTGTTTTTCAGGTGTTTTTGCAGGTTTGATTAAGAGGAGTTGTTGATGATGTTTCGACGTTTTTGTGATGTTGTGATCTTCCGCTGTGGTTTTTATACAATGGTAGATGTTATACATATATCTTAGATTTTTATTTAGGCACCTTTCATATCTTGTATCATAAGTTGTATCTTTTATTTTGGTTAAGTATGTAAATGATGTCTTTAGGCTCTTATGTTGTATCAGTACCAAATAATAAGAATTGTATGATATTATTCTAGATATATATTATACGGGTTGTTACAGTTGGTATTAGAGCAGGTCGATTATTAACCTAGACTAGAAACATCATAAGTAAATCTATTCTCGCTACATATGTGTGTATAGCCAACATGATTCTTAATATCACTATATGTAGTACTCGACCTGATCAACCTAGTTTTATGTGCGTGGTAGGAAGGATCGTGGTTGAGAGACCATGAGGACCCCGAAGTGTTGGTGGAACTTGTGCTTTGAGGGTGGGCTCAAGCATATAGTTAGTAAGTAAGGAGAATCGACAGCTCAGTTGAAGCTTTTGTAGGAGCTGTGATTTGGGTAATATGGAATTGAATAGTAGTGTATCATTCAAGCAATCCTGTAGTGTTAATGAAGTTGAGAAGTTGAGGAATTCTATCGGATGAGCTTGTTAGAATTCTGAGGAATAAGTGAATCTTCTAGTAGAATATGATTGACTCACTGGTATGGAGTAAGTGTTGTAATTAATACAATAAGTGAAGGAAGGAGGATGGTTTTGTTGCCATATGCTATAAGGTTTGGAAGTTAGGTAGTATATCGATGTTTTGACTTCTAAAGTCAGTAGGGAATATTGGAAGAACGAGAGGATTTCAGGGAGTATGATCAGAATGGTACCTTCTGAGTGGTTGGGAGATTGATAGATAAAGGCGTTCAACATATTTGTAAGAGTCTAAGGTAATGGTGACGTGTAAGAGGAGACTCGAGGACATGACTGCCTATTCCAAGTGAAACAGGTATACATCTAATTAAAGGTAAAAGATAAATAAAGTATATTTGGTCTTAAAAAGGGATATTGCGTTCAAGATAGTTTGTCAAGGATTCAGTGTTAGAAAGAGACCATTATGGAATTCACTTCAAATAAGGAGACTATGGAGTCTTAAGGATTTTTATTGAGGCTAAGATAAGGGGTGTGGTTGATGATCATTCACATGCAGAGATTTATATAGGATGGAGTATAGTGGAGAAAGTTAAATCTTGGTATTAAGAGAAGTATGTGATAGTAGCATTATAGTCACAAGTATGTGCAATTGATTCCTTGTCTTGAAGTGGATGCAAATTAAGACACTATTTGTTGAGTAGTGAATCTTGTGGTCTGAGAAGTTGAATATGTGGTAAACAATAAAAGATAAGCCAAGCTTGAGTACGGGTACTAAGTGTAGGAACGTGAAATGAACTATGTCGTATGAGCTCATGAGGAGGCAATGAGGATTATCCATAGTAAGTAATCCACATAATTAACCTAGGTGTGATGAGATGTGTAATGGATATTGGTTTGGAAGAGAATTCATGTCAATAAGTGTGAAGTGATGTCAAGGTTCATCTTGAGTGCATACTTTTGAGTTATAAGAGCAAGAGTGGGTTGTTGGAAGCTAGATTGTTGTTCATCTTTCCGAGTAGTGTTTAGTTTGGTTGATCACAGAGTATGATGTTGAGACTAAGTATATCCCAAATCTTATTGGTGTACCATTGTAGATGTACAGGGTTGAGAATGGATTTGAGTTATTGCAAGTCGGGTTATTAGCTTTGAAATAAGAATTTTTGGAAATTATAATTGCATAGTTGATCCTAGAGACGTCACAGAAGTTAGAAGTTTGGAAAAATAACCTAGTGAACCATGCTCAGTATGAATAAGTCACGAGGTGTATCACTATTATGCCTAATGAGAACCATAAGGAGTGAAGCTGGAAGAGACTTACTAAGTGGTGATCTTGTGAAGATTGGATCAGTATTTTGCATATGTGTTAGTAAAGTGGAAGTAGTTAATAATTATATGACATTGAATGATTTCTCGGATTCATGGCTTCAGATGTGGACCCCTAGTAGAGCAGTACTTGTTGTATACAACAATACTCTATCCTATTTAAAGGATTCGTGAGTTATACTTCCAGGATGGAACGGGAATCAAATATTTCTGAAGTTAAACATGTAAATTGGAATGTATATTAGTAAGAGCATGAGCTAAGATTATGGAATATGGAACAACACGAGTGAGATGAATGATTTTAGATAGGAAATACAATGTTATCTCCATATGTGTGTGAATTGTTGTGGGTGACTATGTTAGTGGTATGGACACTCAGAATTATGTTCTAAATTATTTAGGCTCCTTGAAAGTGGTGTCTCGTTGATGATTGAAAGTTCCTTAGTGATGTTATTTTGTTATTAGTCGAGATCCTGTGTCGGCAAAAACCTTGAATGAATTAGAACCCTGTAAGAGTATTTGATATGGAGTATAGTAATCAGAACCAGATATTATCAAACTAAGTTGGATTAGTTACTTCGAGCTCATGAAGAATCTGACTATCGTACACTTTTATGGTTGTAGTTGTGTGTCTCCTACATACCTATCTACTGGAGGGTGTTGGTCATATTCTAAAACTTTTGTATGTCAGCAAGAAAGTTATTTTACTAATGGATGTCAGTAAGGTCCAAGTACTATTTTGGGTGGTGAGCACTCTAGAGGATATGCGTGATCTTCTATGCAGACTGTTAGGTAACCAATAGTGCCCAAGAACCCCATGTATTCCATGATGTTTGAATCAGAATAGTACAGTGGAAGGGTATGGATGGAAGGGCTCCATAAAGTTTATGGACAAATAAATAGATAATTACCTGTAAGAATGGAGGTAAGACAAGCTCGTGCTTAAAGTACTATCTTGTTGGATAAGTACGAGAGAAGTGAAGCATTAGGTGTACACGATTGCAGTATATGGTACCAGGTCAAGTGAAGTTAATAAGAATATCAATATATGGATTGTAAGAGTTGTTGTAAGTGTTGAAAGACTTATAAGGAAAGATTCGTCAATATTGTTCTAGGTAAGGGAGCATTGGTT
This sequence comes from Lathyrus oleraceus, assembly GCF_024323335.1. Lineage (NCBI taxonomy): Eukaryota > Viridiplantae > Streptophyta > Magnoliopsida > Fabales > Fabaceae > Lathyrus > Lathyrus oleraceus. The sequence goes on from NC_066581.1 coordinate 341,496,757, forward strand.
AACACCATGGGTATTCGAGAACGTTAGGTATCCTATCAGAAAAATGTATCGTGGTTATGATTTTGATTAGCTCAGTGCAAGAAAGGGGAAGTTGTGGACTACTGAGGGATTTGTGAACAAGAAGTTTACAGCGACATATCAGAAGAATTAAGTGGAAAAGGATTTGAAATAGAGGTATTATCAGATCAAGAAGTTGGATAAGTCTTAGAAGAATGAAGCTTGTTAGTGAAGAAAATTGGAAGATTCGAGTATGATAGAGGATTGAACTGAAGCAAAGTCAAGTGTTGGCCAGAGTGGAGGAAATTCGAGGGCGAATTTCAATTTAAAGGGGGGGAGTGTAATATCCCATATTCCCTTAAATGATCCATGGTTGTCAGTTTAAACCAACTGAGTTCCTATATACTCTATTTGTTGTTAGTTAAGACAATTTAAGCTCCTATGAGCTCTAAAAGTTGTCAATTGGAATCAATAGAGTGACCAATGAACATTGAAGAGATCAATCATTATTAAAAGACCATTATTAATAAGTACAAGAGGAGACATGTTGGTAACATTAATAATGGGTCAATTAGTACTAGAAGACAAAATATCAATTGAGATATTTTATATCATTATGTAATACTATATATATATATATATATATATATATATATATATATATATATATATATATATATATATATATATATATATATATATATATATATATATATATATATATATATATATATATATATATATATATATATATATATGGTGAAAAGAATAGGAATAAAGGTGTGGATAAGAAGAAATAGAAAGAGATAAGAAGGAGAAAAGGGGAGTTATCATGAAGAAGGAAGAGAGAAAAAGAAATGTGGAAAGAGGAAATGAAGAAAAACGTGAAAAAGAGGAAGGAAAAGAGAAAAGAAGAAAGAAGAAAAAGGGAGAATAAGAGGAAGGAATGAAGAAGAAGGGAAAACTCATGGATTCATTACCACCTTCTTCATCATCTTCAACTTAGCTTCTACATCATCTTATCCATAACAAGGTAAGTTCTAGTTAGAACTTTCATTGAATATAAACTAGGGTTTATGTTGAAATAAAATGATAGTTTATAATGATCCACGATATGTGTTCTATCTTAGTCATGAAAGTTCAATAAATGAATGGTTCACCCATGTTTCCTATGATTGTGGTGTTCTACATATGGTTAAATATTGTTGTTGATATCATGGTTATATGATTCACAAGCTTGTAGAACCATGAAGTGTAGATGTGTTGTTTGGTATGAGTTTATCATGACTTATAGTTTAGAATGGTTGGGTATGATTAAAATTGGAAGAAAGAGTGTTTAGAAGAGGTATTTTTGGAGATTATGCATGTGTCAATCGATTGGTTGCAGAAAAGTTGTAGAACCAATGATTTGGTTCATGAATTGTGAAGAAGAAGCTGAACTTTGCTGATATCAATCAATTAGCTACAGCATCCCAATCGAATGGTCCTTTCCAATTTCACAAAAACAAAAGTTAGTAACTTCATACAATCGATTGGCTCTTAGTGCATTCGATTAGTTCAGTCTTGTTTTGCCTAAAATCACTTCTTCCATGTTTTTAAACCACCTTAGATGTATTATAACTTGTACAATGATATGTACGCATTAGATTAACATTAATCGATCGATTTATATGAGTTTGTGTGTGTTTTAACCTTGAATCCTAACTCGGTTAAAATGATCACTTAATGAGTTTTATAACATGTATTGATGAATGGATGGATGCGTTAGGAAGCTAACGTATAGGCCTATGATATAGAGAGATGTCTATATGACTTATTCCACTAAATATTTCCCTTTTAGTCTGATGAACCCCCATCTTAGGATGATCATACAAATGTTGTTTGAAACTTGGAAGTGGAATAAATTAGATTGAGGCGAGTTGAGTCATAATGTTGTCTATGGACCTTGTAGCATGTTATGTAATCCTTTTGACTTTAATGTATGCTATAAATTATATGTTAATGTATTCTATATATGTTATTGATTGTGACACTTGTGTGTATGCATGTATGATTAAGAGCTTATGATTGGTTGATTGTATTGGTTACACAATAATATGACTAAAACTTATGAGTGAGGTAAACCTAGGAGAATACTAGGTAAATGACTTAGAAAAATAACTTAATTCATGAAATGATTTAGATAGTGATTCTTGGACGTAATCGTGTCGCGATGTGTATCACAGACAAGTAGTCACATGAATGATGCATTGACATGTTTTGTATGGAACATGTGTGATTTATGTAATGAGAATGGATCATGTTAAGATGCCATGAGAATTGATATGATATCATGATAATTTGTGGTTTTGAACACCTAGTGATTGATGAGAATAATAACAAGTATATGAGAACTAATCACGTATTCAAAATTATTTGTGATTGTGCACATACCACTCCAAAGGCTTAGGTAAAGCAGTAAGTGGGGATGTGGCACCAATGATTCGTGCCTCAATTGGGTTTGAGACCCAACCATGGCGGACATGGGGGAAAGGTGGACACCTAAGTGGGTTAGAGTCCCATACGGTGAAATATACTCAAAATGGGTTAGAGTCCCATACGAGTGACAATCGCTTGATATGAGGATTAAGCCTCATAGAGGACCCGATATCCATTATGAAAGTCAAATCATACGAGCATGCGTGAATCGAGCCTGACTTAGATGTAAGTCCGTACAAGGATTGATATTTCGTGAATTTGAATAGTAATTTATTGAGTTATGTGAACTCAAGTGACATGTTTCCACACATTGCGAATACTCCCTCAGTTGCTCGAGTCCTAGTTAAATTGTGTGAGTGATGCACAAGTAACAGAAGGTGAATACTTGAGATAGAAATCAGGTAGCAACCCTGTAGATTCGAGTGGGCCCATAAGATAAGGGAACGCACAAAGATTATCATCTCACCCCATCAATGTTGTTGTTCTTCAGGTGTTTTTGCAGGTTTGATTAAGAGGAGTTGTTGATGATGTTTCGACGTTGTTTGGATGATGTGATCTTTCGTTGTGGATTTTTATACAATGGTAGATATTGTACATATATCTTAGATTTTTATTTAGGCACTTTCCATATCTTGCACCATAGGTTGTATCTTTTATTTTTGTCAAGTATGTAAATGATGTCTTTAGGCTCTTATGTTGTATCAATACCAAATAATAACACTTGTATGATATTATTCTAGATATATATTATATAGGTTGTTACAATATTGTTGTTATCTGTCTAACAAAGAATCCAGTTCAACACTCCAGAGCCAAATATATATTAGATTAACCATCACTTCATAAGAGACTATGTTCAGAAGGGAGTTATAAATATTAAGTTCATTAATATTGATCATCAATGGGCTGGCATATTTACAAAACCCTTAGCTATTGAAAGATTTGATTTGATCAAAAAGAATCTAAACATGGTATATATTGAGGAATAATACTGGTATCTAATCAAGGTATCAAAATATGATGTTTTTTAGAAGTAGCTTCAATTAGAGTCTAGGAATCTGTCTCTAATGAAAAGTGGCTTCTAAAGAATTATCAGACCAGAGACTCTGGAGATGATTATTCGCTTTTGATTGCACTCACATGCTTGATAATTATCTTGCACAGTAGCTAGTTGGGTAAAGGCTGCTGGGTAATGATGTTCAACTTCTTGATTTCTATTAAAGTACTCCTCTGTCATAACCTCATGTTTGCTTAATTGTTTATTTGTCTTTATTCTTTTGTTTTCTAGAGATATTCCTCAAGTGGTCTTAAAGTTAGACAATTGTCTTGAAACTTTCTGACAAATATTTTTCTATATCTTTGAAAAAATCTTTCGTTTATTTCCATATTTATTTCTTGTGTCATTCCATATCTAAGATGGCTTCTAGATCTAACCTTGATATGGAAAACCACTTAAATGTAATCATTGAAGGACTAGTTGATTTGGAAGAAATGATGGATCTTTGCTTTGATCTTCAAAGCACTGTCTCCCGAAATGGTTGGGATATTTTATTTGATATGCTTTATGGTCCTACTTACCCTTACCTGATCAAGTATTTTTGGGTAAATGCTTCCATTCAGGATCTTAATCTAGAATTTGCTATTCTTTCAGTTGTATATGGTGTTCCTATCACCATCACCCCCACAGTTATTACTAATGCAATAAACTGTGAAGATGAAGATGTGGTTATGGATATGTTCTTTTCGGAATCATATTTGTATCCTCATCTTATCTTTGATGATCTCTCCGACCTATCCAAAGTTTCAAATCTCAATTCCAAGGTATTAGTCTGGTATCACCTGTTGATCTCAAAACTTCATGAACAAGAACAAGGATCTAACATCTTTAAATGTTTATGGACACGCTTTTTTGTTACTTATCAACTTGGATCTAAAGATTAACCTCCCTAAAGTTATGTTTGATTACTTTAAAATGACTCTCACTTCCTTTAAAGAGGGAAAGTCATATTCCATTCCTTATGGAAGGGTTCTTTTTGAATTCTTCATTCAAGAAGGAGTTAAGTTAACTATGACTGAGGCAAAATCAAAAGTCTAGGGAGATAAGTCGAAGCTTACATAAGTTTTGAAAGTCATTGACCTATTTAAGGTCAAGGTGGTCTATATGGATGGGTTTTCTTCTTCTTCATCTTAGATGTTTCATTTGTTTTATGTTTTATCTTTGTAGCTTATATTTCCTTTTAATGAAAAGTTCTCTATTTTCTCTTTCTAATTTAATCTTTCTTGGTTTTCATACTGATTAACTTTTAAAGCATAAATCATATTTTGAAAGATATCAAATAGTGTGTGTGAAAATTAGAAAAGAAATGGAAACCTTATTCATAAAAATTACAAGATTAGTTCTTAAACACTATCTTCTTGGTCTTTTGTTCCCTTGTAAGTTTCCAAAACAGTCCTATAGTCTTCATCTCATTCTTCATCTGCTGCTGGAATTTTTCTCTTCTTAGTAACTCCATCAGATGTGTTTTCTTCATCTGCTGGTGTGGTTCTCTGATTTCTTGCTAATTCCTCAGCCTTCTTTTTCTTCATTTTCTCTTCTTTTGGATCCTTTCTCATCACATTGCGGATTTCTTTTTCAAAATCTTGCTTATCTGATTTAAATGTATTCTTCTTGCCCATTCTTGTGAGCTATGTGGTTTGGTGTTGGCTTTGCATCTATTTTTATAGGGGTTCAGTTAAAATCTTCTCTATCTTGAAGATTGTGTCTTTGAGTCATGTGCATCTGAACTCACTATTTCTTGGAATCCATGATGTCACAGACCACCTTTGACCATCTTGAAAACTATGATTCATATGTTTATCAATCATCAATATATGTATTTATTATCTTTTTGTTGATGGCAAAAGGGGGAGAAAATTATGGTAATATTTAAGAAGGTTAAAAGTATTTTTTAATGCTTTTAATTAATCATGAACCCTAATTATTCAATTATTTTGATATTAATTTCTTCTTGAACCTTTTTATCAAAATAAGTTTAAATTAACTTGGATGGAACTTAGGAGGAGCTTACAAAACTCAATCTATGAATTATTAGACTCAGGGGGGAGCTTACAAACCTCAGACTCTGATGTTGTCAAGTTAGTTAAAATTGATCAACCATTATTCTTAAATACATATGTTTATCATCATAAAAATTGGGTAGATTATTGGAACAAGATTGTTCATACCTCTTAGGTTTTGATGATAAAAAAGTATTTAAAGAAAAAATGGGTATGCTATCATATCTTTAAGTGTGCAGGATCACAAGCATATAATTAATTCTTATTGTTAGCATCTGTGAAGAAATAATGTTAGTCTAATTCAGATTGAGCAAAATCTGAATTAGTTCATCAGCATCTGAAGGCATCAGACTCTGAAGGTTCAAACTCTGGTCTCATGACCCGACTTCTGATGGCAACTCAGATTCTGAAAGGTTGAAGAGCATATGATCCGTACACTATACCAAAACAGACTTGTCTTATCAAAGCCCCAGATTTCTAGACAAAGTCAATTAGGGTTTCATTTTTCAAGGCTCGAAGAATAGTTATATGACTTGTTTAGTATGTTCTACCTTTTGGTATATACCTAGTACTTCTAAGATGATGTGAACAATTCCATTATTCAGTGGACAAAGGTTCAAACCAGATTCATTCTCGAACGCCTCTCTTAGCATGCTTCTTCACTAAGTTTGCTAGTGATGTTCAAACCCTCCAATGACTCTTTCTTAGTCTGTATAAAAGGAAGATGGAGATTCAAAGGAAGGTTACAATATCACAATGCATTTGAAAGATCTTGTGCATAACTCTGAGTTGTTATTTCTTGTAACTGATATTGCCTAAATATCTTCAGATTTCTTATCTTTGGTTATCTTAGAAATCTTAAGAGGTTGTAAAACCTTTGTGATTGTTTCACAACTTTTATACTTATGATTGTGTATCTAAAGTATAGTAGTTACCATTTCTACTAAATTATTTGTTTAAAGTATAGGAAGTCTCTTGCCTGCATGCTTGAACAAAAAAGTCTCTTGTATGAGGACTTGAGTAAAGAAGTATCTTTCTAGATTGATTCAGAAGAAGACTATTGAAAGTTTGCTTGAGCTGTAATCTCTTTCTAGGTTGATTGAGCATTGAAGTCTCTTGCAAGTGTGCTTGAGCAATTTGTAACTTGTTTGGTTATAGTGAAAAGCTCTTGTTGAGGCAAAGGGACTGGACTACTCTTAGTTGAGGACAGGAACCAGGATAATCATTGTGTGTTTCTTGCATTTAGTTCTGAACATTTTATTTCCGCTGCTATGATTAGTTCTGATATTAGAATATGAACTTTGTTCAGAATTTGAACTTGCAGGTTCATAAGTGAAATCGATTTTTGGGCAAACACAATTCAGCCCCCCCCCCCCTCCTCATTCTTATGTATTTTTCTCACCTTCAATGTCTTGATGGTGGTGATGGTTACATCATAACTTATTGAGTCCCCATCTCCCAATTGTTATTTTTTTCATTAATCAATACTTTCTCAAGTCTCCTGTAACCCCCACGAGACAATCTATAAGGTATTTATTTTTTTCCTTATTTAGTTTTCCAAACTCATGTTTAACTTTTTATAAACATAGTAAAATTATTAATTTACATGGTTATATCTAAAAAGTATAAACATACAATTGTTATTCAAAAATCAATATTACCACTAACCAAGAAATCATCAAGACTACGAGATTTGACAAACTTCTCCCAAACACGATTCTCAATAAAATTATATTTTACAGTTGGATGCTCAAGATCAGGCTTAGGTTTCATAATGTAATCATGTGTGAGTTGTGAATTAAATCCCATCCAACGCTCATCAAAATAAGAGATCCACTTTTTCTCCAACTTATCACTATCACTAAACTCAAAAGACCACTATAGTTACATCAATAAGTATATATTAGTAATTTAAAAAATAACCATCGAATCATGTAAATTAAAATTAATACCATAACATTTGTCCATATATTTTCTTTCAAATCTTTTGATACCTGGGTCCAATGATTTATAAAAAATGCTCACTTTGCTACGTCCAAGAAATGCAACATAACTCCTAAAAAGGAAACATTCGTATTATAACAAGTCCAAATTTTATCATTAAACTCAATCAACAATCTGTCACCCGAGTTGCAAACTTTTGTTAATTTAGTCATCATTGTAGCTCCTCTAGATTTTTTTTTTTGTTTCCTCTATAGTAGAACACTCATTTGTATAAATTTCGTAGTTAGAAGAATAATCTATCAATGTTCATTACGACAACAAAATAAAAACATCACAATAATATTAAACCAATATTAGCAACAACAACAACAATATTACCCTCAATCATTCATACAACAGATAAGACGACTTCATTAACATTCTCACCAACAACGACAAATAAACATTTTGCGTTTTGGCACTAAACATCAATAACAACGACAACAACGTAGGAACTAAATATTCATTAACATTCTCACCAACAACAAGAAATAAACCTTTAGGGTCTCTTTGGCAGTTGATTTTTGGAGGATTTTGGAGGGAAATATTTTGGAGGGTTGCATTTATATTTTGAAATGTGTTTTGATATTTTTAAAAAATTTTAAAAACAATTTAATACATTAGCATATAAAATCATATTATTTTTAAAACTTTTTTAAAATATCAAACACATATCAAAATATAAACGCAACTCCTTCTCTTTCAAAATCCTCCCAAAACCAACTCGCAAACAAACCCATAAGATTTAGGCCCTAAAAATCAACAACAGTAATAACAAAATAATTAAAACAACATCAATACTAAAATCGTCCACATCTCAATGACGACAACAACAACAATATCTCAATAACACAAAATCTACAATATCTCAACAACACAAAATCATAAATACCAAAATATTTCATATCTCAATAACGACAAAAATAATAATATCTCATACAAAAACCTACAATATCTCAATAACACAAAACTATCAATACGAAAACCTACAATATCTCAATAACACAACAACAATAACATAAACCTAACATATCTCAACAACATTACCGTTACATGCATGGTAGAATTTTTTTACGTATCAAAAACATGATGAAGAAGTCAAAGAGCTAAATCATGTGAGTTCCTCCCTTCCTTCTTGCAAGTATCTTCGTGTTCCTCCTTCAAGTTTTTTGTTCGTTTTTCCTTGCTTTGTACGTTTGCTGAAACAATATTGATAGAGTTTTTTCCACGTTTAGAGAAGAACTGGATTGAAGTGATATTGTTGGTAAGAAATGATGTTGAATGAGTTGGAGATGAAACGAGATGATGGTTCTCTTAGTTAATGGAAATGAAAAACTTGTTAGAGTTTAAATGGTTTTCTAAGCGTTGAATGTGCGTTTCATTTCCTAAAGCAATGGAACTCGAATAGACATGACAAGCTGAGCTATTTTTCTCGAATAAAAATATAACATTTCTTCACCGTTGGATAAACCAACTGCGGTGATATCCCATTTATTTCATTTAATTTTATCAAAGCGTCAATTTTTAACGATTTAAAAAAAAAGGAATATAATATTAATGAAATCACAAATTTTCTAATGCTGGGATTTGAATCTATGAACTTTACGAGATTTAACCACGACTTTATCCAACCGTAATAAAATATAAATTAGTTTTATTTAAAAATAAATAAAACAATGGTGCCTGATTTTCAAGATGTCACCATTATCCTTCAATTAATTGTGATGAAATAGACGTTGTAGTTTGTACTTTTTGTAAAGCGGTTGTTCTTCTTGAAAAGAGGTGGTTAATCTTTTCTTAGTTAAAAAAGCTTCAAGTGCCCAACTAATCTCCAAATTCCCCACCACATGTTGAGGTCTCTAGAATTTCTCTAGAAGATCAATCTATGTTGTACTTGATCCAAAAAAAAAGATTTCGCATAATCCATATTATTTAAAAAATAAATAATAGATGCTTGCATTTTATGTCAAATGCATTAATAACAGTAACTCTAATATTGAGGAATACATATTCCCTTTGAAATATGGTGAGTAAAAAAGAATCAACTTTATAATCAGGTTAATCTCCTTATAAATTACTGATGTTCATGCCTTGAATGTCTGATGTTTCTAAGATGCCAATTATTTTTTAAATAATTATAATAATTAGTGCTAGAAAAAGATGTTTAACCTAGATACTCCAACCTGTATCCATATTAATGTTAAAAATATTGTTAATGTGTGTCTTGTCCAATCTCATGTAACATATTTCTTTCATCTAATTTCAAAGTTGCAAAATGAAGGGTCATTGAAGAAAGAGATGATCTACATCTTATATATTATAATAAGCAAGGAGTCTACTATAGTTTAATTTACATGGCCAACTTAATAAAGCACTCCAATTATATATTATTATTATTATTAATTATTATTTGGAGAAGCTAAATGCAATTTAGATGAGTAACTTCAATGTTACCCCAAAGTACATTGCAAGAAAAAGATACCAAATGGACAATCTAGTAGCTGCTGCTGCTTGAATAATCCTTCACAATAGTCACTGGGCATGGGGAATGAACCATCACAAAGTTGCTAACACTTCCCAGTAATATCCTATATTTTATACCAAGAAACAAACATGGCCAAGAGACAAAAATCATAATAAATACATAGGAAAATACTAGTTTTTATCCCAGTTAACATTTGAGAAAAAAAAAGCCATGGTCACATCAAAATCAACATAAAGTTAAAATATGAGGCAATAAAAAAGTCTGAACCTTTTGATTGTGCTAAGGCCTCTACTTCCCAACACTAGAGCATCTAGCTTAAGATCTTCAATAGAGTCCATAAGTTTCTGTCTTGCATCACCCCAATACAATTTTGCAACAACACTCACCTACAAAAGTACAATCTCACAAGCATAAAAAAATAAGGGCATGTATCTAGAGAATCTAACAAGATTTTGAAACGAAGACATGAAACTCTGATCTAAATCGCAATCTTATGATTTCCCAACATAATTTAACTTACAAAAACCGATATTAATATTTTGGACAAAGATGTGCCTAAATATTTAATAATTTTTATGCCTTCGTCTACAAATATAAAAATAAAATATTGATCATAAATTCACCCATCTTTAATTCAAACATTATTTTCGGACATATACCATAAGAATATCGACACATGTGGCATGTTGGATATAGAGACATGCCCGATACAAGAAGCATTTGTTCTTCCTAGATATCAACTAGGATTGTCTTAAAATTTTGAAAGCATATATAAATTAGTTACAATTTAATCATAACAAAATAATTAAATTTTTTTTAGTTATGATTTAGTTCTGACAATACTATTTAATTATACTATATCTTACACATTCTCAAAGACGATAATGATGCCAACTATCTTCAATACAATTGCAATCAAGAACATAATAGCTTTATATATTTTTAATAAAAAGTAAAAAACACCTCTTTCTGTGTGGAAGCAATGTTAAGCAGATGAATAACCTCAACATCAGTTTGCACACCATACTTTTTCATAACCTCTGCCTCTTTCAACTCTTCCAAAGGAATAAGTGCTACAAAATGAAGAAAATAAAATATAATATTCCAACATAAAAAAACATAGAATGTAATAAAATTATAAGAACCCAAATGGATTTTAAAAATAGAAAACTCACGTGAACCAGATTTTGCAAACAGTTTGTTACGAGACTCATCGGAAGAATTGGAGTTGATATGAATGAGGTAAAAAGTGTCACCTTTATCTGCCATATTTACAATGGCCCATTTCAAAGCATTTTTGCTGTTTTTGGAAAAATCTATTGCCACGCCAACTTTTCTATCCTCTACCATTGTTTCTTATTACCTCTTCTTTTTCTATGTTTTGTGAATTTCTTAGTGGCTTTGCTAGTGCAAATGCATGTTGGATGAAGAGTTTGGAGTGAGGAGATTTATATATTGTATTGTTTTTAGAATTAATATTTTATGTTTGTTTAATTATATTAAACTAGTAATAAAATGATTAGTATTTGTAGATATATTCAATACGTTTTCTATTTAATTTTTTATTCATTCATTAGGCCACTACAAATTCTTATTTAATGAAATCTAATATTCGGAAATAGTCTGGTAATGTTCACCAATAATTTACATGAAAATACAAAAGAGAGACAAAACAGCTATGAGTAGTGTCTTTAATTTGAAAGGTCCATTAAGAATATAAAAAATAAAATTTGATTTTTCTTTAAAATGTTTGTTGAGTTTAACTAAACCTTGAAAAATTAATTTTAATTTTTAAATAATAATTACTTTCACTTATATGTTTAGATTATATATTATATTATATAATTTGAGACTCTTAAGAATTTTTGAATAATGCAAGGATATAATAGGCATAAAAGTTTAAAATTTCAATAGTTTCAAAACATACACTTGAACAATTAAAACTTTCACAGACATATATGTATAAATAATCAAATATTAAAATCTTAATTGTTAGTTTTTTAACCCACTTTTTAACTTGGCATTTTATTGAGTAAAAAACACACTTGACATTTTATTCTATAAAACTAAAAAACTTGCCATTTTATTGGTAATTTTTAAATTTTAATTGATGTATTTTATTATATCTAATTATTTAAAAATAATTAGATGCAAATACACTTTAAACAATCTGTTTTTGGATCAAATACTAAGGAAAATATATTTTATTAAAAAGATAAGATAATTTATTCTATGTGCCAAATACCAAGCTGTTTTTACAAAATATGTTGTTTGCATAACTCTGAAGGCCATTTTAAATCGAATAAATGCTATGGGTTTTTATGCTTACTAGTTTTCACTAAGAACAAACCAACGGCTTCATTTGAAAATAAAATACATCCTTTTTTTTTGTTGAAGAAAATCTACCAATATTTGAAAGGTCACAGTTCTCCTAGTAAATTACTGCAACTTAATATTAAGTTCTTTCTTTCATTTTCAATTTTTTAGATACACTGTATATTTTAAAATAAAATACTCTAAATACTCTATTGATAAGTTATTTTTACGAGGAGAGAGATGTTCAAATTCAAACCGACTTAAATAAAAATCATAAATTGATTAAAAACCAAAAACAGTACAAACCAAACAAATATTGAATGTGTTTAGATGTCATTTTATAAAGACGGTTTTGTTCGAATCGATTTTCTAATTAATTTTTCAAAATCAATTCAAACCAAACCAAACGACATGTATATATTATCATACTTATTTATTTTTATCAGTATGATATTGTTATATTAATTTATTATTAGATGGCACTTATTTTAAATACTATTTATTAGTATGATTTTAATTATTTATTTTTATCATTCCATATGTTTCAATCATCATTATTATTTTATAATATTAAATTTTAATATAGAATATGCTATATATTATATCAAACTTATTATTTGTTGGTACTTTTATAATATTAATAAAATATAATTTATAATATGAATATCCAAATAATCGATCCAAATCAAACAATATGAAATTGTATTGGATCGGATTAGATTTTTTTCATCAATCATCAAAACCCAAACTGAATTGCGACTAAATTTATATTTAGATCGGATTATATTTTACTTCAAAACCGATCCAAATTACACCGTAAACACTTTTAAAGAAAGACAAGTGCCGGTGGGTTATCACAAAAATTACATTAAACACAACTTAAAAGTTTTGGGTAAAACAGTACGCCAAAAATGACTTTTAGTAGCATTTTTTCATCTTTTAATAGCGCTTAAAAGCTCTATTAAAGCACCTGTTATTATAGGTGATTCACCTATAATAGCGCTTAGAGAGCTATTAAAAGTTCAATCATTAATAACGCTTTAAAAATGCTATCATACCTAGTATTTTTTCCTTTCCTAAAAGGGATTCAATAGCACTTTTTTAGAAATAGCTATCATAGATCTAGTCAGTAATAGCACTTTCTTACAAAGCGCTATCATAAGCACCCATGTACTATTAAAAAAAATGGAGATCAATAATTGAAATTTTACTAATTTTTCTATTAATCATTAAAAAAACCCATGTAAGTCATTCAACCCATTCATTATAAAAGAACCTAAGAATTAAATACCAACAACAACTATGAAAATGACATCCTGTCGTAAAAGTAAAATTACAAGAGTTTGTTCTATTAAAAGTAAAATTACATAATATAATTTGTTACAAAGAATTTACAAAGAATGAAAGTGAAGTATAAAACTATACATTTAAAATTTATACTTTATGTGAACAAGAAATATAACACTATAAAACAAAAATATTTAAATTGAACGATATGGGAAGAAGAAGATAAGGGTGTTTGTTTGTGTGTTTTGGGGGAAAGAGGAAAGATACAGGGTTCAGCTTGCGAAGAAGAAAAAAGATGTTTCAACTTTTTTTTTTCGAAAAAATGTTTCAGCTTGAAATTATTTAAAATAAGCTGTATTTAAAAAAAAAATGTTAGAAAATCTTATAATATCACTTTTATGTAGCGCTAATAAAGAGAGCATCCAAAACACACTATTAATTTTTATTTTGTACGACCATATAATATCGTTTTTGGAAAGCGCCCAATAATAAGGCGCTGTTATAGATCTTTATGTCAAATTTTTAATAGTTTCTTATTAAAAAGCGCTATTAGTTTAGTCCTATTATAGATTAAAATTGTAGTAGTGAAATTAACATAAATTAAATTATTTTAGTTATCAAAACGAGATTAAGTCAAAGCTCCACAAATTAGCTTTACATTTTTTATAAGTTTAACAAGAGTACAAAGGGTACTTAATCTAGATTACAAAAGAGATAGACAAATAAAATTTTATTGTTATTGCATGATTCTTCGGGTATCATATTAGTTGTTTTTTTTATCCCCCGATTGTTATATTTGTGAGAAATTTGATGTTTAGATTATTAAATGTGTGATCTTCTTATTATTTGTATGCTTGTTTGACTTATTGATTTTTTGGTTGATAAGTTGATAAGTACTTACTTTGTACTTTAGACAATGATAAATATTTTAGATCAAACGCTAAGAAAGACATTATTCCATTAATTAGAAAGTTTATAGGCTAATCCAAACAACTTTTGTGTTAGCTTTTGGTGTTTGTTTCCTATTATAGATGTTTAGTACTTTATTTGACCATCCGACCGAAGATAATTTTATGAGCTCAAACACAACTTTGTCCCTAAAGCCCGTTGAAATGTTCCAAGAATCTCGAGGTGAACTTTGGATATCGATCAGAGACAATGCTAGAGGGAACTCCATGTAATCTTACAATTTCCGCAATGAAAAATCTTGCAAGATGAGTCACCTTGTACGAGGTTTTCACGACCAAGAAGTAGGTTGATTTGGTTAAGCGGTCCACAATCACCCAAATCGAGTTGTGACCACCAAGGGTACACGGTAATCCCACTACAAAGTCTATCAAAATATTGTCCCATTTCAACTTAGGAATGTCTAAAGGTTGCAAAAATCTGTATGGCCTTTGATGCTCAATCTTTACTTGATGGCACCCTACACAACTGGCCACATATTCTGCAATTTCTTTCTTCATTCCTAGCCACCAATAATCCTTCCTCAGATCTTGATACATCTTTGATGAATCATGATGGATGGTAAATCCACTTTTATGAGTTTCTTCTAAAAAAATTCTCTTCAAGTCAGCATCACTTGGAATATATATCCTTTGACTAAACAAGAAAGTTTCATCCTTGGCCCGAGTAAAACAGGGTTGGTCAACTTTAGATTGCAGTTCTGAATCCCACAATTGAGATTGATGAATCCTTTCCTTCATATCACATGTGATACTTTGGTTTCCCAATAGAAAAACAACTTGAGTCCATGTGAATTGAAGGTTTAGGTTTCCAAACTTCTCTAGCAATCATGCTCCAAAACCATTAATGCAGCGTACATATCTATTTTTCGTCTTAAAGCATGTATGCTACTTTATTTTCTTTCCCCATAATGTATTTTAGTCTAAAGTCAAAGTCTTTCAAATACTCCATCCACCTTCTTTGTCGCATGTTCAACTCCTTTTGATCAAAGAAGTACTTCAGACTCTTATGATCGCTGAACATTTCAAAGTGTGCCCAATATAAATAATGACGCCACACTTTCAAAGGAAATATAATTGATGTCAATTCAAAATCATGTGTCAGATAACTCTCTTCATGCGACTTTAACATTCAAGACACACACACCACAACTTGCCCATTTTACATCAAGACTCTGCCTAGCCCTTTCTCTGAGGCATGACAAAACACCTCATAGGACTTACTAGGGCTTGGAATTATCAAAACGGGAGCCGTGGTCAATTTCCACTTTAGTTCAAGGAAAATATGCTCACATTCTGAATCCCAACTGAAAGGAACTTCCTTCTAGATGATATGGGTCATAGGTAGTGCCAACTGCGAAAACCCTTGAGTAAACCTTATATAATACCCAACTGTACCTAGGAACCTTTAAATTTTTGAAGAATTCTTTAGCCTTTCCTAAATAATCACCACTCCAACTATAGATAAGTCTACAGATACTCCTCCTTGAGATATGAGATGACCAATAAATTTCACTTCGGTCATCCAAAAATCACACTTGCTAAGTTTGGCAAGGAGTTACTTCTCTTGCAAAACTGATAGCATGATTCCCAAGTGTTCCACATGCTCTTCTAAAGTACATGAATAAATGAGAGTATTGTCAAGAAAGATCACTAAAAATTGGTATGAATAGGGTTGGAATATCTGGTTCAGGTAATCTATAAAGACGGCAGGTGAATTAGTCATTATGAATGGCATTACCAGAACTTTGTAATGCACATATACCGTTGCATCTGATTTCTTAACTCATATTTGGTGATATCCCAATCGTAAATCAATCTTCGAGAGCACACATGCTCCTTTCAATTAATCCAACAAATCGTCTATTTGCGGGAAGGTGTATTTATTCTTGATCGTGACTTTATTCAGTTGACGATAGTCCATGGAAACCACATTCCACCATCCTTCTTCTTTACCAACAAAATTGGAGCTCCTCACGATGGTACACTTGGTCTGATGAAGTACTTACTCAACAGATCTTCTAACTGACTCTTTAATTCCTTCAGTTCCAATGGTGACATCCAATAAGGAGAAGTCAAAACCGGGGTTGTACCAAGCACTATATTAATGGAGAACTCCATTTCTCTTACAAGAGGTAGATAAGTGTCATCCTCGGGGAAGACTTATGGAAAATCTGATACTAAAGGAATTTATGAGATAGTCAACTTTTCATCTGAATTTTACCGTGAGAATTAGAAGAATAATTTTTCTTGATCAAGTAAATAGTTGACAAAATTGATAATACCTTCTAGAAGAGGGGTTGTTAGGTCTTCTGGAGCATTTCATCTGTTGTAATAAAAATCGCCATTTCCTTGCAGTCCATGTACACTGAATTGGAGGAAAGTCAATCCATTCCCATAATTACATCAATCTTCTTTAGTGGTAGACATATTAGGTCAACCAGAAAGACTTGATCATCCATAGTTAAAGAGTAATTCTCATATTTCCACTGCGACTCCACATTATCATCTACAACGAGATCTATTATCATTGGTGGTTCTAATGGAACCGCCTCCAAACCAAGATGACTCACACATTTAATAGATATAAACGAATGTGTTGCTATGTAATCCACGAAAACAAAACATGGTTGGTTATTCATAAGACACGTACCAACGATTAAGTCATGGTTTCCTTTTTCTTTCTTGGCGCTTATGGTTTAAATCTTCAAGAACTTTTCCCTTGAGCTTCACTCAACATACAATCATTCATCATATGGCCTTGCCTATTGCATCGAAAACATCATATATACAACATTGTGATCAGTCAAAACCTTCATCACTTTGATTTATCAACTTTCGATTTTCTCCCTGACAATATGCAACCTAACATCAATGTGCTTGGTTCTCTCATGATAGGCTGAATTCTTAGACACCTATATGGCACTTTGACTATCACAATTAACAGTGATAACTTGGCCTTGAAGTTTCAGTTCCTTAGCAAACCCTTCAAGTCACATTGCTTCTTTCACAACTACAGTAAGGGCAATGTATTCAGCTTCAGTGGTTCATAAGGCTACAACCTTATGAAGTGATGCTTTCCAACTGATTGTTGTACCAAACATAGTGAAAACATATCCAGAAAGAGGTTTTATAGTATCCATACATCCTGCATAGTCAAAGTTGACAAATCCTTAGATTTTGGATTTTCCATCACTCGTGGATCCACCATAAACTAGAACCCTACTCAGGGATCCTTATATGTATCTCAAAATCAACTTCAAAGCTTATCAATGTGCCTTCCCAGGATTGTCCATATACTTGCGTACAAGACTTACTCTATATGATATGTATGGCCTCGTACATACCATAACATACATAAGAAAACTAATATACTAGAATGAGGGATGTTATTCATATAGGAACTTTTGACTTCAGTACTCGGACTTTGAGTCGTACAAATATTGAATTCAGGATATGTTGGTGTCATGATAGGATTTTATGAATGGTTGCACATGAAGAAATTATATGGATGCTGAAGGTTCCATGTGCGTGAAATTCGAAAGTGGTTTATGTCCTAAGATCAAAGAATTCGTTGAATATCAGGAGATCCTTCATTTCTCAGTGCTAGTAAACAAATGCAGAATTTATGATAAGGATAGTATAAGAGTGTGAGTGAGAAGAAAAATGGAAATCAGAAACGTGGAAAGCCGTATATGACTCAAGTTGTTATAATCAGAAGCCCCATCAGGATGCCGCAAGAGGGAATGAAACGAGTGGGGGAGGCGTTTCTGCTTCTTTGAGATGTTTCAAGTGTGAAGGATTAGATCATCATGTCTCTGAGTGTAAGAACCCAAACCTAATATGTTTCAAGTTTTGAAAGATAGGACCTCGTGCGACTGGGTGCAAGAGTGCAGTCCTAAATTGTTTCAACTGTGGAGAATCGGGTCACATCAGCACCCACTACTAGAAACCATAGAAGGTTCCAAATGTCATGCAAACTAGTGGGAAAGTCTTTTCTCTTAGAGGTGTTGAAGCCCCGGGACCTGATAATGAATTCAATGTACATGTCGCATTATTGGTATCTCTTTAGTTACAATCATTGATAGATCTAGTGTAGCGATGACAAAAATTCTATAAGTGAGAGAGAGTTGTAACACCTAGGTTTATATTATAATATTTTATTATTTATTATAATATTTTTTATTTAATATTAGAATATATTTGATTGATTAATTAATATTATATGGGTTAATGAGTTGTTGGATAGAATTTACTTATATTTTAATAATTATTTTATGTAGAAATAGAGAATATTGGTTTTATTATTAAATTAGAGTTTAAATAAAATTAAGGAGGGTTAGTAGAATTTATTTGATTAATTTAATAAATTAATTTTTATAAATTGAGAGAATTAGTGAGTGCGTAGCGAAATAGAAATTTAAATAAAAATAAGTAAGTGGGTAGAAGTATGAGGAATTAAAATAATTAGTGTGATTAATGAAATAAAAATAAATAGGATTTTCTATTTAAGTAGAAGAGAGAATAGAAGAAAAAAAAGTATGTAGAAGTTTTAGAAATTAAGGAGTAAGAAGAGAGTGGGGAAACCCTTAGAGAGCAAGTGAATAAGTGAACCTCCCTGGCCAACGTTCAAAGCTTTTCTGCAAATTCGAGGTAACGAGGAAGAATTGTTCAATAAATGTGTGTTTAGCAAAATATTATTTTTGTCTATGAACTATAACCTTGGGTTCATATTGATCAATTAATTATTTTTCGTGTCAGATTGGTTCTTAATTCTTAAATTCGGTCATGTTTGTTCTTTTTGTCTAATTAACGATGAATTTAGCGATCTATTTTTGAATATTTTTTTCATTGTTAATTAGACAAAAATGACCAACATTACATGTTTTAAGAGTTAAGGAACCAATTTGATACCAAAATTAATTAAAAGATCAATTTGAACTCAAATGTATAGTTAAGGGACAAAAAAAAGTATTTTGTCAATATATTTTATATTATTTTAAGAAAATAGGTTTGTTTTCTATTTTTTCTTGCTATTGTGGTCAAAGAAAGATAAAAAGTTGGGTTGTTTTGAAAATTTTATGTTGAATGTATCGAACCAAAATTTTTGTCGAACGAGATAATTTAATTTAAAATAAGTTTGACTAAAAATAATAATATATTGAACCAAAAATTCGAGGTAACAAGGTAGAATGACTCTTGAATATATATTGTTGAATTTTGAGGATTATGTTTGAGACGAACCAATATTTATGTTAACTCTAATTATTAGAGTTTGTGTGATGTATGTTTAGGTTTGAAAGAACCAGTGTTGAGATATTTAGGTTCAGGAGAACCAACGACACAACCTTACATCAGAAATAATTGATGATAATGTGTTTAGGTTAGAAGGAACCAATGACGTGTAAGACTTATGTCCAGTAACGAGGATCTAATTTGGAGGATTGTGGATGATGATTTTTATTATTTGTTGCATTCATGTATCATGTATGTCGAAGATAAGTAGGACTCGGTCCAGTGACAAGTAGGAGTTCGGTCCAATGACATGTAAGACTTTTGTTTAGTGACGAGTAGGACTTTGATCCAAGTGACGAGTTGGATACTTTAGTGACACACCTCTGAATATCCAAAATATTGGTACTGCATGCGTGGAAGTAGAGGAGATGAATACATTGCATATATAATTGCATTTTTTGATTAATTATTCCGTTGTTGGATTTGTGTGATAGATTTAATTGTGATAATATACTATGCTTGTTGTTTATATGCCGCTAATATATGAAATTTATTTCTCACTTCTTTCCTATTTTTCCGTGTTTTTCTTTACGCTTGTGGTGGAGGTACTCAGGCAAAGACTGAGGAGCTTTAGTTGGTGTTTATATTGGAGGATGACATAGTTGACCTTCTTTGTTGTTTATCTTTTTTGCGTTATTTACTTTTCTGTGTGTCGCTCTGATAGTGTAACACTTGATTAAGAATATTTTATTCTATTTTTTCTACGAGATGTTGAATTAACTATTTTATAATTAATTGAAGTTGATTTTCTAATTATGAGATAATTTGAAATGTTTTGATGAGAAATTTGACACCCTTAGTATTCTTTTATTTCACATGTTTTACAAATTAAGTGTTTGACATTTAGGATGTTACAAAATAGGCTCAAGAGGATTAAAAAACAGATAATAATTTCAAGGTTGGCTTAAATAGGGTAGTGGTTAAATTAAAATAAAAGTAAAATATCATTCATCATCATAGTGTGCTCATGCAAACAATAAGTTTCTACTAGAATCAAGTCAAGTTCTAGAGTATCTAATAACCACGAATGAAATCAACTAAGAAATAAAATAGAATGCTGATTATTTTTTCATTCATTATAAGGCTCAAATTCTCACATGGATATTGATTTATCACGAATAATGAGCAATTTAGTATCAAATCCTACTTATACTAAAAATATGACGGGTCATCATGAGGGGGAAGTATTCACATTGGGTCAAACACTCATCTACAAGTCAAAGACT
Source organism: Lathyrus oleraceus (assembly GCF_024323335.1). Classification (NCBI taxonomy): domain Eukaryota; kingdom Viridiplantae; phylum Streptophyta; class Magnoliopsida; order Fabales; family Fabaceae; genus Lathyrus; species Lathyrus oleraceus. Next base: position 341,517,846 of record NC_066581.1, read on the forward strand.
TACCAAAACAAGTGAGAGAGACACCATATATTCACTCAAAATTTTAAGATGATAGTTGTATGGATCCTCTTACTTATAAAGTGCTCAAGCTCCACTTTTCTAAGCAATGTGTGACTTAGAACTCACTGTTGTTTCTCAAATCAACTCACACTTGTTTGCAACAATATTCCCCTTTAAGTGTGAGTCCATCAACTATACTCCCCTCAAGTGGAAGCTCTTTCATCCACATGTTTGCATCGTTGTTGACATACACCCTTACTCGTCATGGGAACTTCAAGGGACACGTCGTTTGATCATCATGCTAGGAAGACTTTCAAAGCAATGTGGAACTTAAAACTCACACTTGTTTCTCAATATAACTCACACTTGTTTTCCAATAAAATACAAAGATAATAATTCAAATCATGAAAAACAAAACACTTCAGTCATAAACAAATAAATAACTCATGAAATCCTTCACATCATGCAATTAATATCAAGTTTTTTTGCTTAAATAGTCTTTTTATTCTTGTAAGATGTCATGTTATTTTTTTAGTCCCTAAATATTTTTTTTAAATAATCCCTGAATGATAAATCTTTTTGGTTTTAGTTCTTCAAATCAAAATCCGCAGGAAAATATACAAGTTTCCTGCGAATTTAAAATCGGCATGTTTCTTGAAGATTTTTCTTCAATTTTTCCTGCAAATTTTCACTTTTGGGACTAAAACCGAAACGATTTTAACATTCAGGGACTATTTCCACCAAAAAAAATTAGGGACTATGCCAGCTGGAACTAGATTTACATATACAACATCAACTTTATCAGTAGAAATATCAAACTGTAAAGAAACTTCAATTTTATTACAAATAAAACTTAAGTGAATATCAGTAAAAACATCACAATAATAAGTATCATCAAAATCAAACAAAGAAGCGAAATCAGCAGAGAGTGAATCAGGATATGTTTCATTAACCAAATTAGCAAGAAGTTCAATTTGAAAAATAGAATGCGCTGTAACTATAGAGTACAACCTAAGAAAACATATCGCTTTCTATCACAAACACTTTTTTATAAAACACACCACTTTCTATTACAAATAATTTTCACATACACTTGGTGATAAAAATAGATTTTGAATATATGAAATTTTTATGAATCAATTCAAATACAGAAAATTGATCTTCTTTTTCAATGTACAATTCAAATATAACAATCTTAAGTGCTTTGAAAGTTTGAATAAAACTCTTTGAATGATACGAAGGTTATGCACAAAATTTCATTATTAATGTTGTATGAGCATTTGAAAAAGGATTTGAATGAAATTATATGTGAAAGGGTGATTTGAAAATCTGATATATTTTGTCTTAAATACATCATAAGATACCTCTTAGATTTGTAGTAATGTTTGGAGAAAATTAACGACGAATTGCAATGGTTTGGAATAACATTGGTTTGTGAATTTTCAAAAATTTCCAGGACGCAATTGATTGTCACCTTTGCAACGTTCAAAATTTTATGGCAGAACCATCATGCAATCGATTGCACAAATGAAGCAATCAATTGACAGTAACTTAGGAAAATTATGGTGGTTCTGGAAGTGTAATTATGGCGGTTTCAGATGTTATAATTTACAGAAAAATAGTTTTTTTTTCTTTTTAAAAGACTTGGTATGGAATGTCTTGATGCATGTATATTTTAGGAACCTTAGTGATGAATGTATGAAATTTTTTTTAGCATCTAAAGTTTACACAAAATGAATTGTGTAACACCCCTTTTTCTACCCCAAAATACTTAACATATAATCAGAGTAAATAAGCACGCATATAAACAAAAGGGCGTCACATCGACGTTTTCAAAAACTAAAAGCTTTCAAAAACCAACATCATTCATCATCAATACACAATACACCTGGTCATTTAAAATACCACATTCCAATTATCATGAATATTCAAGAATATGCATTCGCAGCGGAAAATAACGAATATCCATGCATTTCATAAAATGATCCATGTCCCATACCATGATCATCTCTCAATAATCTCTTCAATTAAACATGTTCACAAGTAATACCATAAAACGTATCCAAATCAGATATGAGTTCCATACTACCAATCTACCCAGTGTTACATGACCAGAGCATTAACTCACTACTTAGTCTCTAAACGAAGTACCGCAGCTCTCCAGCTAATCTCGAGTGAGCTACCATCCACTTACTTCAGCGATACTACTCCTGAGTATCTGCGCGATACCCATGTAAAGGTAACATTCAAATAGAAAGGGTGAGAATTCAAATCACTATGAAGAAGTATTAATCAAGCACAATGATTAAATCAACAATTAAAGGAATTCGTCACACTTCATATAACCATGTAAATAATATTAAACAACATTTATTTCACATGTCTCAAACATCCATCAAAATTCAAAGAGTATAATATTCAAATCCAATAGTATATTCCCAAAAATACACATAACGACAATTATCACATAATCACATAATTTGTCAAGTTATGTATCCAAACATCACCAAATTCAATTACCATATCTCATACACACATCACAATCACAACAATGCAAACATTCAACTATCACATGACTATAATGTGACTCAATGTAAGACATGTGACTCTATGCATGTGGTACCATAATGTGAACCCAACGTTTCACCGCTTTCCGATTCAATATCTAGAATCTAAGCCACGCTTCCGATCCGGACAAGATCAAAGCAACTACCACGTCTATTTCCAATTAAGGATCAACGTGTGCTACGTCTATTTCCAATGAAGGATCACCGTTTACTACCTCGCCTATTTCCAATTAAGGATCAACGAGTGCTACATCTACCTCACCTATTTCCAATTAAGGATCAACGAGTGCTACATCTACCTCGCCTATTTCCAATTAAGGATCAACGAGTGCTACATCTACCTCGCCTATTTCCAATTAAGGATCAACGAGTGCTACATCTACCTCGCCTATTTCCAATTAAGGATCAACGAGTGCTACATCTACCTCGCCTATTTCCAATTAAGGATCAACGAGTGCTACATGTGAACCTACAGTTTCACCACTTCCACTATGAAATCGACCATGCTATGAATGAATGCACACATACCAACACATATGCAATTAAGATCATCTCTACCATCTTAACATTCCACATATCACCATAATTCAACTCTATGAATTATCCACCAATGGTACATATACGCATTCATAACAATATATCATCCACAATCCACCAGTGGCACATATACACATTCATAACAATATGTCATTCACAATCCACCAATGGTACATAAACACATTCATAACAATATATCATTCACAATCCACCAATGGTACATATACACATTCATAACAATATATCATTCACAATCCACCAATGATACATATAAATATTCATAACAATATATCATTCACAATCCAACAATGATACATATACACATTCATAACAGTATATCATTCGCAAATATAGGCTAATTATCAACTACACACACTTAGATTGCATTTCAAAATAAATACAGCATTTAAAATCTCAATTTTTCCCTTTTCAAACAGTGGTAACCGGTTAACGCTCGGTGAGTAACCGGTTACTGTAAAACAGAATTAACAGATTTTTAAGCAAGTAACCGGTTAACGCTCGGTGGGTAACCCGTTACTCAGTTTAACGCTCGGTGAGTAACCGGTTACTGTAAAACAGCATGCAAAATTTTCTGCGTTTTTCATCGTTGGAGGACTTCCGGACCTCCGATTTCGATTCCGTAAAAAGCTACACGTTCCGAAAATTATGACTCATACAATACTCTAAATATATGATATTAATTTACAGTTTTAACCCAATCAAATCACCATAAATTAAGAACACTCATCAAAACCTAACAATTCCAAAATATGCAATTTAAGGATTTCAACCTAAACATGTTCCTACCCATTGACCCAATCATACTAACCCATAATAATAAGGATTCCCCCCTTACCTCTTCAATTTTCTAGAAACCCTAGCTCTTCTCTTTACTTTTCCTCTCCTCTTTCTCTATTGCCTTCAATGATCAAATGAATCATAATTCTCACTCTCCTCCCCTTTATATATAGTATTCTATTTGGGTTTAAACCATAATACTTCTAATTTAATTAATAGGCCCAATAAGACATAATATTTAAATATCTCTATTTAATTCAAATAAATTAAACTAACACCATATATCCACCAAGTTAATTAATTCAATTATTCATGATATCTCCTATCAACTAAATAATTAATTAACACTCCACATAAGTAATAATAGTATAATAAATAAATACTAAAAATTGGATTGTTACAAATTGCAATTGAGTACCTTAACATCAAGATCAATTTCATTTACTTTTAAAATATCTATAAGTTTATGCATTCTTGATTCTTGATTTCAAACTTTTCCTTCTTTAATATTTATTCTTTGATAAGTTTTTGTCTTCATTAAAACTACTTAAGATAGACGATGAACATCTTCTCCACATGCTTTTCAATGAGGTGTTTCATAGTATTAAATATGTTAAATTTGACGAAGTTATCACAAAATTTCATGGAATAAATTCCAACATTAACATCAAATATTTTTTTAGCAATTTTAAAGAACGATCTTCTAAAATAATAGGTGTCCTACTAGACTTTATTCCCCCCTCTATGTCTAGAATGTAAAAAAATCTACAAGAAATATCAATTCGTTAACTCGTACAAGTATGCCTTTCAATAATCCCATTGGGTGATCACTACTTCTATCTGACAGCTGAATGGTATCACCTGTATTATTCGGTAAAGGAGCAAGAGCAAAAGTGTTAAAAATAGATATAGACATAATGTTAATGGAAGAACCTAAATCTAACAAGTCATTTTCAAATTCACTATCCTCTATGATATATGGAATTGAAAATGTCCAAAGATCTTTGCATTTTTGGGGGAATTGGCTGAATGAGGGCAGAAATATTGTGCCTCTTTTATTTCCTTTAAGCATATGTATGTGCACATAAAGAATATTAAGTTTCTTACCTATTTTTTAAGTTCATAATTTATACTAAATTATGACTAATGTAAATTTATATCTTAATTAGTTATATTTTATTGATAATGAATTTGTTCTGATATATAATCATTACTAAATATATATTTTTTTCTATATTTGAACTAAGGAGTAATGGAATGTTTTGGTTTGATTTCTAGAAAAATAAATCTAAACAAATACAAAATAATCAACTTTGTTTAGTTTAATTTTTTAATTTTTCCTTACAAAATCCAATCTATACCAACCCAATATTGGACAGGTTAGTTTAATTTGGTTCATAGAGTTGACAATTTTGAACATTTTTTATTGGAATAACTTAAATTGAGCTTTGGAAGAGAATGATATACGAATCAATCAAGAAAATTTTACCTTATACTCCTATCTTTATCCCTATATCCTATATTTTATAAAAAATATCAATTTTTTCCTTATATATTTTTAATTAATTAATTATTTTATTTTTAAATATTTTTAAATTTTAATCAAAACTTTGCAAAAGAGTTTTGGTAGTCATTTTTTAAATGTTTTTTAATTTTTTTATATGTACCGGAAAGCTTTGCAAAAGAGTTTCGATAGTCAATTTTTATGTACCAGAAGACTTTGCAAAAGAGATCTCGTAGTCATTTTTCAAGTATTTTTTTAACTTTTTTTGTGTGTACCGGAATACTTTGCAAAAAAAAGTTATGGTAGTCAATTTTTGTGTATAGGAAGACTTTACTAAAGAGTTTCGATAGTCAATTTTTGTGTATCGGAAAAACTTTCTAAAAGAGTTCCGATAGTCATTTTTTAAAATATTTTTTAACTTTTATTTTGTGTATTGGAGAAGACTTTGCAAAAGAGTTCCGATAGTCATTTTTCAAGCATTTTTTTAACTCTTTGGTGTGTATCGGAAGTCTTTGCAAAAGAATTTCGATAGTCAATTTTTGTGTACCAGAAGACTTTGCAAAAGAGTTTTGATAGTCATTTTTTAAAACATTTTTAATTTTTATTTTGTATACTGAAAGATTTTACAAAAAAAATTCTGGTAGTCAGTTTTTTTTATAATTTTTTTTAAACTTTTATTCTGTGTATCGGAAGACTTTGTAAAATAGTTCCGATAATCAATTTTTATAATATTTTTTAACTTTTAATAAATTATTTATATGAGAACATTTTGATCAAAATAAATATAATGTAGGGATAGAGGAATAAATGATGGGGTATGGAGTAAAGTTTTCTTCAATCAACCCGAAAATTCATAGAATGGCCATGTGATGTGTAAGGAAGGTCACGGGTCACCCGACCTGCCTCGCTTGAAGCTTGGATAGCCCGACCCGAGTTCATATTTGTCAAAAACCAACTGTCTCAAAACGTGGCAGGTGAGGTGCCTTTGAAAAGGCTGTTTTTATTATTACAAGAATCCGTTTCTCCGATCTAGGATGTGGAATAAGTCTCATTATTCCTACGTCTTTGCTGAAGAGTTAGGAACTACTCCCTACGTTCAACAATAGTGGCCTATTTGGAATAATTAAGTGTTCCAAAATTAATGATCCATTTCAATTTTCAATGCACTTTTTACAATTCTACTCTTTAATTAATATTATTTTCATCATTCTCAATATTTGATTATGGATATTTTAATAAAAATATTATTCTCTCTCTTTCATTTATTCATTTTTTCTTAATATGTATGGAATAGTCAACTTGTTCACTCATTATGGGACGAATAGAATAACTTGTTTTTGTCTACACTTTGCCCCGTACACTATAAGTACAAATATCTCAACCATTCATTCCCGAGAACATGATTCTCTTTATTGTATTTTTGCAAATGCACATTTGAGAAATTTATCTTAAAAAATTAAGAAGAACTATTAAATCTTAAACAAATATTGTAGTAATGTTTACTATTAAAACAGATACAAAAGTAAAATAAAAAAATACATAAAATTACTAAAAAAATACGTTCACACAACATTTTTTTAATATAAATAACACAACTAAAATAATACAAAATAAAAGAAATATTAAATATTATTATTTGAAATGATTTTTAGATGGTAAGTTTGGTTGGTATTGTTGAATTCCTAGTCAGACTTGTTAACAAATCTAAATTTATTTAATTGATTTAAATTAAATTATCATATTGATTTATTTGAATCTTATCCCCTTCATTTGAACTATCATCAATTCGTTGGTTAGATACATTTTGTATAAAAAAATTCCAAAAAGCATAACTATTTATTTTTGTTTGACCATGATAATAAAAATAAATTTGAAAACAAACACAAAACCTTAATAAATAGATAACTTCATTTTGGTTGTTTTCAGCACATCACACCTCACAGTAGCATAGGTGAATGCATGTGAAGATGGATATCCCTCCATCCCAGTCACAACGTCCTTCCAATACTTCAGAATCGCCGCTATTCCTCTCCGAAGAACTCGAAATACTTTCTTCCCCTTCTGAGAAATCTTTTATGCGAATGAAATGCTTCAGTAAGTTCTCTAATTCTCTCTATACTGATCCTATCTTCATCATCATCAGGACGCATCTTCTTTGATCTCCACAAAAGTCTCACCTAGCACATGTCGGGCGACAGGACCAAAACTATTATACCTTCCCAGTACAACATTTACTCGAAAATCCTTCGGTCACTCTTAGTGACAGAACTCATCATCGTATAAACAATGTCTGTCTCTTCGGATCCAATAACCATATCATCCACCGCATAGTTGGTTTGTGTAAGGGATTGACCTGTTTGTTCAGTTATTCAATTATGCCGCTAGACTTACGCCAGATGAATAAGTGACGAAACAGATCAATCCATTAGATGAACCAAAAATACGATGGATGATATGCTTGTTGAATTGGTAGAAACAAATGTTGCCGATAGGATAATGTGCTTCATCATTAAGTGTGATCAGAGGGTTTTCGAGTAAATGGCTTACTGGTAAGGGTATGGCAATTTTTGTCTTGCAAGTGACAAGTGAAAGGTGAGTGTTTTGGGCAATTTGAAGAAGATGCATTCTATAAAATCTGATGAACACAAGATTTATAAAAAGAGAAGAGAAATTACTCAAGCATCTCATTCGCATTAGAGATTTCACAGAAAGGAAAGAACTTAGGTTACAAGTTCGTCGGGAAGGTATACCCGCAATCTTGAAATATTAGACAGACTGTAAGTGAGATGGAGGGAGATTCATTTTCACAAGTATGCATTGCTGCCATTGAAGGTATGATTTGCCACCTTTTGTCTTTTGATAAATATGTGAGAGGCTTAAAAAAACCAAAATAAAGTATCTATTAAACCAAATATTCATTTCTCATATGAAATATATATATATATATATATATATATATATATATATATATATATATATATATATATATATATATATATATATATATATATATATATATATATATTTTCTATTTTTATTGTAATTGTGATGAAAGAAAAATAAAAAGTTGGACTGTTTTGAAATTTTTATGTAGAATAATAAATTTTGTTCGAACCAGATAATTTTAACCAAAATAATATAATATATTTCTTTTATATAGAATTATATTTATCGTGGTAATTTTATTAAAACGAATGCATATATATATATATATATATATATATATATATATATATATATATATATATATATATATATATATATATATATATATATATATATATATTAACATAAAATATTTATGTTGATAAAGTTTTTATTTTTTAATTAATAGACAAATATTTATTGCTTTTGCAAAAAATGAATTAATATTTTAATCAAAATTGTTAATATAATTATATATAATTAAAAAATATTTTCTTATAAGATATATATTTTATTTTTATTTAGAAAATAAAAATTAATAAACTAATGGTATTACATATTAATAAAAATTATTAATATAACTCTAGAATAATAATATTGATTTTTTATTTTTTTTTAATACAATGAATAGTATAAAATTTATTTTTAATTAACATAGAGCTCTATTAAGAACTTCAATTCATTTAATTTTTATTTATATTGACAATAAATAATTAAATTTTAATTTTATAATGAAAAACATCACCGATAAAATTATTTGAATTATAAAAATCCATAATAATAATTTAATTGAAAAAGTATATTTATTGTGTCTTTAGAAAAATGATAATCGATTAAACTATATTTTAGATTTTTATCATAAAATAATTTTGCCAATGGTGTTTGTTATTTTATAATTAAAATATAAATTATAATAACCCAAATTCATCTAAGCATGTTATCATCCGATAATCTATTTCTAATATATTTAATCTGAAGTTGCAAAAAAATCATATAGCACATCTTAAAACTCCTTTTTTTTTTCTTTTTTTCATATGAACAAAAATCATAGATATTATTTATATGAGATTATGGGTTGGATCCATCACAAAGACAAAATTATACTAAACTAACAATTTATTAAATTTCTTTCACATCACTCACTATTCTACCTGCCCTATCTCAAAAAATTTCTTTACTTCTCATATTGACAAAAATCATATGTATTATTCAATTCTTCTTTATTTTTTAGATAGACAAAAATCATATTTTTTAGATGGACAAAAATCATATCTATTATCCAATTCTTCTTTATTTTTCGGATTAACAAAAATCATATGTATTATCCAATTCTTCTTTATTTTTCAGATAGACAAAAATCATATGTATTATCCATAGACGATCTTGAGTTCAAAGTTCAAATCTAACAACTATATATTAAAATAACAATTATTTACTAAGTTGCTATATATTATTTTATAAACTTTATAAATACTATTTATATTTTTTGCAAGATTTTTTTTTCAATAATATAAATGGGGAAAAGAAATGACTATTATACTATTTTAAAATATAAATCACACTTAGCTCATATTAAAATATGATCCAGTATACACAACTCTTTTTCTATTTTGATATATTTCATTATTATATTTTTCATTTTTTATGAGAATATAGAGTTTTTCTAAAATGATTATAGTTTACTAAATAGTTATTTTTATAATAGTGATTATATAATAATAAAAAAAAATAGAGGAATTAATGACTAAAATAAGAACTCTCATATTTAAACTAATATCAACAAAAAGAATTTAAAGTTGCAACCCTTTATTCATCATATGACTAAAATTTGACTAGATGAACATAAATTCGTAAAACTATTTTTTATTTGATGATAATTACATAGAAATTTTAAATTTTTTAATTTAAGACAAAATAAAGATAAGTACCAAAAAAAAGGGAATTAAATTTAAAAAATTAATCACTAATGATGATTTTTAATTATATACTACTTAGATACCCGTGCGGTCGTACGAGTAAATTTATATGATACGATATAAAATATAAAATATTTGAAATTATATAAATTCAATAGTATTAAAATATAAAAAAAAAAGAAACACATGAGATGAAAGGAAAATGAGTATTTAATATTTGAAAATATAGAGTTTATCTTTTAAATTAAGATAATTATTGATTAAAATAAAATATGTATTATGTTGACAGTGAACCGTGAAATATAAAATTTATTTGATACAATATACAATGTATTTATTTACATAAATTTGAAATGAGTTACTTAATTGTAAAATAAAAAATAATTATATAAATTAAAGTCTATTAAATAATCATGCAAAAAGAAGAAGAAAATGACCCGTGAGAAAAAGAAAGAAAAAAAAGAAATTTTGATATTTTGAAATAAGGATTTTGTCTTTTAAATTAAGGCAAATTCTTAATTAAAATAAAATAGACATTGTGTTGATCATGACCCAAGAGATAAAAAAAATATTTGATACGATATAAAATGTATTTAGATACACATGTAAAATTTGAAATAATTTATTTATTTGTAAAATGAACAATTTATATTTATAAAGAGAGAATGAAATAAGTAATAGAAAGAGAAATATAAAGAGAAAATAGTGAAAGAGGTCGGAAAAATATATATCAAATAGAAGTTTGAAGTTGATTTTGAAATGGGTTTGATTTTGGTGGGAAGGGGAAAAAGCTTTTATTTGAGATAGTCTATGGTTGATTGATATTTGACATGTAAATAAATGCTTGATTTAAATTTATTTGTGACATTTGTTGATTACCTATATGCCCAAATGTTAGTGTAAATTAAAAAAGTTGAAAGGATAAATTTGGAAAATCATGTCATAGTATTTTGAAGGGTTGATATTAGATGATAGAGTATGAGACACTCTTTTATTGTATTGATATATTTTATTACTACATTCTTCATTATATTTCTTCATATTATGTCAAACAAATAAAGTACTAGTAAAGAGAAACAAAAATATTCCTAATTTCTCAAATTTGAGAATATAATTTTTTAAGTGATTTATAATTTAACCAATACTTATTTTTATAATTATAGTCATATAAATATAATAGAAAATAGAGAAAATAATTACTAAAATAAAAACTCTTATATTTCAACTAATATAAAAAACAAACTTTAAATTTGAAACCCTTTATTCATCAAATAATAAAGTTTGACGATATAAACATAAATTTATAAAATTATTTTTTATTTGATAATAATTATCTAAAAGAACATGAATTTTTTAAATTTAAGACAAAATAAAAACAAATACCAAAAAAATATAAGAATCAAATTTAAAAAATAAACCATTAATAATGATTTTATCTTTTATATATATATATATATATATATATATATATATATATATATATATATATATATATATATATATATATATATATATATATATATATATATATATATATATATATATATATATATAATATATATATATATATATATATATATATGATAGAGTATGCAACTCTCTTTTACTTGCTCTATTGATATATCTGATTACTATATTTTTCATATTGTTTCTTCATATTATCTCAAACAAATAAAGTAAAAGACTAACAATAATATTCCTAATTAATTTCTGAAATATGAGAAAATAGAGTTTTTATAAAGTGGTTTATAATTTACCCAATACTTATTTTTTATAATAGTAGCCATATAAATATAATAAAAAATAAGGAAAATAATGTTTAACGTAACAATTGTCATATTTTAACAAAAATTGAGTACTAAGGAGACACCTTTTCAAATGGTTTATGGGGACGATGCAATGATACATGTAGAGGTTAATTCTCTGACCTGACGACGATTAAACTTTGATGAGAATCTTAACAGGGAAACACTAAACAACTCGGATCATTACATAGAAGAAATCATAAGGATGGCTAACATGATAGAATACGGAGGAAAGCAGAGGATGGTTAGAAGGTTCAACACCAGAGTCGACCAAGGAGTTTTCCAGAGGGAGACTTAGCTCTCAAAAGGATTATAGACACACAAAAGAAGGGAAATCTCTCCCCAAATTGAGAGGGACCTTACCGGATCAAGCATAAATTGAACAATGGAGCTTACAAGCTCGAGAACTTAGAAGGATTAGAAATGTCGAGGGCTTGGAATGTTTCCAACCTTAGATTTTATTACAATTAAAAATTATGTAATTATATTATTTGAATACAAATTGTGGGTATCATTGTTTTCCCTATCAAGGGAATGGGTTTTTTACGAGACACCCTAAGTTCATATGAGCGTGTGTTACTTTTATAGAAAAGCTAAACTCGTCCCAGTAGCGATGCATATAGTAGGCATCTCTGATGACCTTAAACAAATCGTCCATGTAAATGAGAAACTTATGGTCATGTTAAGTTAATAAAACCTCTGACCTTAAACAAATCGGCTAAGTAAATGAGAAACATCTAGTCAAGTTAAGTTAATAAAATCTCTGACCTTAACGAAATTGACTAAGTAAATGAGATACCTCTAGCCGAGTTAAGTTAATAAAACCTCTGACCTTAACGAAATCGGATAAGTAAATGAGAAACCTCTGACCGGGTTAAGTTAATAAAATCTGAACTTAACGAAATTGGCTAAGTAAATGAGAAACCTTTAGATGAGTTAAGTGAATAAAACCTATGACCTTAACGAAATCGACAAAGTAAATGAGAAACCTTTGGCCGAGTTAAGTTAATAAACCCTCTGATCTTAACGAAATCGGCTAAGTAAATGAAAAACCTATGCCCAGGTTAAGTTAATTAAACCTCTGACCTTATCTAAATTATCTAAGTAAATGAGAAACCTCTGGTCGGGTTAAGTTAATAGAACCTATGACCTTAACGAAATTGGCTAAGTAAATGAGAAACCTCTGGCCAGTTTGGGTTAACAAAACCTCTGACCTATGAAATCGGCCAAGGAAATGATAAACCTATGGCTAGGTCGTAAAACCTTTAGCCAAGTTATTACATAACTAATAATCCAAATAAATAAATATTTATGGCCGGTTGTGACAATCAATCATTTGGTTTAGCAAAAATGATCATAAAATTCCCCTTTCGGGTTATCAAACATAAGGATCAAATCAAAGGTCTGAGGAGTATCTAATGAGTGGCTTGATTGATTAAATCATTTTATCACAAAGTCTAAATTATTAAAGACAAACGATCAAATTGAGTAAACGGGTACGCATTAAAAACCAACATCTAAAACATACCAATAGAACACATAAGACATGGAACAATAGAATAATGATAACATACTCAAAAGGGATCCCAGGAGGGGCTTAAACATCAGTCAGAAAGGAAAAACATTGTTCAAAATTTACAAAAGGCACATCACCATTGATGGCCAACAACAAACATAAACAAACTTAAACTTCATGATGCTCGTCTTCCTGATCCTCGGGGGTCGAGTTGTTCATCGTTACGTCCTTCAAAACCTCTTCTTCAGGTGAAGCTTCCTCCATGTGCACCAATTGGTCATCCACCACAGTCTTAAAAAAGTCAATCTTTGACACATCCGGGTTAGGCATGATGCATAAAGCTTAGGCTTTGGATCTCCCAAAAGCTTCATCACCAGCTGAGAGCAAGTCTACATGGGCATGTTGCAAATACTTATCCAAAGTCTCATTAAAAGCCTGAGCTTGTTATGCTTCTTAGGCAAAATCGGCATTGATTGCTTCCAGCTCCGAGCACTTGGACTCATCAGTTTCCTTTTGCTTCATCATTTCTGTCAACTGAGACTCTAAGGTCTCTTTCTGCTTCTTCATCTCGGATAACTGCTTGCTCAACTCCTCTACCTTGTCGATTTATACTTTTAAGTTATCCTTCAAATGGGTTATGTCTTTAGTAAGACAACCCACGTTCTTCTCATAAGCATCACCTACTTCAAACAGACCCCGAGTCATGACTGTGCATCTCATCAAGTAGGCCCCGAGGTTTGGGGTCAAGTGTTGAGCGCCTATGGACTTCACCTTCTCAACTTCTTTAGTTGTGTTCAGATGATCGTAGAGATATCTCAAACCGTCAAAACTGTTGGACCAGAACTTAAATTCAGAGGATGGTTTAGATTGGTGACTACTACCCGAATCCTGCATCAAGGTAGTAATTGTGAGGTCAACCTGACTGACATCATCACTCATCAGGGTCTATATCGTCTATGGAGAACCCAACTTAGATTCCATAGAAGGAGGAACAGGGGCAGGTTGGGGCTCTGATATAACGAGGGCTTCTTTGATAGCGTCCATCTTCTTCCTTTGAGAGTTCGGGTTTGAATACCCGATAGATCGCTCTTAGAGGTAGACTGCTCCCTGCGCCTCGCTCTTGCTTCAGCCATAAACTTCTTTTTTTCGGAAAGTTTGACGTTTGTCATGTTAGCTTAAATAAAAAGACCAAAGTAAAGTTCTGGAACTATAAAATAATAAGGTTATCAAAAAGAAATAAAGAGCATATGTAAGCATTACCCATGAATTTAGAAATTTGTTCGGGTCATCAGCCATATGTAGCAAGTTCTTAACTTTCACTACCCGGAAAGCATCCAAAACGACCAAGGCTCGAATTTCCAGAGCATTGAACTTATCATAGTCGAACCCCAAAATTGACAATGGACTATCCGACCAGTAAATCGGGAAATGATAGTTCCCTTCCATCGCATACATAACTTGGGGACACCTTTCCCCACTCTTCACTCGAAGGAAATTGTCCTTGAAACCCTTATAATTGGTATTATAAGCCTGGAAGAAGCTCTTCCCTGCAATCCCGCTGAGGGAAACCCAACCTCCTTTTTCCACTCCCTTCAACTCAAATGACGAGAAAAACAAACCTAGGGTGGGCGTTGTATCCACCGCATCGCAAACAAGTTCAAAAGCATTGATAAAACCCCAACCATTTGGACGTAACAAAGAAGGGGCTATATTTAGGGTTTTTAGTTGATTAGAATTAAAATACGTAAATGGGATACAAACATTAAAGTCCTCGAGTACCCCTAAGTAGAAATAGAAATACTCATCAGCCACTCCTTTTGGCTGAGTAATACAGACTCTCTCATCAACCACACAAGGTTCTAATACAACATCTTCCTCGTTCCTGGTGGAGGAAACTGGATTATTAGAACGAAGCTTCGAGATGTAGCTATCGTCGTTGATATTGTGGTTGTAGCTTAGAACCTCTTTGTCAATCAAAGATCATGTTGTCTCCATTAGAGTATCCAAGAAACCTGATGACGAAGACTCTAAGTTAGTGTTATTACTAGGTGAAGGGATCTCACCATAAACTTCTTTAATAATCTAGTCAAATTTTACTCGACTCAAATGACCTTCACACTCTCTCTCATGCATTCATTCCAAATTCTATTTATCTAATTTTATAGTAAGAGAAATCGGGGACTCTCCTAAATGGTCACAATCTCGTATTAAAGCCATAACAAAGAGTAAAAAAGAGTGAGAAGGGAAAGAAAAACAATACCTGGGTTTTGAGCTTGCAAAAAGGGTGAGTGATTGATAAAGTAAAAAAATTCATCAGCAGCACTTGAAGGAAATATCACTAGCTTTGGTGAACAAACAAAGGAAGAGAAGAGTCATTTTATTTGAAATAATTTTACAACGGTCAAGAATTTGTATCGAACAAAAGTAATGATGACAAGTTGGAGTTCTCATAAAAACCATCATGACAAGGAAAGAGAAAAGTTTATCACCATTAAGTTGCTGACATCCAGTAACTTGTTGAATAGGTGATCGACTTAAGGAAGAAGGAATTCCAAGATTTTCTTATCCAAACACTTTAATCCGATTGGACCTTGTGATCGCGGAGTTTATGTACAACCCGGAATTCCCAAAGGTCAAGCTTTTACAAACTGAGTACAAAGAAACAAGTAAGTCGGATAATCATAACCTTGTATAAGTCGGAACTCAAACATGGTTCCTATAACTACACAGCAAGCACGTCGGAACCAGTCTCGTAATAACTCTGACCGGAGAACAAGTCGGACCTGACCTCATGAGCGGTGCTAGGAAGCATACGAACAGTCACAATTGACAGTTACGAAACATCTTCATGATTGCACGTGAGTTACAAAAACAGAGGAAAAAGACGTTATTTGATAATTATAAAGGACGACGGACGTTATCCAGAGTCACCTTAATGAGGGATATGAAAAAGCATCATTTTAAAAGCCATTTATTATGACTACATTTGACTAGCTTCAGAAAAATTTCTTCAAATAATGTTTAACAATAATATTATGATGCATAGGTACGAGTACGATAGGCGGTACAGATACAGATCCAGGTACGGGACCCAACATTTTTTAAAACATTAAGATACATATGTTAATAATAAATAAGAATTTTCTATAAAATATATGAGCACATAACTAAATTATTATATTCATAACAAAATAGCACTATAAAAAAATTGAAAAAACCAAAAATTATATTAAGATACAATTAAAAAAATTAAAACACATTAATATACTATTGATATTTATATTTGAAAAAATCATAAATTTTATTCAAAATAGAATAATGAGAAAAAATAAAATACCACAAGTACGATACGAATATCCGATACGGATGCGTACCCGGTACCGATACTTCGCTATTTTAGAAATACACATGCTTCAGAGAATATATATGATAATAGTTTTTAACCTAACGATAAATTTTATTACGGATGTATGGTGAAAAGTTATCAAAGATGTCATGTTATTAAATTTGACACATTATTATGATTTGAAATTATATATATATATATATATATATATAAAAGCAGTTTCAATTACCGCCACATTATAGGTAGCGGTCAATTTGGCCCATCGCACCTCCATTCTACCTGCTACGTTTTGGGCTCTTCCTACACAATTGTGATGAACTCTTGATTATTTATTTATTCTATGCAACTATAGTAAATCCGGACGCTATATAGTAAGTCCAAACTTGTGACCCTAGTCCTCTTACTCTGAATCTCTGATACACTAGTCCTCTTAACACGTGGCTTGATACGTAAACTTTTTCTTAAATATAGTTGTTAAATGGGACTGTGTAGTGAGAGGACTAGTTACCAAAATATAATGAGGGACTAAAAATATCTCATCACCTTGTACAGCTAGCACTTGAAAAGTGAACCGATCCACTAGCTCGTGTATATGTATTGGCAATTGGGTGTTAATTTAATTAATAAGCTAAAATATCAAACCAAAAAATAAAATCAATTAATTAAAATATGTAATAAACCTTGAATGGGGACATGAGTAGGACATATAGTCAAAGATTGTTTTTTTCCAATGAAGAATCTGTCTTGTTCATTCTCAGTTGAGATTCTTCCATGAACAGCGAGAGTGCCGGTAAGTGATGCATATTCTAATTAAGAAAGCCAAACGACAAGCTTAACACACCAAACCCATGCTCTCCCCGCTAATCAAGGTAACATGTTCCTTCTATACTCTTATCACCTTTAATACACTTACGTCCGGTAAATGTTATTGTTATAATATGATATTTTTATTATTATTAATTTATATGAATGTAATATATTGTAGTGGAATTAAATATAGAGTAAAGTTCAGTTAGATAAAAAGTGTATTTTCAAGCTTATAATAGAACACTTGTTTGAAATATCTAACTTAGGATTTAGATTTAGCGCTCTTGCTTTAACAACTACTTGAACTATTGTTTTTTAGATAGTCATGGATGGTGTAATTTTAGCAAGAGGAGTTCTAGGAATTGAGGATGTTGGTGTAACTATTATAGTTTTCATGTGAGTTAGTACTAGAGAAGTGATCTTGGGTCGTTTGTACTGTTTTTCTTTTAGCGCTTGAAATCTATGTAATCATGCTTTCTTTATTGTCTTTAATTTCATATTTGTTGTTTGATCCATCATAGATCACTCGATATATAATTACACGTTTGTTCCATTCAATATGCATATTTGGGAATATGAACAAAAAGTAATAAACTTTCAGAAATTACTATCAGTTGCAAGGCATATTGATGATCAATCATAATAATGTTTAATTTCTACCGGGCCTAAATTTACATATTACTACAAATGTCAAACTATCAGTTGGAAGTTTTATCATAGCATGTTGATAGAGGACTTGGTCAAGTATTTGACATAGTAGATATGAATTAAAAATGTTTATAATAGTGGTTATTAAGAATAATGACGCGTGAGAGGGGAAGAGGACGTGGGCGGCGACAAAAGGTTCCCCAGTCGTCGGAAGTTCCTATGGTGGTCAAAATTAATCAGAGTGATTTAGTGTAACTTGAACACTTGGAGATTATAGAACTCAGTGATTCGCAGGATGGAAGGAGTCTGTCGAAAAAGGAAGTTATGAATGTGCAACAATTGGAAACCCTAAAAACAAACTCAGACGAGCAACATGTAGTCAATCAAGAAAAGAAGAAGTTATGGGTAGATATTATCAATGAAAATCGCAACCCTGCTAAGGGGCTAACCGTGGAATCCGTGGCGCCTAAGGTGGTTAATGGAGAAATTGAGATCGAAATTGAAATTGCGGACACTAAATTAGAGGTGAAGTTTTGGGAATCGGCTATAATCATGTATGATCTGGGTGAAGATTTGAGTATGAACGTGGTTAAACAATTCATGATGAAGCATTGAAATTTTGTGCAACTGTCGGATATGTTTTACATTGATAAGGGACACTTCATCTTGAGATTCCATTTGTTTCTTAACAAGGATTTTGTGCTGATGAAGGGACCGTACACCTTCCATAACAAACCTATGATGCTTTGTGAGTGGAAGCCTGACTTCTGTATGAAACGCGATATGCTTCGCACAATTCCTCTCTGGGTGAAGCTTCCACAATTGCCTCTACATTTGTGGGGAGCTAGGAGTTTAAGCAAAATTGGGAGTGCTATAGGTACACCCCTGGTCACATATGATTGTATAACAAACAAACTTAGAGTATCTTATGCTCGTATTTTGGTTGAGGTTAATATCACACAAGAGTTGAAGAAGGATATCACCATATGTGATGCAGATGGTACAATGAGGAAACAAGCCTTTGTATTGTATGCGGTGTCAGAAAATAGGCCACAACTATGACAAACAGAGGAAAGATAATCCAAATGAAGAGACCAAAGATAATGGTATAAACAATGCAAATGAGTCTACTGAGGAAAATGTGGAATGGACTAAAGTTACTAATAGTATAAGAGATAGAGGTAAAAGTGTGGTTAATGAAGGCACATCGTTAAAATGTTAAAACAAGTTTGGACTGCTAGGGATTTTGAGTGATCCGCTAGTATGTCAAAATAGGGTTCTATGATTGTGTCGTGGAATGTGAGGGGGCTCAATAAAATGGTCAAGACCAAAGAGGTTAGCTCCGCCTTCTTAGTCTTGACCCTATGATTACTGTCTTGATTGAGACGGGGGTGAATAAGCACAAAGCTTATAAAATCAAAGGTAAACTTCATCTTAAAGGAATGTTCATGAATAACTATCAAAACCATGAAAATGGTAGATTTTGGATTTGGTGGAACAATAAAAAAGTGGAAGTGAGGAAGATCTCTAGTTCTATGCAAAATATCCACTGTGGAGTTTATGATCTGCAGAGCAATTTCCTTTACTGGCTCACTGCTATCTATGGGCTCAACTATTTGGAGAAGAAGAAGAAGTTATGGTATGAGCTTGAGCAAATTCATTTATCCCAACATGGTCCTTGGTTTTTGATTGGCGATTTCAACAATGTCTTAAAGGCTATGGATATGAGTAGTGGTAATCTGGTGCAAGAGAAGGAGTATAAAGACATTATTTCCATGATGAACAGAACAAACTTGAGTGAGATGGATACTGGGGGGGGGGGGGTGTAGCACCTCAAATTTGCACCTATCATTGTACATACCATTTCATATTAGGTCATCGCATGTCATGATACATTGCATAGCATTGCATTGTCCCCAGTTGCCTCAAGAGCAAGCAAGCAGAAATTAGGTCAAACTGATCAAGAGATCAGTCCACCAATCAAGCAAAGGTGTTTCTCAAGGAATCAAAGCCCTAGGGTTTGTCCATCAAGTTCACATGACTTGGAGGTCTATTTGAAGTGTTTAAGTCAAGGGTTGAAGGCTCAGAGGTCAGCAGTCAATGCACAGGCAGGCAGGAAACCCTAAACAGTCAACAATCAGTCAAAGCAGTGGATGGTGGCCATTCTTGTGGAATTTGGGCACCATGGTCAATAATCAAGAGTTCATATGTCTTGGGACATCATTTGAAGTCAAGATTTCAAGGAATTAGGGTTTGGAATTCATCAGGAGTGCACAGTCAGTCCAAAACCCTAGAAAAGTCAAAGTTGGTCAACTGTGGTTGATTCTATGGTTTTGATGGATGGAAATGGTTTGAAAGAGATTATTCATGTCCTAATAGACCTTATGTGTCATGGCAATCAACATCATGGAAGAATTTGAAGCCAATCAGAAAATTTCCAGAAATAGAAAGTGGACCTGTAATTTCAACTGCCAAAAATAGAAACTTCTTGATCCTCAACTTGCATCATGATACAAGCTTCAAATGAATTTTTGCCCAACATGAAAGTTGAAGATCTTGTTCTCCCATTTTCAAAAAGTCCAAGAACTCTCAAATCCTATGTGTGGTTGTCAAGATATGATCAATTCATTTTCATCAATTTGTGAACTTCAAAGAGGCATATCTCTCAAACCATAAGGCCAAATTTGGTGGGGTTTTTTCCTACAAACCACATTTTTCATCCTCTTTCCAAAAATATAAATTTCATGTCCTAAAACCTTGCCAATCAAAATGGCATTTTTGGACCTATTCCTTTAAAAATCAAGGTTTGACCCAAAGTTGACTTTTTTGTTTCTTTGACTTTTCTTAATTTGGCCAATTGGGAAATGTGTTAAATCATATTTGTGACTTGTTCCAAGCCTTAAACCATGTTCATTTCACCATTACATCACCATTATGGACCAAATTGCAAAATTGACCAAATGTGCAAAATGACTTCAAACAAGCAAGGCAAGCTAGCATTTCACAAGCAGACCACAAACAGCAAATTGTTGGTCCTTTGCAGCCTTGCCAAGCCCATTTTCGTGTACAGTTCACACCTCCACTATCCACTTGCACAAACTTAGCATTTTTGCATTTTGATTCATTAAGTTAAAACTGGATTAGCACTTGATTAGGTTTGGCTAAACAGAAGAATATAAGTGAATTTTCTGTCAATCCACAACCCTAGCAGCAGCTGAAAACAACAGAAACACTCTCATCTTTTTCTTCTTGCATTTTGCTCGATTTGGAAGTTCTGCTCAAAAAGCTTCAAGGACCACGAGCTTCCTTCATTGTTCCATGACCTGACCATCTTGGTGAGCTGCTTACAACCATAAAATCACGACTGGAACTCCCTCTTGAAGCTCTGCATTTTCAAACCACCAACAATGGCAGATTGTGTTTTGTTTGTCTTCAAGCATCTTTGAGCCAAGGGAACTTCATCATCCATCATTTCAAAGCAGGGAGGGCATCTGTTTCAACCTCTAGCAACCAGAAAATCACACTTTCACTCAGCTCTTCAAATCTGGTTGGTTTTTCGATTTCTTTGTTTCTTAAAACTATTGCCTGTTTCTCATAGATCTTCACTCCCTGAGCATTATGAATTTCGAATGGTTTAAAATGATTGAATATGGCATGAGATATTTGGAAATAAAGTTTTGTGTTCAATGATAATTTTGCTCGATGCATGAGGTTCAACATGTTTTAATGCATTTGGCTTCTGAATTTGTGATGTTTATGCTTTGCTGAATCGATTGCCATGTTTAATTTGGACTTCTGGGCAATTCGATTTTGTTCATGTTTGAATGATAGTGGTGATACCCTGCTGTCCGAACCTTCATACCTGCCCAGATTTTGCATGGAATTTAGTTTTGGTTGCTGATAGCTGATGTTTGCATGAGCTGTATTGCCATGGTGTTTGTGAATTACTGCATTTGAAATGTTGTTGTTTGACTTCGAATGATGAACACATGATGCTGCTACATAAACCCTGTGTGAAAAACCCTAGCTGCCCAGAAATTTCGAATGCTATTGGCTGCTTTGGCTCATTGCACTGTTTCATTAAGGATCAACCAATCACAACATTCCCTGCCTTTGCCTTAAACTATGTCGTTTTGTTAAATGAAGGGGTTAATTTCAAAAATGCTGCGTTGACCTTGCTTTGACCTATACCATGTTAATTTGTTCATGTTGCATCCAATTAATCACTCATCTTCAATAATTAATTTCTCTCTCAATTTTCATCCAAAAATCATGAGATTTTTTCCATCATCTTCACAAGAATGTCCTCTATTTTATTGTGATTTTTAATTAATTTTTCATTGGCTGGATTTCAAATGGTAATTGGTTTCTTGACTTGTATGCCAAATTGATACTTTGTGCCATTCCTTTTGTGAAATACTCATGTTGTATCAAATGCCTTTGAAATTTTTTGTGGTAAAACTAGACACATTGACCTTTGTTTCCATATAGAGTTTATGCATTTCCCATTTGTGGTTTGTGAGTTACAAATTTTTGAAGTTATGTGTTGCATTTGGTGTTACATGAATGACATGCATTTTCATGATTTTTGTTCACATGCTTCCCTACATCCAAATGACCTCAAATTTTGCATGAATCATCTATCACATTTCTAGTTTGTGTATGAATTTTCTTGGAATTAATCTGGCTGTTTTCCATTTGATTGTGAATTTTCTTCCCTGCCTAGTCAAATGTTGACTTTTTGTGATACACATTGCCATATCTTTTGTGAAATTCTCATACCATATTGTATGATCATGAAATTTCATATGTGATAACTAGACATCTTGAGCTTTGCATTGGTGTTAATCTCATTCATTTCTCATCTGTTTTCAATTTGATATGATTTTTTGAAGTTGACCCATGTTTGTTGACTTTCATTGTGCTTACTTGAAATTATGTTGACTTCATGATTTTAATTGACTGCCTTCCTCTCATCCAAATGCTATGAAATTTTACATGTCTACCATGCTAGATGTTAGGATTGAGTGTGATTTATTTGGTAATTTTTGAGATTGTTTGGGTTGACTTTTGAATGAGGTCTTGCTGTTGACCTATTTGTGCTTCCTATTGCCATGTTTTGACTTCTTTGGTTTACAAAATGACATTGATGCATGATATAATTATGAATCCAATTGAGAATGCTTCTTGAATGTTTAGACTTGGTTTGGGTTGACTTTTCCTTGCTGCCTTGACTTTTTCTTTCATCTTTGACCCTAGGCTAGTCCTAGTGGTCTTTTAAGCTTATGTTGAGTTCATCTGTTTCAGGTTAAGCACCAATGCCTTGAGGATCATTCAAATGTGTTTTAGTTTGATTGTTTAATGTGCTAACCTTTGTTTTGTAGGTGTGACTCACATACTTGAGTCTTTGTGCCTTGCACAATTGGTCCCTCTGTGGTTGACTATTGGTTCATTTTCTTTTGATTTTGATTGTTGACTTGTTTACTAATTGGTTTGACTTTTTCAGGTACTTTAGTTGCTTAAGTTCTCTGAACTTGCTTGCTTTGCTTTTTAGCACTTGCTTGAGGTATAATCTCTTTTACTTCATGTAGTCTGGAGACCCGGTCTGTTATTTGACCGGGCAAACTGTCTGAAGTCCTCCTTAAGAGGCAATGCCTGTGTTTGTTTAAAATTGTCCCAAGCAGGAAAAGTCCTTCAAGTAAGGCAATTGGTGGAAGGTAGGGATATGCAATCTATCCCCCACTACTCTTGTTGTGTCATCCCTTTGCTCACACTGCTGTGTGTTGATGCATTGGGATACAAACCCAAGATCTTGTACAAAGTGTACAGTGTCAGAGTCTTCGAGTATAGAAGGGTTCCCACTTTCTGGACCCATGCTCATTTGTCTATTAGCTCTCCCTGGCCAGGGATAAGAGCTGTGAGGTCTCATCCTCACTCCATCTTTTCATCTGCTTCACCTTAGCCCCTCAATGGCAAGGTTAAGAGCACACTTACCCTATTCCAGTTGGCCCTAGTGCCTAACCTTTTGCTTGAGCCTCTTGTATGCATATAGAGTGTGCTTCTTGTGATTGTGTTTGCCTGCTTGCTTTGCCTCTTTAGGTGTAGCTTAGACTTGCCCTTGTGCAAGGTAGGTTGTGCTTGACTTGCTTCCTGTGCAAGTCAAGTCTGTGTGGCTTACCCTTGTGTGAGCCACGTTTAGAGCTGTTTTGCCGAACTACGGCAACTCTGATTCTCATGTTCAGATGAGATACGTAGGCACGAGACGCGATGTCTTGCCGAGTTTGACTAACAACTAACACTAATTCCCTTCTCTCGCCCTCGTTGCGATCGAGACATTCTCTTTTCTCTCACCCCTGTGTGATTGAGATCTATTCTTTTCTCTCGCCCTCGTTGCGATCGAGACCTCCCCTTTCTCTTGCCCTAGTTGCAATTGAGACCCTTGCTTCCTGTGCAAGCCTTGTCTAGGATAGGTTGGCCCGTGTGCCATTTAGCTAGAAACCTTAACTTAGGGTTGACTTTGCATGACAACATCTAGGCTCGAGTCGTAGTCTCCCTAGAGTTGTGTCTCCCTCTGTTATCTGGTTAGGCTAGATCCTTGTCCCTGCGTAGGGGAACTACATCGCCCTGATCTTCATACCAGATGAAGTATGTAGGCAGGAGATTGAGCTGATCTCTCCGGGCGTCTTTTCTTTTCTTTTGTGTTTGTTTGACAGTTGTAGGCTGAGTCCCCGACTCCCTATCTATCTGTTGTGTTGTTTAGGTTCGGATGTCAATGTAAGTCCAGTGATTGGCATTTGGGCTCCATGTTTGCCTCTTTGCGTGTGTTTTAGGTTCGGATGCTGACATAAGTCCAGTGATTGGCAGTCGGGCTCCACGTTTGCCTGTGTGTGTCCTGTTTGTTTGTGTGCGTGTCAGCCGAGCTACGAATGCTCTGATTCTTCTCTCGTCCGAGAAGATACGTATGCATAGGATACGATATCCTAGCGAGCATGTGTCGTCTCCCCAGTCCGAACTACTTCGACTCTGATGTCTATGCTTGATAGACTAAGTAGGCCCAGGATGCGATATCCTGCCGAGTCAGTTTCAGTCAGTCTCTTTCGTTTCTTTCAGCCAGTGTGTGTGAGTATTTGAGCAGTGTTTAGCAACCAATTTATCCTTCCTTTTGTGCGTGGATCCCGTAGAGTACTACGGATGCGTAGGGTGCCTAACACCTTCCCTTCGCATAACCGACTCCCGAACCCATTCCTCTTTGGTCGCGAGACCATGTTCTTTCCTAGGTTTACTTCGAGCGTTTCCTTTCCCTCTTTCGGGATAAATAACGCACGGTGGCGGCTCTGTTGTTTCTTTCTTTTCCCGCCGGTTTTTCGCGCGATGCGACAGCTGGCGACTCTGCTGGGGATAAAGAGAAGTTGACCTATGCTGGTCCATCTTCCCTGAGCGAGTCTCTCCTAGCGCTCTCTAGGATTAGGGTTTTGGTTGCTTTATGCTGTTATTTATTGCATTCATTTGTATATATTTGCATTTACTGGTTGCATTTATTGTTTGCTTTAATGCTTGCATTCATTCATATTCATCTGCTGGTTGTCTGTTTGTTGGGATGGGATATTTTGTGAGAAATAAGCCCACTACCCAGGCTTGAGTGCACACATAGGTGCTAGAGTGGATAGTCATGAGGCTTGCGTGGCATGTTGCTACGTTAAGTCGTTCATGAGACCCACATTCCAGACGAGGTTTCTGTTGGATATATTTCGTCCTATGGGTGTTCCATAATGACAAATATTCCTTTAGAAATCGCCGACTCTGGTGACCATTTCCCGAGAACTCAGTCGAGGCCTCTCCTCCGAGACGTGATTATGTTAGCTCTGGTGGGCGCATTCTCGCTGCTCAATCCGAGGACCCCGAGACTGGGAACTTGCTCTAGGATATCCTGTTGAGGGGAGTCAGCAGAGGTCTTTTATCCCGTAATAATGCCAAACCTTCAGTGGTAAACGTATTATTCTCGACTGAAGGGCTGAAACTGACAAACTTCTGTTCTTAGAACCTACCAGTGAGGGAAGGGTTTGATCTCTGCAGATACGGTTTCTGCCAGTGATGCTGTGATGGTGACTTTGGTTCAGCCGAATTTATGGACATTTATTTCTGGGACGCCGGAGTTCTGTCCGTGGTTTATCAGCGGGTTCCGTTTATTTCGGATCCCCGAGTTGAATTTGAGAGTACTTGTTTAGAGGATCTGACTGTCATCCGTTCAGTGGTTGTTCCCGTGAAGCTAGTGATGTAATCTCCGGTTCCGTTTATTTCGGAACTCCCCAAGTTGGATTTATGGTGACTTGGTCCCGCAAATTGACTGGTTCAGAAAAGCAGAGGGTCTACAGTTGACTTGGCGGCACAGTGGCCTGCATTCATGCATTTGCATCATATCATTTCGCATTCATCTGCATTCAACTCATGTCTGTCCGTACTCAGGGTCCATTGTTTTTTATTAAAACTCGGGTCGAGAGACATCCAGATGTCAAAATGTTGTTGATAAATTTTATCTGTCTCAATGAAACCAAAAAAAAAGAGGACTGAATATTCCTAGTACGGACAGACATTGCATGGGTGAGTCATACTAACCCATTTGCTGTTTTGTAGGTCTCAGTATTCAACCAGTGCGCGTAGCTCATCTGTTCAGATAACCTGCTGGGGGTCAACAAATCCAAGCTGATGGATCTTCCCAACGCCGACATCTTTGAGCTGAAAGAGATGATGAGGGAGTTGTTCAGTGTTGTGCAAGGACTTGCCTTGGGGCAGAAAGCCATGTCTGAGAGTTTGGAAAGGATCGAGAAATGGCTGATAGTGGAGAAAGTCCAGGGGAAGGCTCCGTCTTCCGAAGTGAACAAACCTTCTGGTACTGTAGCAAAGAAACCCTCCGACAGTGGTTCATTTAAGAAGAAGGTTGAGCCGGTTGGTGTGCCTGCAAAGAAAGAACGTAGTAAAGATCGTTATCATCCTTATGCCGCCACTGTAACCACTCCTGTCATCAATCCACCTGCTCAACAGCAACAACTGCCACCTCAACAGAAGACACCGGGAGCTAAGAGCCGGGTGAGGAAGAAGAATGGGGATCGTCAGTTTGAGGAACCACCTGTGACTTATGCCTTTCTTTTCCAAAGGTTGAGGGATCTGGGATTAGTTCAACCGAGGATTTTGATTCCGATAGAACAGCAGCGGAGGCATGCAAACTATGATGAAAGTGCCAAGTGCGAGTTCCACTCTGAGGCACCCGGACACGACATTGAAGGTTGCAGAGCTTTTAAGCATATTGTCCAAGATCTGGTGGACTCCAAGGCTATCAGCTTGGCACAGATAATGAATGAGGATGTCAACCCCGTACTCAGGCAGGGACCAGTAAAGGTAAAGATGATGAAAAAGGTCAAGAAAGGAATAGAAGTGATTGAAGAGGGTCAGCTAAAAGGTTCAATGGCTATGGTTCCAAAACTTCTGCTACGGGACGGAGCTTTCCCTGCTGTTGATAATGCTTGTGCGACTATCACTACAGAAAGGTGTGTATTGATGGAAGACCCGACCCGGAAGATGAAGAAAGTAGAAATGGACAATGAAAGATGTAAAGCACCCAGTCTGGCAGTTGAAACCGTCCAGGTAGAGAACGCTCTTGTCGCCGAGAAAGAGAAGAAGCTGTCCATTTCTTCTTATAAACAAGCTCTGGAAGTGGTGAAGAACAAAGAGGCCCAAGGCTGGGGAAGGATTATTGACATCGTGATAAAAGCAGACATGTTTGGGGTCGGTTATCAGCCGGGTCAAGAGTCGTCTAGATCAAATAGAGGATGTCGCCCACCTTACACCTTCGTCAGTGCAGGGATGTTGGATCCTGGCCACGCCCGTTCAGTGGGTGAAGATGCTGACAGCGACCGCGAGCTCGAGGCGTGGATAAAGTCGTGCGTGCCAGGCGATTGGAGGGCCTCCGAAAGCATCACTGTCGCTCATCCGGAAGTGTAGTATTTCTGTGTTTTAATTTTGTTTGCATGAAAGCCATACGTGTTGCCCGACACGTAATGGTCCATTGTAAGGGCCACCTCATGTTTCATTTTGCAACATTTCGGCATCATTAATAAATGGATGTTTTTTTTTTTTTTATCAAAAAAACGGTGTTCCCTGTTTTTCATTTTTTGCAGTTTTTTTTTTTTTTTTTTTTTAAAAAAAAAAATATAATAAAAAAAATGGCAATGTTTTTATTCTCTTTCCTTTTGATTCATTTGGTTCCAACCTAAAAATGATTCTCCTGAGCTCATCGATAACAATTTGGTTACACCTCCATATGACTTCGACAATCCAAGCTATCATGCCGAAGAAGAAGGCGCAGAAGATTGTGATCAGCTGGAATTAGCCAGGTCGTTGAAACAAGAGGAGAAGATGATTCAACCGCACGAGGAGCGAGTCAAGTTTGTCATCCCAGGAACCGCCGAGGTCAGAAGGGAAAGTGAAGGTTGAGGCCGCTTCAGAGACAAGTCGAGAACAGAGTGGTAGCCCTGTTAGAAGAGCAGGTTGATACGTATGCCTGATTGTATCAAGATACACCAGGGCGGAATACCAATGTTGTGGGGCACAAGCTACCCTTAAGAGAAGACTGTCCTCTAGTGAAGCGGAAACTGGTGCTGAAAGATGAGAGGGTGTATGGACCACCAAGATGCGAACAGAGCTAATCTGAAGGATGAATTCCCGGTACTTCACAATGAGGTATTGGTTGATTATATGGCTCAGGTCTCAGTGTTTATCTTCATGGATGGCTTCTTGGCCAAGACCAGATTGAATTGCTGCCAGATGATATGAAGTAAGCCAGGTCCATCACACAAGGGGCACCTTCTCGTTCTAAGGTGATGACGTTCAATCACAAGAGGCCGGTGCCACGTATCAAAAGTCTACGGTGA
This sequence comes from Lathyrus oleraceus, assembly GCF_024323335.1. Classification (NCBI taxonomy): domain Eukaryota; kingdom Viridiplantae; phylum Streptophyta; class Magnoliopsida; order Fabales; family Fabaceae; genus Lathyrus; species Lathyrus oleraceus. Next base: position 341,547,140 of record NC_066581.1, read on the forward strand.
CTTTGTTTCATGATATGATTCATCGTGAAAGCAAATCCCATGTTGAGGACATGATGACAAAGTCCCGAAGAGAACAGGGGCATCCGGTAGACCTGGGGCAAGTGGTTTGACCGTTTGAGATAACTCATACTTCTGAGTCTAAATCAGTGCACTTATGGAGTGCTGTCCATCAAGCTACCGAGGCTTGTTGTGAGCGAATCAGAGGAATCGGGGTCGATCCTGCTAAAAAAAAAAAAAAAAAAAAAAAAAAAAAAATCAAATTGTCAGGCGGAATAATGATTGCCAAAGGGCATTGAAAAAAGATAAATGGCAGGAACTTCTGATTCCGATGCTTCCCAGGGGGATGTTTGTTAATCTGGTACTCGGCAGCCCTCGAGGGGTTTATGAGGTGCGTACTGAGTCGGCATGACTAGTCTTGTCGAAAAGAGTATGCAATTTGCCTAAGCAAAAAGTTTATCGACTGTGAAACAATACACTCACTGTTCGAAAAAACTTGATGTACTTTGGCATAGGCTGCTCGCCGACTGAGACAGTGTATGCTGATTCATACCACTTCGTGGAAGTCCAAAATGGATCTGATCAGGTAAGTGTTTGAGAAGCTAAAGGCAACCCATGGAAGGTCATCAACCAAGGAAGTTTGAGGTCCCTGATGAGGACATCTCGAGGTACTCAAATCGAAAGATTGAGAGTGACCGATCCCGGAGGAGGGGTCTAACCCCGAATCCGAACGGATTCCGATGTCTGATGGGGAAGTAAAGTGAATGAGGTAGTGCTTCCCGAATCACAGTTGGTTGCACCAACAATGGTGGCTGGACATAAAGTCTGTATCCTGGGTATCGAACCTTGGGATATGCATCTACTTGGGGCGGTGTCTTCCTCACAGATGTATGAGAAGTCAGAGAAGCCTGAATGGATAAGGACTCAGAATGACACGTTGAGTCCAACTGAGGAAGAGGGCTGACAGTTACTTGTTATGGGACAGTTGTACCCAGGGAATGAAACGTGTTGTTGACCGAGAAGTGTGACCTCGTGCGTACTGTATGAGAGATGTAGCGTTGAAAAGGATCCTTCCTCCTCAAGACGATCGTAGGGCAAATGGATGAGCAGTTATGAGTGTCCATTCGTGGTCAAGAAGGTTTCCCCTGACCGAACCTTGTAGTTGACGACCACGGATGACGACGATTTTCCATCCACTATGAGTGCGGACGCAGTTAGAAAATACTTCGTGAAAGAAACCCGCTGGACAAAAAAAAAAAAAGAATAAAGAGTCCAGGCAAAAAAGGGGCATCCCGGCGAACCAAGAAAAAGAGGAAGGTTCGGGCAAAAGTTAGGGATAAAAATAAAAGAAAAGAACTGTACACCCGGCAAGTTGAAAACCCGCAAGGGCGACTTGGGCAAAAAAGGGTATCCCGGTGGACTGAAACCCGAAAGGGCGGTCCAGGCAAAAGAGGGAATGAAACGAACAACTGCGTCTAGCATGATCGTTTGTGCTCATGATGACTTGGATAAACTCCGACAGAAACCGATTGGAAGCGCCTTGTTCAGAAGACAGAAAGTGCGGAAAGTCTTGAGGACATATGAGGTGTAACTGAGTTGGAACCCGATGAGAGCATGGTTTCACGTTGCCATTAGGATAGATTTTTTTTCCTTTTATGTGCAATCACCTCTTTCCAGGGTTTGCTTCTTGGGTGTTGCTCGATTGTGAGCCATCTTTTATTCCAGTCAATAAAACGTGGGTTCGCTCAAATAAATTTTGTTTTCGTGTCATTACCGTTTTGATTATGAAAACATCTGTTTATTTTGATAATAATATTTGCATTTTGAAACATAGAGGTCCCTTCCGATGCGTGCTTGTGAGATTAAAATCTGGAAATATTGCTCGGAAGTTTGAGTGACCTAAGTGTTGAAATACCAGAACATCTGGGGCATACCTGGGGCACGCTTTTATCTAACGATCTCTGCTGCGGAGCCTGATCAGGGGCAAAAGATAGTTGAACAGTGTGAAGACCGCGACAGAGTCACGACGACGATCCCGGAAAGTTAATCAAGAAGATTCTTCAAGGTCTGATAACTGGAAAGTATGTATAAACCCCCAGGAGTTCAGTCTCCGTGAAGTACGGACGAGTAGGGAATACAAGATGATGGAGCAGAAAAGTCCAGATGAGTCCGGAAGTTTCTTAAGAATGGAGAGTCGACACTGTGGGTGGACGATGAATACCAGTGTTCGACGGGTCGACCGGTGTTCCTTTCAAACAAGCTGCATCTCCCCAGAGGATTGAGAGTGTGATCTCCCTGACAGATTCGCGATCGTTGTTTCCTCAGCAAGCCCGAAGGTTATCACATCCCCAGCAGGGGCAGGGGCAGAATGTTTCTCAGAGTAGAGGGCGGTTCCTCAGCCCAAATCAGTATTGAAGCTATCAGAGTTATTTCCCCTACAGAGACGCCTGTGGACAGTACCTTCTTTCCCTAGCAGATCTAAGGATTGCTTCTCCCCAGCAGGCCTGGGCTTGCAGATTTCCCCAGTTGAGAATCCCCGCTGAGCGCCTGGAGTTGATTTTCCCCGGGAGTTCCCCAGCGGAGTGTATCAATAGACTGTTTGTGTGATCCCCAACAATTGGGTTTGTGACGCTGTTATCTCCAGTATGGCCTTGAGTGCTTATCCCCAGCAGGTCTGTGGGAATTCGTCTCCAGTATGATATGACGTGTTATCATCCTCAACAGAGTTGTTATTCTCACCACTATGGTCGTTCTCCCCACTTTGGTTGTTCTCCTCAACAGAATGGTGTGGGTTTTCCTCAGATAGATCCCCGAGTGGAGCGGGTTTCAATGAAATACATCTCCAGCAGTGATTCTCCTACATATGGATTGGTTGGGTCGTCCCTAGTAGAGTAGAATTAATCACTCCAGCAGAGTTCATCCTACCAGTGGATTGGACGAGTTTCTACAGTAGACTGATATTTGCATCCCCAGCTGAGTTGATTCTACCTATAGACGGCATGGGTCATCCCCAGCGGAATAACAGATATTCTCCAAGCAGAGTTTATCCTATCCGAGGATTGGTTGGGTCTTCTTCCCAGTGAAGTCGCTTTGCTATTCCCCATGAAGGCTCTCCCCGCAGAGTATTTCCTCAGTCAGAACCTCCCCACAGAGTTGGAATGTCTGATCTTTTTGGCTCCCTAGCCAGGGTTCATTTGCATTTTGCATGTAGTGATCATTGCATCTTCAAAAATCGCGTAGCACTTCCATTCCTAAATGGAGCATTACGCTATAGAAAAATTCAAACATATGCATTCATGTGTTCGAAACCCCATCAGACCGTATCCCCTGCAGAGACGGATTTTTGTTCAACCTGTACAACGCATTTGCTACAGTTGCTCCAGTCAGCATTTGGTGTCCCCACAGAGGTTTATTTCCTCACCTGTTGGTGACAGAAAGTTTGTTTCTCCCCAGTGAGACCCCCTGCAAGTGTTCAGCCTAGCCCTGTCATCTTGAGAATATCAATACCCCGTCAGCACCCGCGTGTGTTTGTTTCTTTGGTGTCGGTAAACACCATCTTTCGGTGATCTCCAGTCATGCGTAAGTGTCTGGTCTTCTTTGGTGTCGGTAAACACCATCTTTCGGTGATTTCCAGTCATGCGTAAGTGTCTGGTCTTCTTTGGTGTCGGTAAACACCATCTTTCGGTGATCTCCAGTCATGCGTAAGTGTCTGGTCTTCTTTGGTGTCGGTAAACACCATCTTTCGGTGATTTCCAGTCATGCGTAAGTGTCTGGTCTTCTTTGGTGTCGGTAAACACCATCTTTCGGTGATCTCCAGTCATGCGTAAGTGTCTGGTCTTCTTTGGTGTCGGTAAACACCATCTTTCGGTGATTTCCAGTCATGCGTAAGTGTCTGGTCTTCTTTGGTGTCGGTAAACACCATCTTTCGATGTTCATAACATCGTTATCCCTTCCCTAGTGAAGATATCTCCTCTCCGTTGGTGTCGATAAACGTCGAGTTTTTCCTATTCATCCGATGATGTCTAGTTGTACCCTCCCCATGTGGACTTACCTCTCCGTTGGTTTCGATAAACGTTGAGTTTTTCCCAGTCGTCCGTTGACGTCTGGTTGTATTTCTCTTATTCCCATTCATCTGTAAATGTCTGGTTGATCCTTTTGGTGTCTGTAAACATCATCTTTCGATGTCTGTAAACGTCGAGTTTTTCCTGGTCGTCCCCAGTTGTTTACCTCTCCGTTGGTCTTGGTAAACGTTGAGTTTTTCCCATGTCGTCCGTTGACGTATGGTTGTATCCCTTCCAGTCATTCATTAATGTCTGGTTACCTCTCCGTTGGTTTCGATAAACGTTGAGTTTTTCCCAGTCGTCCGTTGACGTCTGGTTGTATTTCTCTTATTCCCATTCATCTGTAAATGTCTGGTTGATCTTTTTGGTGTCTGTAAACATCATCTTTTGATGTCTGTAAACGTCGAGTTTTTCCTGGTCGTCCCCAGTTGTTTACCTCTCCGTTGGTCTTGGTAAACGTTGAGTTTTTCCCAGTCGTCCGTTGACGTCTGGTTGTATTTCTCTTATTCCCATTCATCTGTAAATGTCTGGTTGATCTTTTTGGTGTCTGTAAACATCATCTTTCGATGTCTGTAAACGTCGAGTTTTTCCTGGTCGTCCCCAGTTGTTTACCTCTCCGTTGGTCTTGGTAAACGTTGAGTTTTTCCCATGTCGTCCGTTGACGTATGGTTGTATCCCTTCCAGTCATTCATTAATGTCTGGTTACCTCTCCGTTGGTTTCGATAAACGTTGAGTTTTTCCTAGTTGTCCGTCGGCAGCTAGTTGTGATTTTCTTTTCCCATTCATCGTCGTTGCGATGTCTGGATGTGGCCGTACTCTTTGAAAACAAAAACCCAAAAAAAAAAACATATATACCCAGTAATAAGAATCAGATCCCAGTGGACGTTTCCATTGGTGTATCCCTGTTGTGCAAATTTCTACGGTTCTTTTGTATTCAATCCCTGTTTACCCTGAAAGTCTGACAGCCGCTGCTATCATCCATTCGGGTTCCCAGCTGATTGAATAGGGGCAGCTGTAGCACCTCAAATTTGCACCTATCATTGTACATACCATTTCATATTAGGTCATCGCATGTCATGATACATTGCATAGCATTGCATTGTCCCCAGTTGCCTCAAGAGCAAGCAAGCAGAAATTAGGTCAAACTGATCAAGAGATCAGTCCACCAATCAAGCAAAGGTGTTTCTCAAGGAATCAAAGCCCTAGGGTTTGTCCATCAAGTTCACATGACTTGGAGGTCTATTTGAAGTGTTTAAGTCAAGGGTTGAAGGCTCAGAGGTCAGCAGTCAATGCACAGGCAGGCAGGAAACCCTAAACAGTCAACAATCAGTCAAAGCAGTGGATGGTGGCCATTCTTGTGGAATTTGGGCACCATGGTCAATAATCAAGAGTTCATATGTCTTGGGACATCATTTGAAGTCAAGATTTCAAGGAATTAGGGTTTGGAATTCATCAGGAGTGCACAGTCAGTCCAAAACCCTAGAAAAGTCAAAGTTGGTCAACTGTGGTTGATTCTATGGTTTTGATGGATGGAAATGGTTTGAAAGAGATTATTCATGTCCTAATAGACCTTATGTGTCATGGCAATCAACATCATGGAAGAATTTGAAGCCAATCAGAAAATTTCCAGAAATAGAAAGTGGACCTGTAATTTCAACTGCCAAAATAGAAACTTCTTGATCCTCAACTTGCATCATGATAAAAGCTTCAAATGAATTTTTGCCCAACATGAAAGTTGAAGATCTTGTTCTCCCATTTTCAAAAAGTCCAAGAACTCTCAAATCCTATGTGTGGTTGTCAAGATATGATCAATTCATTTTCATCAATTTGTGAACTTCAAAGAGGCATATCTCTCAAACCATAAGGCCAAATTTGGTGGGGTTTTTTCCTACAAACCACATTTTTCATCCTCTTTCCAAAAATATAAATTTCATGTCCTAAAACCTTGCCAATCAAAATGGCATTTTTGGACCTATTCCTTTAAAAATCAAGGTTTGACCCAAAGTTGACTTTTTTGTTTCTTTGACTTTTCTTAATTTGGCCAATTGGGAAATGTGTTAAATCATATTTGTGACTTGTTCCAAGCCTTAAACCATGTTCATTTCACCATTACATCACCATTATGGACCAAATTGCAAAATTGACCAAATGTGCAAAATGACTTCAAACAAGCAAGGCAAGCTAGCATTTCACAAGCAGACCACAAACAGCAAATTGTTGGTCCTTTGCAGCCTTGCCAAGCCCATTTTCGTGTACAGTTCACACCTCCACTATCCACTTGCACAAACTTAGCATTTTTGCATTTTGATTCATTAAGTTAAAACTGGATTAGCACTTGATTAGGTTTGGCTAAACAGAAGAATATAAGTGAATTTTCTGTCAATCCACAACCCTAGCAGCAGCTGAAAACAACAGAAACACTCTCATCTTTTTCTTCTTGCATTTTGCTCGATTTGGAAGTTCTGCTCAAAAAGCTTCAAGGACCACGAGCTTCCTTCATTGTTCCATGACCTGACCATCTTGGTGAGCTGCTTACAACCATAAAATCACGACTGGAACTCCCTCTTGAAGCTCTGCATTTTCAAACCACCAACAATGGCAGATTGTGTTTTGTTTGTCTTCAAGCATCTTTGAGCCAAGGGAACTTCATCATCCATCATTTCAAAGCAGGGAGGGCATCTGTTTCAACCTCTAGCAACCAGAAAATCACACTTTCACTCACCTCTTCAAATCTGGTTGGTTTTTCGATTTCTTTGTTTCTTAAAACTATTGCCTGTTTCTCATAGATCTTCACTCCCTGAGCATTATAAATTTCGAATGGTTTAAAATGATTGAATATGGCATGAGATATTTGGAAATAAAGTTTTGTGTTCAATGATAATTTTGCTCGATGCATGAGGTTCAACATGTTTTAATGCATTTGGCTTCTGAATTTGTGATGTTTATGCTTTGCTGAATCGATTGCCATGTTTAATTTGGACTTCTGGGCAATTCGATTTTGTTCATGTTTGAATGATAGTGGTGATACCCTGCTGTCCGAACCTTCATACCTGCCCAGATTTTGCATGGAATTTAGTTTTGGTTGCTGATAGCTGATGTTTGCATGAGCTGTATTGCCATGGTGTTTGTGAATTACTGCATTTGAAATGTTGTTGTTTGACTTCGAATGATGAACACATGATGCTGCTACATAAACCCTGTGTGAAAAACCCTAGCTGCCCAGAAATTTCGAATGCTATTGGCTGCTTTGGCTCATTGCACTGTTTCATTAAGGATCAACCAATCACAACATTCCCTGCCTTTGCCTTAAACTATGTCGTTTTGTTAAATGAAGGGGTTAATTTCAAAAATGCTGCGTTGACCTTGCTTTGACCTATACCATGTTAATTTGTTCATGTTGCATCCAATTAATCACTCATCTTCAATAATTAATTTCTCTCTCAATTTTCATCCAAAAATCATGAGATTTTTTCCATCATCTTCACAAGAATGTCCTCTATTTTATTGTGATTTTTAATTAATTTTTCATTGGCTGGATTTCAAATGGTAATTGGTTTCTTGACTTGTATGCCAAATTGATACTTTGTGCCATTCCTTTTGTGAAATACTCATGTTGTATCAAATGCCTTTGAAATTTTTTGTGGTAAAACTAGACACATTGACCTTTGTTTCCATATAGAGTTTATGCATTTCCCATTTGTGGTTTGTGAGTTACAAATTTTTGAAGTTATGTGTTGCATTTGGTGTTACATGAATGACATGCATTTTCATGATTTTTGTTCACATGCTTCCCTACATCCAAATGACCTCAAATTTTGCATGAATCATCTATCACATTTCTAGTTTGTGTATGAATTTTCTTGGAATTAATCTGGCTGTTTTCCATTTGATTGTGAATTTTCTTCCCTGCCTAGTCAAATGTTGACTTTTTGTGATACACATTGCCATATCTTTTGTGAAATTCTCATACCATATTGTATGATCATGAAATTTCATATGTGATAACTAGACATCTTGAGCTTTGCATTGGTGTTAATCTCATTCATTTCTCATCTGTTTTCAATTTGATATGATTTTTGAAGTTGACCCATGTTTGTTGACTTTCATTGTGCTTACTTGAAATTATGTTGACTTCATGATTTTAATTGACTGCCTTCCTCTCATCCAAATGCTATGAAATTTTACATGTCTACCATGCTAGATGTTAGGATTGAGTGTGATTTATTTGGTAATTTTTGAGATTGTTTGGGTTGACTTTTGAATGAGGTCTTGCTGTTGACCTATTTGTGCTTCCTATTGCCATGTTTTGACTTCTTTGGTTTACAAAATGACATTGATGCATGATATAATTATGAATCCAATTGAGAATGCTTCTTGAATGTTTAGACTTGGTTTGGGTTGACTTTTCCTTGCTGCCTTGACTTTTTCTTTCATCTTTGACCCTAGGCTAGTCCTAGTGGTCTTTTAAGCTTATGTTGAGTTCATCTGTTTCAGGTTAAGCACCAATGCCTTGAGGATCATTCAAATGTGTTTTAGTTTGATTGTTTAATGTGCTAACCTTTGTTTTGTAGGTGTGACTCACATACTTGAGTCTTTGTGCCTTGCACAATTGGTCCCTCTGTGGTTGACTATTGGTTCATTTTCTTTTGATTTTGATTGTTGACTTGTTTACTAATTGGTTTGACTTTTTCAGGTACTTTAGTTGCTTAAGTTCTCTGAACTTGCTTGCTTTGCTTTTTAGCACTTGCTTGAGGTATAATCTCTTTTACTTCATGTAGTCTGGAGACCCGGTCTGTTATTTGACCGGGCAAACTGTCTGAAGTCCTCCTTAAGAGGCAATGCCTGTGTTTGTTTAAAATTGTCCCAAGCAGGAAAAGTCCTTCAAGTAAGGCAATTGGTGGAAGGTAGGGATATGCAATCTATCCCCCACTACTCTTGTTGTGTCATCCCTTTGCTCACACTGCTGTGTGTTGATGCATTGGGATACAAACCCAAGATCTTGTACAAAGTGTACAGTGTCAGAGTCTTCGAGTATAGAAGGGTTCCCACTTTCTGGACCCATGCTCATTTGTCTATTAGCTCTCCCTGGCCAGGGATAAGAGCTGTGAGGTCTCATCCTCACTCCATCTTTTCATCTGCTTCACCTTAGCCCCTCAATGGCAAGGTTAAGAGCACACTTACCCTATTCCAGTTGGCCCTAGTGCCTAACCTTTTGCTTGAGCCTCTTGTATGCATATAGAGTGTGCTTCTTGTGATTGTGTTTGCCTGCTTGCTTTGCCTCTTTAGGTGTAGCTTAGACTTGCCCTTGTGCAAGGTAGGTTGTGCTTGACTTGCTTCCTGTGCAAGTCAAGTCTGTGTGGCTTACCCTTGTGTGAGCCACGTTTAGAGCTGTTTTGCCGAACTACGGCAACTCTGATTCTCATGTTCAGATGAGATACGTAGGCACGAGACGCGATGTCTTGCCGAGTTTGACTAACAACTAACACTAATTCCCTTCTCTCGCCCTCGTTGCGATCGAGACATTCTCTTTTCTCTCACCCCTGTGTGATTGAGATCTATTCTTTTCTCTCGCCCTCGTTGCGATCGAGACCTCCCCTTTCTCTTGCCCTAGTTGCAATTGAGACCCTTGCTTCCTGTGCAAGCCTTGTCTAGGATAGGTTGGCCCGTGTGCCATTTAGCTAGAAACCTTAACTTAGGGTTGACTTTGCATGACAACATCTAGGCTCGAGTCGTAGTCTCCCTAGAGTTGTGTCTCCCTCTGTTATCTGGTTAGGCTAGATCCTTGTCCCTGCGTAGGGGAACTACATCGCCCTGATCTTCATACCAGATGAAGTATGTAGGCAGGAGATTGAGCTGATCTCTCCGGGCGTCTTTTCTTTTCTTTTGTGTTTGTTTGACAGTTGTAGGCTGAGTCCCCGACTCCCTATCTATCTGTTGTGTTGTTTAGGTTCGGATGTCAATGTAAGTCCAGTGATTGGCATTTGGGCTCCATGTTTGCCTCTTTGCGTGTGTTTTAGGTTCGGATGCTGACATAAGTCCAGTGATTGGCAGTCGGGCTCCACGTTTGCCTGTGTGTGTCCTGTTTGTTTGTGTGCGTGTCAGCCGAGCTACGAATGCTCTGATTCTTCTCTCGTCCGAGAAGATACGTATGCATAGGATACGATATCCTAGCGAGCATGTGTCGTCTCCCCAGTCCGAACTACTTCGACTCTGATGTCTATGCTTGATAGACTAAGTAGGCCCAGGATGCGATATCCTGCCGAGTCAGTTTCAGTCAGTCTCTTTCGTTTCTTTCAGCCAGTGTGTGTGAGTATTTGAGCAGTGTTTAGCAACCAATTTATCCTTCCTTTTGTGCGTGGATCCCGTAGAGTACTACGGATGCGTAGGGTGCCTAACACCTTCCCTTCGCATAACCGACTCCCGAACCCATTCCTCTTTGGTCGCGAGACCATGTTCTTTCCTAGGTTTACTTCGAGCGTTTCCTTTCCCTCTTTCGGGATAAATAACGCACGGTGGCGGCTCTGTTGTTTCTTTCTTTTCCCGCCGGTTTTTCGCGCGATGCGACAGGGGGGACTACTTCACCTGGTTAAATAAACATAGTGATAATGTAATCTACTCTCGTATTGATCATGCCCTAGCCAATGATGAATGGTACCAGAAATATGCTAATGTTAATCTTGACATCCTTGCTCCTAGTATTTTTGATCACTCGTTTTTGTTTCTTCAAAATCCTGACACAACAAGACAAAGGAGGCAATATCATTTAAATTTTTTGAATAATGTGGTTAAGAGTCCTAATTTCTTGGAGAAGATCAATCATTGCCGAAGGGTTCTTATTCATGGTAGTCCTATGTTTGTTTTATGGAGAAAGTTGATTAGAACCCAATTTACCATTAGGCAGTTGAGCAAACCTGTGATAGGTGCTTTTGTTTCCTTAAAGAATGCTAGATTGCTGCTGGTTGAAACCCAAGAGCTTCTCATGAATGATAAGGAAAACCTTGACCTTATTCAGAAAGTAAAAATGTTGACTTCTGGGGTGTTCAAGTGGAGCACCATTGAGGAGTAAAATATGAAGCAAAGGTCTAAGATTGACTGGATTCATTTGGGGGATGGTAATAATAGGTTCTTTCATGCTCAAGTCAAGAAAAAACAAAATCAAACTGAGATGACATCAATATGTCACGAAGATGGAACTATTCTTTACAATCAAGATGAGATTGGGATGGAAATTTTGGGCTTCTATGGTAACCTTATGGGAAAAGCTAATGAGGATCTTATTGGTATTGACTTAGTGGCTATGAAAGGGGGCCCTCAGTTAGCCAATGACCAAAGAAGTGTGCTTGTGAGGCCAATCTCTGAACATGAAATTTTGCAAGCTCTAAAGGACATTGGTGATCTTAAAGCTCCCTGTGTAAATGGATTTGGTGCTAAGTTTTTCAAAGTTTCTCGGCATATCATTAAGCAAGATGTTATTGCTGCTGTTATAGAGTTCTTCAACCACAACAGAATATATCATGCTATCAACTCCACTCTTGTGTCTCTCATCCCTAAAGGTAATGCGAGAAAGAATGTAAAGGATTTTAGACCCATTTCCTGTTGTACCACTATTTATAAGATAATCTCAAAGATCTTGACTAGCAGAGTTATGAATAGTATCATCAACTAGAGTCAGGCTGCTTTTGTTCTTGGGCAGAGTATCCATGATCATATCCTACTGGCTTATGAGCTTATTAGATGCTATAGTAGGAAAGCTGGAACCCCTAGATGTATGCCCCAATTAGATATTCAGAAGGCGTATGATAATGTGAATTGGTTTGCGTTGGAATGTATCCTCAAGGAGCTTGCTTTCCCTATTGTGTTTGTTAATTGGGTGATGGTGGATGTTTCATCTGTCTCTTACAAATTTAATATTGGTGGGATGCATACTAAAATCATGAAATCTAAGAGGGGCCTTAGGAAAGGTAACCCTATCTCTCCCTTACTCTTTGTCATTGTGATGAAGTATTTCCATAGGAGTGTGCACAGACTAAGGAGATTCCAGACTTCAATTTTCATGCTAAATGTGAGCAGCTCCAGATCATCAACATCAGCTTTGCTGATGATTTGCTTTTATTCTCTCGTGGTGATAGTAGATCAATTGAGTTGCTTATGGAAAAGGTGACAGCGTTATCTAAGGCTACTAGCTTATGTGTTAATCCTTCAAAGTGCAAGGCGTTTTATGGTGGAATGGATAATGCTGTCAAGACTAATATCTTTGGCATTACAACTTTCCCTGAGGAAGCCCTCCCATTTAGATATCTTGGGGTTCCTCTCACGAGTAGGAAGCTTGCTACTAGCCATTACATGAGCCTAGTGGACAAAATCGTGTTGAGGATTAGGCATTGAAGTTCGAAGCTTCTTAGCTATGCTGGGAGAGTGAAATTGATCAATAGTATCACTACTGCTATTGTCGTATCTCGAAAAATATGATTCCTTGCGATGGTCGCGGAAAAATTTAGTTCGAATAGAGTCGCCACCGAACTTTATTTATTCCAATGAAGGAATAGGAAAATATCGATAAAACCTTTAAAAATATAGAATAATGATCGTCGCAACCATATTCAGGTTCAGAAGTCGATTACGCAAGGGGAAGGTATTAGCACCCCTCACGTCTGTTGTACTCAACGAGAACCTTTTAGTTTAATTTGCAATTTGAATGTTAGTTAATGTTGTTTGTTTTCTTTGAGTGAATAAAGGTTAAATAGAGATGGATGGAAACCTCAGAAGGGGGAAAAGGGAGGTTTTTTATTAATGTGCTCACCAAGACCTCACAATCTCGTGCCTACATATCCTTATAGTGCAATAATGAAATCAGAGCATTCGTAGTTCGGGGAACTACTGTTTGTTGGTGTCTTTTAGTGAACAACTGTTTAGATCGTGTTCTAAAGGCTAAACGTTGGCTTGTTTACTCTCGGCGGAGGCTTAAGCACTAGTTTGTTATGCGCATTAGAAGGGATTAAACAATGTTCTTTCTGAAAAGAGTTTTGATCACACGGGGGTGACAAGTTGAGTTAATATGTTGAATGTTTTGTTGGATTGGTTTCGATCGCACATGGGTGAGGAAAGATAAATTTGATGTGTTAAGATATTTTGTTGGATGAAGATTACTCGGATAGTCGAGTAAGGAAACTCGTATTCCAATAGTAGAGGAGAGGAATCGAAGGCTCTAGACCATCTCCTTTTTCATCCTTAATTGTAAAAGGATTTGATAATAGTTAAGGTATTTTGAACTTGATGACGAATACTCGGACAGTCGAATAAGGCAACTCGTATCCTAATAGTCGAGGAGAGGAATCGAAGGCTCTATACCATCTTCCTTTTCATCTTTAATTGTAAAAACAGGTTTATGTATGGTTGATGTGTTTAGATAAACGACAAATACTTGAGTAGCTGAGTAAAGCGACTAATATCCGAGTATTTGAGGAGAGGAATCGAAGGCTCAAGACCATCTCACTTTTCGTTTATTATGAAAATATTTTGATTTAACTAGGTTTAGAAGTCTTTAGAGAAATGACAATTGTCTAACTAACCGAGTAAGAGAAATCGTATTCAAACAATCGAAGAGAGGAGTTGAAGGCTCGAAACCATCCCCATTTTCATTTCTAAACAAAATAGTATTTAATTGTGATTTAGGTATTTTAATAAAAATACTCGATATTGGATCGAGGTTTTTAAATTTGTGTTTGCGAATGAATTAGATTATATTTAGTGAGTCAATCATATAATCGATTAATTAATAATCAAATACGTCTCATTGTAAGAAAGCCTAAGAATAAGCTATGTGAGGTTGATGGTGATGCTTAAAAGCAATCGACTTACAAAGATGTTTAAAAATGGACTCAACATTGAATCGAGAATTGTGTGATTTAGCGGTTTAAAGAGGTTTTGAATCGATGATGAAATGGAATGGAATCGAATTTTGTATTATGAAAATATAGTGGAAAATGATCGTGAAATAAATCGGTCAACTTTTAATTAATAAAATTGATTAATTAAAATTTAATTAAGCCACCTAATTAAGGTAATTAAAATTAATTATCAAAATTATTCGATTAAAAATTAATATAATCAAATAATTAGGTTAATTAAAATTAGTTACTGAAATTATCTAATTTAATCAAGACTTTAATTAATTAATTTAAAAAAATAAATAAGTGATAATATTGAATATTAAATAGTCGAATTGAATCAGCCATCATGTGCTCATAAACCGGTTTGTACAATGCGACAATGGGATTAGAATGTCGTATGTAAAGATCGAAATGCGGTGAAAATATTCCATCGATGTATTGAAATCTTAGCGGCATAATGGTCATAAAATTGATGAATTAACAATAACCAAAATAATAACATTTGTTTTGCCAAATTGTACCAGCCCAATCTAAAACCAAAGAAACTCCCATATTGCAACGAAATTAAATCACAAAAACTAAACACATTCATTATACAATGAAGCTTCAATTTGTTAGGAAAACAAGACACAAGTCAACAATAACCACCCATGAAAAAGCCAACAATATGACCCAAGTGCACTACCACTCACATACAAACAAGCATCAGATCCGCTCATACTATAACTATATTGCCACATTTAATAATTAAATCCAATCACAAAAATAGAAATGATAATAGGAAAACTAATATAAGTTTGAAAGAAAATAAGTCTTAGCCTTGACATGTCAACATAAAAATGCAAATGAAAAGCATTTCAACAACAACTTAATATTGTGCAGGATTTACCAATCCAACCCAGCATATGGCATAAGTAGTAAGAAATAAAAATTTTGTAACGAAATGGAATTGAGAAGAAAACAAACATAAAACGACACAGATTTTTAATGTTGTTACTGTAGAGTCGAATGCGTTATGGTGTTTCTTAAAGGTGTCGTTGTAATGTTGTAAGAAGCGTTGCAAAGTCGACTCACGAGCGAAACGACATCATCGGTGTCGTTTCTTCACTATTAAACACAACAACCTTCTTTTGGTTTTGTTAGCAGAAAAGAATCATGAATTATAGTATCGTTAGATGTGGTAGCTTGAGGATCCAGAGAGGTTCAGTGGCATGCTTGGCCAAAATTTGAAGCAAGGTTCTTGGATTAGTTTTAGATCGAGCAGAGAGAACAAGGTGATGGTTGTTTGAGTGAAGTTCCGGTGGTGAGAAGAGCTTTGGTGGTTGTTTTAAAAGGGGAACAGAGGAGGTACGATGTTGTTCCGAAAATGAATATAGGTGATTGAAGGTGTTGGAAGTGGTTTGTGGGAATGAGGACGAAGGTCACGCGGTGGCGAACGGTGATGATGTGACGATGGCGGAGGTTGTGCGTCGGTGGGTTTATGGTGTTGGAGTCTTCTGTCGCGGTGTCCAGAGGGTTTGTGACGACGGATGTGGAAGAAGAGAAGGAAGTTGTTGTGTCGTGGTGGAGAAGAAATAACGGTGGTGGTTCGATGGTGTCAAGGTTACCAGCGATGGAGTTTTTGATGTTTTTGAAGAAAGGATCTTCCTCCCTAGGTGGAAAACGATGTCATTTTTGGAAGAAGAGCAAATGAAGGGTTTTTGTTGTTTTATAAGAGAGAGGGAGAGAGTTTTTTCGTGAGCGTGTGCAGAGGAAATAAGAAAATATCCTTTTTTCCAAAATCAATCCTCTTTTTTCTTTTTGTATTTCTTTTTGTTTTTTTTGCTTTTTTCAATTGCAGATGGTACCCCCCCCCCCCCACTGAAAAGAATCCCAGCCAATCTTTTAAAGAAGAAAAGAAGCTTTATGACCGTTCGAGAGACCCTTGTAAGACCCCAACTTTGACCCTAAGATCCCTCATGCAATTTCATCATATGCATTAGCATTGGGATCATACATTGACATTCTCCTTACACCTCTTTCATTGGGTTTGTTTTGGGAGAGATCACCAAGCACTATGTGATTGTATCATACTTGTATTGTGTCATTTCACTAACCAAAATACCAAAAATATGCCTTTGTATTTGCCTAAATTTTTGTAGGTAGGGCATGATCCTCATTGATCTATCAAGTCTAGACCTAGGGTTTGAAACCCTCATGGCTAAAAGCACAACCAAGGATTGATTCACAATGTCTCAAATCATCATATATGAGTCCCAATGATCTTTACATGTTATATTGATAAAGTTTTCTTCAAGAGTTTGGAGGTGATTTGCCTTGGAAACCCTAGTTTGATTGGGTATCTTGAGTAACTTCTCCAACAAGCTATCTCACCAATTGATCAAATTTATAAATAGACACTTCAAAATTCATCATATTATGCATATATGATCTATCATGAGCCTAAAAAGCCAAGATAATTGAAGGTTATCAAGTTGGTTGATGGTGGTTGGCCAGATGAACTCATTTGATCAAAACTGGGTCTCCCTAGACCCTATCTCCTACAATGGTCACCATATGAAAATGATTCCAAGAGAAAAGTTACTCTAAATGACATTGCAAACAACTTTTATTTTGATATCTAGAGCTAGTTTTGCTTGGAAAATCATTTTCTATGTTGAAACATTATAGGTCATTTTGTCTAAACCCTAATTTGAAAGTCAACTTCCCAAGGCCTTAACTTGCTCAATTTCTATGAGATGAAAGATTTCCAAGTTGATTAATCAAATTCAAGATGTCTACTTCAACTTTTATGTTTGGATTAAGATCTAATTCAACTTTTATGAGCATGTGATATGAGGATACATTATAGGTCATTTTTGACTTATACCATTGAACAAGTGATTTTCTTCAACTTCAAAAATGCATAACTTTATCATTATAAATCCAAATTACATGAAATTGGTGACCATTTTGAAGGTCTTTGAAATAGATACAACTTTGATAAAGACACGTTTCCCATTTGAAGCTCACATAAAAAGTTAAGCAAGGTGGAATATTGAGATATATGGCTTGACACTTAGAAAAAATTTCAACATGTTGAAATTTCCAAACTTCCACCTCAAAATTCACCATGATCCAAGTTCCAAATGAAAACATGTCCAACATCAAAGTTGTTCCCTTTGATCTAAGCTTTCTAAAGAACCCAAGTTCATGCATTTTGGATAAGGATTGCTAAGGTTGCACATGGCTTTAACAGGTCTGCATGATTGGAAGAAATCAAATGCCAAAAATCATATTTCACATTACCTTGACATCCAAGCCTCACTTGAACTTCAGAATTATTGTACATGGATCAAATTGGATTGCTTCATGGGCCTGTACACGCCCATGCAAGCTTGTGCATGAAATGTCCAAATTTAGCAATTTTGTGTGCAAATATCAGTCATAGTTGCTATAAATACAGGACTTTGGAGCTCAATTCAAACACACCTTGCGCGCCAGCTTTGCCCCCCAATTGAAACCCTCACCATTCAAAGGAAAACATGAGAATTTTCAACTTGAAAATTGAGTTTCAATCTCACTGTTTGGAGATTCAGAAACTCCAGGATCCAAAGCTTTGTACCATTGCCAAACCTCTCCTGCAAGCTTCTCAAGTGTGATCAGATCAAGGTTGAAGCAAACAAGATCCATTTCTACACAACATTGAAGGTAAATTTCAGAAAACTTCTTCTCTTTGATTCTCACTCAATTCTCATCAATTCTCTTGAATCTTTGGTTGTCTGAAGTCCTACCAATGTAGGCAAGAAGATTGAGTTGCTTTGAGGTCAAATCTAAGCAACTCAGTTGTCACACCTCAAAATTAAACTCCTCATATCTTTTTATATATTTGGAGTTAGTTGAAATTGATGTCAGATTCGTGCTCTACGCCATTTTTTCTTTCAGATCATGTCCTCCTTTTTCATTTTTTTGATGGTGATGACTGAACCAGTCCGGTGAGCCTCGCCTGAGAAGATGACCGGAGTTCCAGTGTCGGTGGTGTGCTGGATAGGTTCTGAGCCATTGATCTTATTTGAAATGTTTTAATCTTAGGTGTTGGTTTTGATTACCACGTGTGTGGCACGCTGACTAGGTTTCACCATGGAACGCGCACGCTGATCCACTTGATCTGCAACCTCAATTAATGAGGGAGATCAAGTGGCTCACGTTTTTTTTGATTTTTTGATTTTGGTTTTAATTCATTTGATTTTCATTAATTCATATTAATTTTAATATTGATCCAAAAAATATGAGAGTTTCACCAAAAAATTTCAAATAATTTCCTCTTTCATATTCTGAATTAAAATTATTTTTTGGATCATTATTAATATATTTCATGATTTAATTGATTTTGTGATTATTTTTAATTGTTTAAAAATACTTTTAAGTCTTTAAAAATTCTGAAATTTTTTCTCCAAGATCCTTTGACCTTGTTTGACCTATGATAAATCTCATGGCCATTTCTTTGATGTTTTGATGAGGTTTTAGGAATTTGACAAACCATATTTAATTTAAATGCATTATTTTAATATTTTTTAAATTGAATAAATGCCAAATGATTTTGTTGATCTCTTGTGGTGGTTTGTGTAAGTTTGACTTATGTTGTTGGGCCTTGGTCAAGGTTGATTTGACTGTGCTAGGTTAATATCATTGGATTTAGGGGATTGATGGAATGTACGTTCCATCTCCCAAAATGAATGAATGATATTAATTTGGTGAAAGTCCTCCTTTGATCAATTTGAGTTTTGATCTATTCCCCTCCCTCTTCATCTAATTCCCCTTCTTTATGCATCAATTTCATTTGGCCTATGATATCTCTAAATCCTAAGGCTAGTTGATTGCAAAATCAACATAAGTATGGATGAGATTAGGTCACCTCTTTTTCATATTATTTTTGTGTGTGGTATGTTTCATAAGCATATTCCATTATACTATGTCTCTAACATGCATTAACACCAAAATTCTATTGCCCGGCCTCAAATAGTTGTGACTTCTACATAAGTCCAATTACGATTACTTAAAATAGCGCTAAATTTTTGACACAAAAGGCATAGAATTCTAGTTAGTGAGATTGTAAGTCTCCCCTCTTTCATGGTATTGTGTGGAAACTTGGCCTTTTTCCCTTCCTTTGGAATATGTCTTGGCTCAAGGATCCATGCTTGTGACAAGTGGGTTGAGTGTTCTCCAAAGAATGACTTAAAACAAAAAAAGCAAAAGAAAAACGATACTAACTTCTAACTCATTAACAACTAAAATTTAATTTCAAGCCATTTACTTTAATGTCATTTAATTTCAAGTTCTATTCATTTTCCATTATTCATACCATTCTAATTGTTTATGTTAGTGCCATTTTTACTTTGTCCATTTGGACCATATTGTGCGATATGTCTTGTTTGTGTATATTTTGTTTGTTTGTATGGTATTTGACCATTAATGTACATAATAAGAAACAAAAAACCCTAAAAGACTATTATGTGGACTGTTGGTTTGATCTTGAACAATTGGACTTAGAATTTAGGCAACATTCCTATTCTAAAGGACTTGGCCAATGCCAACTGTTGTGAAACCCAATGCTTGCAATTTGAAACTTCATCTGATACATCATTGAAGAATCCCTTTGAGTTCTGTAACACCTCAAAATTTGCCCTCCTTTCTTGGGACTAGCTTAGCATATTGCATTTCATCTTGTAGGTCATTAGTCATTGCATCTTTGCATATCATGTGGCAACAATAAGCAAGTCATCCTCCTAGGTCTTGATCAGAAGATAAAGAGGTTAAGATGCAAGCTTGAAGGTCTCATTGAATTGATCACTAGCCATCTGAGGGTGTGTGCTTCAAATTAGGGTTTTTTTGGTGCCTCAAGGAGATTGATCATCATCTTGGTTGAAATGGTACATCATCATCATCATGGTCTTATCATCATCAAGAGGTTCATTGTGCTTGAGCATTTTCCTTGGGATTAGGGTTTTGACCTCTGGTCAACCCTAATCATCTGTATTGTGCCAATCAGGGCTTGTTAAGGAGATGAGGTCTTCATGAAGATGGGGATCATCATATGGTTTTATTGAGCTTGTGGAAGCTAGGGTTTCATTTTGGAGCCATTTCATCAGGAGATTGAGGCTCAAGCTCAACAGTCAAGCTGAAATTCATCTATTAGTCAACAAAAGTCAACCACAAGTCAACTGATGGATTTGGAGGTGGGAGAGGGTTAGAAATACTTCATTCATGTCCAAACAAGTTTCATTTGACATTGCAAACATCAAAAATGAAGAAAATAAAGTCAGATGAAAACTTTCCAAAAATAGAAAGTGACTTGTAATTCAAAATTGCCAAAAATGGAAAGGTCTTCTCCTTAAGATTACATGTCCAAAACTGCTTCAAATGAAATTTTGTCCAACATGAAAGTTGTAGATATTGCTCTCACCTTTACAAAAAGTCCAAGAACATGAATTTCTCATGTGTGGTTGAGGAATTATGGATCAATCTTTGCCAAGCAAATTTGAAGTTCAAGGAGGCATAACTTTTGAACCAAATGGCCAAATCATGTGGTTCTTTTTGGAGCATTTCTCTCTTGATCTCTACTATCATATTCATGCATCACACTTCATCAATTCTCATCACAAAAATATTGCATTTTTCATTTGGATTGAATTTGAATTTTGGAGGGAAAAGTCTATTTTGGAAAATTATGCTTTGTTTCCACTTCCAATCAATTGACTTGCCTCCAAATATCATTTGAAATGGATTTCAAACCAGAATATGCATTGTTACATTGGTTTTCATGCATATAGGGTGGATTGGCTAATTGGTCATAAAACTTGGTTTTCACTAATCACTTGCATTTTGCCTAATCATGATTAACACACATGCTTAACAGAACATATATAAGACTAATCATAACTGTTTTCTTGCTAAGCATAACAGAATTCTGAATTTGAGATCTAGATCCAAAAACTCTTCAATTTCTCTCTCACTTTTTTCTTCAAAAATCTTCACAAACCGTGCCAAGATCTTGATCAATCCTTCATCCATATGCATAATTGAAGTCATCAGAAGCAAGGTCACAAGGTTCTCGAGCAAATTCAAGGACTGTTGAAGCATGTGTTCAACAATGGCAAATGGAGATTTGAGCTAGATCGTGCCAATTCAACTCTCAAGCATTCATCCAAAGCATCATACAAGAGTGTTAGATCATCTGTTTTTGCTTGCCAAGGCCTAAATACACGTGTTCCAGTTCTGCACTTCAAAGAAGGTTAGGATTCGACCTTAATGATTCTTGAAATTGTTACATGCTTTTGGTAGATCTTTGAGTGTAGGTTAATCTGCAATTTGAACCATTGAAATCCATGAAGAAATGAACAAGTTATGTTGATTAGAAGTTTGATCCATGAACCTTCTTTGGCTCGATCTGAGAGTTTTAGTGAGAGTTAGGTTAAATCGTGTTTAGATTAGTGATGTGCTTGGAAAGACGAATCTAATGATATAGGTTTTGTGCATTTTGGTGATGATTTGTTCTTGAGCTGGAGTTGATGATGAACACGCTTTGAACCCTAGCTTTTTTCCTCCAGAAACGCGTTTTGATCCATGTTTGCGCTCGCTGCATGCGGTTGGTTGTTATTCGGCCATGCAGTGGACCACGTGTCCAGGTCCACACTGTAGCGCGCCCAAGTTTCAAATCTTCCCTCCCTTCGATCCTTGGCGAGGACATCCATATTTGCCTTATTGCATTTTTAGTTCATCATTTTTCACATGTTCATACCAAGTTTCATCATGTTTTTTTATTTTTTTCCTTCATTCAAAATTCCATAACTCATTGAATATTGGTCCAAATCACATGAGATTTTTTGAACTATGTTCCTCATGATCTCTACTATTTTTTGATGATTTTTACAAAAATTGTGCACGCCTGGATTTTTATTGTGGCTAGGGAATGTTCATACATGTGTTTTGTTGCACCTTGCTTGCCATTTTCATTGTGAAATAATGATGCTTAATCCAATGAAGCTGAAAATTTACATGTGTAAACTAGAGATCCTAATTGACATTTCGGAATTGAGTTTGCAATTTTTGCATTTCTGGTTTGTGAGATATGATCTGATCAATATAGGTGTGACAATATGTGTCACACCATTTCTTGTCCAACTTGCTGATTTTATTTTCCATGCCATATGAACTTCAGTTGATGTGAATTTTTGCATGATGCTACCTATGGATGTTAGGATTGCTTGTGAATTTTTGTGGAATTTTTGGATGCAATTTGGATTTTGTTTGAGATTTTCTCTTCTGGCTGGTCATTTGAGGACTTTTGATGAGTGTTGAACTTAGATAATTTGTGAAATTCTTGGTGTTTATCCTATGAGCTTGAAATTTTGCATATGTGTTCTAGACTCTTTGAAGTTTTCCATGGCTTTGGTTTGATTCATTTATCATGTGTAGATTCTGTTTTGTGCTTGTGTGAAGTTGATGTATGAATTTGTGCCTCATTTGAGCTTGTTTGTGCATACCTTGCCTTATGGAATTTATTTGACATGCTTCCACTTGTCCAAATGGCTTGAATTTTGGTATGATGATCATGTGATGTGTGCTGTTTAACCGTGATTTTTCTGGAGATTTATTGAATTATTTTTGAGTTAGTTTGGATTGATTCATTCTGTTTGGTCCAATGAGCTTTCAAATTGCACGCTTTGCCTTCTTTGCCTTATGAAATGATTTTGGTGAATGTTATGGACATGAGACCACTTGGATGATGTTCTTGATTGGTCTAATTTGATTTATGACAATTTTCATGTTCTGTTTTGAATTATTTCTCCCTCTTTGACCCTAGGCCTTGTCCTAGTGGTTAGTGCTTATGTTTGAGTTGTGTTTTCAGGACAAGAAGCATATGGTCTTGAGGAGTTTGATTCATTTGCTCATTTGGATTGATATTTGGTTGATGTTGATTAACATTAAGTTGTTTTGTAGGTGGATTAGCTCCTTTGGGTTGAGCTTGTGCTTTGCCTTGATGCATTGCTTGTTGTCTGTTTGTACAGTTAACTGTTGACTATTGACTTGTCTGTTTGACTGTTTGAGTTGTGTACTGTCTGAGTTAGATTGTTTTCAGGTACATTAGTTGCTATAGTTCATTGTGAACTTGCTTTTGTTGTTGCTTGGTTGCTTAACCAATTGAGGTATAACTCACTAACTCCATGTAGTCTGGAAGACCTGGCCTGTTACTTGGTCAGGCACCTGTCTGAAGTCCTCCTTAAGAGGCAATGCTTGTGATTATTTATCTTTGTGCCAAGCAGGAAAAGACCTTTGTTAAGGCAATTGGAAGATACAAGAGATGTGCAATCCATCTCCTGCTATTCAGTTGAGTCATCCCTTTGCTCACACAACTAGTGTTGATGCATTGTGGATATTAGCCCAAGATCCATGTTGAGTCAGTCATAAGTGTAGAAGGGTTCCAACTTTCTGAACCCACACTTCCTTTGTCTAAAGCTCTCCCTGGCCAGGGATAAGAGCTGTGAGGCACACCCCTCACTTCCTATTTCATCTGCTTCACCCTAACTCTCAATGTTAGGGTTAAGAGCTAACATCACCCGATTACAGTTGGCTTGTGTTTCACAGCCTAACCCTTGTGTGAGCCCACTTTGTCTGTATATAGTGTGTGCTAATTGTGTATGTTTGCTTTGTTTTGATTATGCTTGCATGCTTTGCTTTGCCTGTTTAGGATAGCTTGCATCCGGTGCAAGTTAGATAGAAAACTCAACCTAGGACCATTGTGGAATACATGATAACTATTAGGCTCGAGTCAGGCTCCCTTCTAGTTTGTCATTTCCCCGTTTCTGGTTAGGTTAGAAGTTTCTCCCCTGTTCAGGGGAACTACGTTGCCCTGATCCTCATACCAGATGAGGTACGTAAGCAGGAGGTCGTACGAGATCTCTCCGGGCACTTTTTTTTCTTTTTTGTGTGTGTTTGCTTGACAGTTACTAGGCTCGAGTGCCAGACCCCTTAGTAACTTGTTGTTTGTTATCTTCTTGTGTGTGTTAGGAGACGGATGTAAGCCCAACGATTGGTATTCCGTATCCTATTGTTGTGTGCTTGGAGTCCGATATAAGTCCAGCAATTGGCCTTTGGTTTCCAGTGTGGGTTTGTTTGGTTCGGAATCTGATGTAAGTCCAGCGATTGGCATTCGGTTTCCATGTTTGCCTGTTTGTGTGTGTTTTGTTTCGGCGTGCGTGAGCCGAACTACGGTAGCTCTGATTCTCATTCCAGATGAGATACGTGGGCATAGGATGTGATATCCTAGCGAGCCCGTTCCCCTCTTCTTCCACCTGTGTTGTTTTCAGTATGTGTGTGTGCATTTGCTTTGAGCAGTTTTAGCAACCTTTTCCTATCTTTCTGAGCGTGGATCCCGTCGAGTACGACGGATGCGTAGGGGTGCTAATACCTTCCCTTCGCATAACCGACTCCCGATCCCATTCTCTCTTTGGTCGCGAGACCATGTCTTTTCCAGGTTTACTTCGAGCGTTTCCTTTCCCTCTTTTGGGATAAATAACGCACGGTGGCGGCTCTGTGTTGTTTTGTTTTAGCCCGCCGGTTGTTTTTCGCGGATGCGACAGCTGGCGACTCTGCTGGGGACTCTAGAAGTTGACCTTTCTACTGATCCATCTTCCCTAAGCGAGTCTCTCCTAGCGCTCTCTAGGATAGTTTAGGTTGCTTGTGTTGCTCTATTTATTGCATTTATTATTATTTTGCTGTGTATATATTTGCATAAATATTTGCATGCATCATACTATCATTTTGCTGTCCTCTGTATAGGTGGTTCCTCTGATTTGGGGTGGGTGTTCTGAGTGGGGCTAAAACCCAGGCCCGAGTATACACCTAGGATTAGTGTGGTCTCACGTTCCTCACATGCTGGTTGGGCATGTTGTTGCGACGTGACATACCACGAGCCAGACGAGGTTCATATGAAAGTGCTCTTCCTTTGTGGGGTTTTCCACTTTGGTTGGGTTACCTCTTTTGAACTATTGACTTCGGTGACCGATCTTTCCCGAATCTTCGGTTTAGATGATCTTAAGAGAGCTACAACGGCACACCCGAAAGGGCAAACCCGTTGAGTATCTTTGCCCGATTGTCGAGACTATTATCCGCCTTAGGATGACCTGATAAGAATTTACCTGTGAGGGGGGCGGGGTGATTCTTACAGATGCATGTTCAGATGGTGACTTTGATGGTGACTAATGGTTCCGCTGATCAGAGTCCTATTTATAAGTCGGATTTATGGGCATTTATTTCTGAGACGCCGGAGTGATGTCCGTGTTATTTATCAGTGGGGATCCGTTTATTTCTGGATTCCCCGGGCCGATTCAGAGATCTTGTAGTTATCTGCTCAGAGATTGTCTGATGATGATGGTGATGTATCTTTCAGTTCCGTTTATTTCGGAACTCCCAAGTCGGATTTGTGTTTGCTCAGTTTCTCCAGATGGTTATGATCAGTTCAGAGACCAGGCTTCAGTGCAACGGACGTTCAGATGACTTGGAGGATGGCAATGCATTGCATTCATTCATCAGCATCATCACATTTTGCATTTACCTGCATCTAACTCATGTTTATCCATATGCAGGGACATTTTTGATCGAGATCCTGGTCGAGAGACTTCTTGCTCAGATATGAGGACCGGTTTGAAGGATGATGTTGTCTACAGCTTCTTTGACCCAGAGATCAGTATGCTGAAGGATATGATAGCATTGATTACACCCG
Organism: Lathyrus oleraceus; assembly: GCF_024323335.1. Taxonomy (NCBI): domain Eukaryota; kingdom Viridiplantae; phylum Streptophyta; class Magnoliopsida; order Fabales; family Fabaceae; genus Lathyrus; species Lathyrus oleraceus. The sequence goes on from NC_066581.1 coordinate 341,572,849, forward strand.
ACCATGTGGGGATGTTCCGTGAGGCATACGGTGGTATTCTGAAGATGGTTTTCAGACTCACTGACAGAGATAGGAGTGCCATCCATACTCTTCTCCAGTTTTATGATCCTGGTTTGAGGTGTTTCGTCTTCCCAGATTACTTATTGGGGCCTTTGATGGAGGACTATGTTGGTATCTTGGGCATTCAGATCAGAAACCAGGTTCCTTTTTATGCTACTAAGGAAGAACCTGATATTGGTGGGATTTCCCGTGCTCTTTATTTGAGTCCGGAGATGGTTAAGGGGAGTCTGAAAGAGAAGGGGAAGTTGCCTGGTTTTCATCTGAGTTTCCTAGAAGCTAAGGCCAAGGAGCATGCTGAGTTGGGTAATTGGAAGACTGTCTGTGCCTTGATTGCTGTGAGCATATATGGGATCATTCTGTTTCCTAATCAGAAGAGCTTCGTGGATATTAATGCCATCCGCTTGTTTGTTCAGAGGAATCCTATCCCTACCTTGATCGGAGATGTCTATTACTCGGTCCACAATCGGAACGAGAAGAGGCGTGGGGGATTGATTCGATGTTGCACTCAGCTGCTATACAAGTGGTTTATGGGATATTTGCCTTCCAGGGGTGCTTTTGTTCTTCTTGACCATACTGTCAATTGGGCGACCAAGCTTATGGGTTTGCGGGCCAAAGACATAGATTGGACTCACAGTAGCGGGGTTGGACAAGATTTCATTTGCAGTTGTGGGAGTTTTCCCAATGTGCCACTTATAGGAGTTCAGGGTTGCATTAATTATAACCCTACGCTTCTTAAGAGACAAATGGGATTCGCTATGGAGGTTCCTCCTCTCAAGAGTGAGATTCAGGAAACTTTGTACTTCCCGGTTGAGGGCAATCAGGCCAAGTTGAAGCAAGTATCTGATGCATGGCGCAACATTCAAAGGAAAGGCAAGTTTTCTTGGGGTAGAGCTAATAACAGGTCTTTTCCTCCGTTTGATGATTGGCTCAGCAAGAGAGTGGAGCTTACTTGTCTACCGTTTCCTATGGTTGATCCTTGGTATCCGTTGATTGAGGAATCTCCTTCTTCTGTCAGTATGGAAGAGTTCCTAGAGATGAAGCGGGAGAGGGATCGGTTGCTTGCAGAGAAAATGGAATTGGAGATGAATGTTGCTCGAGTTCAGATGGCTAATCAGGAGATCAGAGGGAGGATAGAAGATCAGGATAAGCGACATGCCCTGGAAGCGAAGCGCTTTGAGATGGATACCGCTTACTATGGCAAGGTCAGGCAAGCATTGGAGTCGTCCATAAGGGAGCACGACATCACCAAGGAGAAGCTAGCCAGAGCTTCAAAGGTCATTGAAGATGAGAAGAGAAGGCAAATCCTCGTGAGGGATCAGAGGGAAGACAGAGTCAGAGTCCTTATCGCCGAATGGGAGTCAAAACTGAAGACCAAGGAAGCAGAGAACGCAAAGATCATCACTGAGAGAGATCATTATCTTGCGGAGAGAGATCATTACTTCAGACAGATGAAGATTCACCAGAAGGAGGTGGGGAGATTGCAGCAGGAGAACACCGAGCTCAGGTTCGCCGCAGAGTTTGCGAAGATGGTTGATGATGTAGGGCCTTCTGTGGGACCTTCATCAGATTAGACCTTTCTCATTTGTGTGGATTACCGTCAGGCCTGTTGACGAAATTCACTTGCTTGTATTTCCTTCTTGATTCTGGAGGATTGTATTTGATTTGTATCAACTTTGATGTATGACTATGGCACTTATTGTGCATTTTGATATGTGATGGTTATTCTCATTCAGTGATCGATCTTCAAGCTTTATTTGCTTTACTGTATGCACTCACACAGCACACACATGGTTGGGTGGTATTTTGCTAAATCATATATCTCTGATCTGTATGAGGAAATCAAATGATGAATGTCAAAACATTGCTGCCGGATTATTATCTGTCTCGATGAAGCTAAGATCGAGAGACAGAGTGTTCCTCATGTGGATGGACACTGCATTCATGCATAATCATAATAACTTGTTTTTTGTTTTGCAGGTATCAGTTCTAACGTGCTTGATTGTTTTAGGAATCATTGCTCGTGCTCGTAGAGTTGTACCTTTGCACTCAACACGCCCTCACAGATACTTCACCCGACGCAACACTCCAAGACTGATGGATCTACCAAGTGCAGATGTCCTCGAGCTGAAGGACAAAATGAACGAATTGATCAACATCATGCAAGGGTTTGCAGTTGGTCAGAAGGCACTGGCCGATAAAGTTGAGAAGCTCGAGCGGGCTTCAGCTGCCAACAGCGGTGTTAACCTGGATGGTGTCTCCAACCAGGGGCTTGGTGGTTCTCGAGAAGGTGGAAAGAGGACGACTGTGGGTGTAGTAAATAATGCCGGTGGTTTTGGTGCTTCCACAGGTGGTGGACCTGGTCAGATGGGCAATAATATGAAGGACAGTCTATTTCCGCCATTCTTTGGGGTCGATGATGATAGAGAGGAAGACAGGGAAGCTAATCAGTTCTCTATGCACAATGAGCCGTTTGGGCAATATGGTGTCCAACCACCCAACAAAGAGATACAGTTGCTGGCAGAAAAGATCAGGGCCCTTGAAAGCTATGCCACTCCCGGGGTTGTGAACATGTCGAATATGGGGCTGGTTGAGGGGATTGTGATCCCACAGAAGTTCAAGGCACCCGCATTTGATAAATATAATGGAAGTTCCTGCCCAGAAACTCACCTTCAAGCTTTTGTCCGCAAGATCTCTGCATACACAATGGATCAAAAGCTGTGGATGTACTTCTTTCAGGACAGCCTGTCCGGAGGATCCCTGGAGTGGTACACCAAGCTGAAATCTTCTGACATCAAGAGCTGACAAGATCTTGGTGATGCTTTCTTTAAACAATACCAATTCAACACTGACATGGCTCCTAGTCGTACCCAGCTGCAGGGTATGTCTCAGAAGTCCAGCGAGGGGTTTAAAGAGTACGCGCAAAGATGGAGGGAGCTGGCTGCCAGAGTGCAACCTCCATTAGTGGACAGAGAGATGTCTGACTTGTTCATGGGTACCCTGCAGGGGGCCTTTGCTGAGAGGATGGTTGGTTACCCAGTTACCAACTTTGTAGACATTGTGGTGGCTGGCGAAAGGATAGAGAGTTGGTTAAAGCTCGGAAAAATCCAGGGTGGTAACGCTTCGTCATCAGGATCGAAGAAGCCCTTCGGAAATGGCCAAAGGAAGAAAGAGGGTGATACCAGTGTTGTATACGCTCAAAGAGGACAGAGTAGGGATCGTTACTTTCAGCACACCGCTGCGGTAACTATTCCTGCTGATAATCAGCCTGCACAACAGCAACAGCAACAATCGCAACAACAAAGACAACCATTTCAGCAGAGACCTCAGAGGGCTGGATATCAGGTCAGGGGAAGAATGAATGATCGGCAGTTTGATAGGCCGCCTGTGACCTATTCCTTCCTGTTGAAAAAGCTGAAAGATTTGGGGTTGGTACAGTTGAGAACTTTGGCTCCTTTGAGACCTGATCAAAGGCCAGCCAGTTTTGATGAGAATGTTAAATGTGAATTCCATTCAGGTGCTCCTGGGCATAATGTAGAGAACTGCAAAGCTTTTAAGCATATAGTTCAAGACCTGGTGGATTCAAAAGCAATCAACTTTGCTCCGTCTCCCAATGTGAATGCTAATCCCATGCCCGCGCATGGTCAAATGGGGGTGAATGCGGTTTCGAAAGAAAGCAGAATCGGGTTGTTGAGAGTTGACCAGTTGAAGACTCCCTTGGCTGAGGTCAAGCTACATTTGTTGAAGAATGGGGTCTTTCCGGGCTGTGATAATGGTTGTGCTGCATGCACTATTGCTGTTGATGGGTGTATACTCTTGAGGGAGGTTGTCCAAAGACTGATGGACGATGGAAGTCTCAGGTTTGAGAAGGCTTGTTTGGGGAAAGGTGATGTCTCCACCATAACGATTTACTTCGACCCGGTTGATTTGTCAACTCTGGCTGAGGCGGCTCCAGTTACTATCACGGTACCTGGGCCAATTCCCTATGACAAAGATGATGCTGTGCCGTGGCATTATGGTGGGGAAGTGTATTGCAATGGAGAGAAAGTGGAGGACCAAGTTGCTAGTGAAACCACCGTTTCAAAGGTGGATAATGCCGGACCTAGTGGTTTCACTCGCAGTGGAAGACTATTTGCTCCTGATGCCTTGAGAGGTGGGGAAGGAGAAAAAGAAAAGAAAGAAAAGGCCGAGGCTTTAGCCAGGGCAAAAGGAAAACAAGCAGTGATTAATGAAGGTACTCCTGCAGTGACACCGACGCCTAGTGGGTCGGAGAGAGAGAGCTTGATGATGAGGCAGAAGAGTTCCTCAGAATCATCAAGAAATCAGAGTACAAACTTGTTGACCATCTGCAGCAGACTCCGTCTAAAATTTCGATCTTGTCATTATTGCTGAGATCCGAGGGGCATAGAGAGGCTTTGATGAAGATCCTGAAGAAGTCCTATGTTCCTCAAGAGATAACGATCAATCAGTTGGAGACGGTGGTGTCTAATGTTCATGCCGGCCATGGGTTGGGTTTCACCGATATGGATTTGACTGTGGATGGAAGGAATCATAACCGGGCATTACACATCGCAATGGAATGTAAAGGGGCCGTGCTTTCGCATGTGCTGGTTGATACTGGCTCCTCATTGAATGTGTTGCCAAAGAAGGCATTGGCGAAGCTGAACTGTGAAGGGTTGATACTAACGCCCACTGATTTGATAGTGAGGGCGTTTGATGGTTCGAAGCGGGCCGTGTTCGGAGAGGTTGAGCTCCCGGTGAATATTGGCCCAGAGGTGTTTAAGTCAATTTTCTACGTCATGGATATTCAGCCGGCATACAGTTGCCTGTTGGGTCGCCCATGGATTCATGGTGCTGGGGCAGTGACTTCGACTTTGCACCAGAAGCTGAAATATATCTGGGAAGGGCAGGTCGTCACCGTGTGTGGAGAAGAGGATATCTTTGTCAGCCACCTGTCATCTTTCAAGTACGTGGAAATGGACGGTGAGATATGGGAGACACCGAGTCAAGCATTCGAAACCGTTAAGGTGGAGGATGCTCTTTTTGCAAAAGAAGAAGAGAAACCGTCCATATCTTCATATAAGCAGGCCGCCGAGGTGGTGAAGAATGGGGAAGCTCCTGGTTGGGGGAAGATGATGGACATCTCCACCAAGAAAGACCGCTTTGGAGTGGGTTATCAGCCGGACAGAGGCTCATCTGGACAAGGCAGAGGACGCCGTACGTCAGTCACGTTCACCAGTGCTGGAATGCTGGATCCAGATCACATCTGTATGGTGGGTGGTGAAGTTGACAGGGACTGCGAATTGGATCAGTGGATAAAGCCGTGCGCACCAGGGATGGAAGTCCAGAACTGGAAGGCTGAAAAGATCGTCACTGTCACTCTGCTAGAAGAGTAATGATTTCTGTTTTTCAATCTTATTTGCATGAAAACCATACGTTTTGCCCGAAACGTAATGGTTCATTGTAAGGGCCACCTCATGTTTAATTTTGCAAACTTTTTGCATCATAAATAAAAGGATGTTTTTCAGTTAAAAGCGGTGTTCCCTGTTTTTCATTCATTTTTGCAGTTTAAAAATAAAAACAAAAATAAAAATGGCAATGTTTTCATTTTCCTTTTTCAATTTGTCTCGCTCCGGTTCTAAGGCAATGCATGAATCCACATTCATGCAGATGCGATTTCTCGCCGGATCTCATTGATAACAATCCTGTTACACCCTCAAATGACTTCGACAATCCGATCTATCATGCCGAAGAAGAAGGCGAAGAAGATTGTGAACTGCCAGGGGAGTTAGCCAGGTTGTTGAAACAAGAGGAGAAAGTGATTCAGCCGCATGAAGAGCAGGTTGAAATTGTGAATCTGGGTACCGACGAGGTCAAGAAAGAGGTGAAAATCGGGGCTGCTTTGGATGCGAGTGTCAAGAGCAGAATGGTAGCATTGTTGAGAGAATATGTTGATATCTTTGCCTGGTCTTATCAAGATATGCCGGGGTTGGATACCGATATCGTTGTGCACAAGCTACAGTTGAGAGCAGATTATCCTCCTGTGAAGCAGAAGTTGCGCAGAACTCGACCTGAGATGGCAATGAAAATTAAAGAGGAAGTGCAGAAGCAGTGGGATGCTGGTTTCCTTGCTGTCACTAATTATCCGCCATGGGTCGCGAACATTGTGCCGGTGCCGAAGAAAGATGGGAAAGTGAGAATGTGTGTGGACTACCGGGATCTGAACAGAGCTAGCCCGAAAGATGATTTTCCATTACCTCACATTGATGTGTTGATAGATAATACAGCTCAATTCTCGGTGTTTTCCTTCATGGATGGCTTTTCTGGCTATAATCAAATCAAAATGTCGCCAGATGATATGGAGAAAACAACGTTCATCACACCGTGGGGCACTTTCTGTTACAAAGTGATGCCATTTGGTCTCAAGAACGCCGGTGCTACTTATCAGAGAGCCATGGTGACTTTGTTTCATGATATGATTCATCATGAAATCGAATGCTATGTTGATGACATGATAGCAAAGTCCCAAACAGAAGAGGGGCATTTGGTAGATTTGGCCAAGTTGTTTGACCGGCTGAGACAATTCAGATTGAGGTTGAATCCGAACAAGTGCACTTTCGGAGTGCGGTCCGGTAAATTGCTGGGGTTCATTGTAAGTGAAAAAGGAATCGAGGTTGATCCTGCTAAAGTAAAAGCAATAGGAGAAGTGCCTGAACCGAGAACAGAGAAGGAGGTTCGTGGTTTCTTAGGTAGATTGAACTACATTTCACGGTTCATATCTCATCTAACAGCCACGTGCGAACCTATATTCAAGTTATTGAGAAAAGATCAAACGGTCAGGTGGAATGATGATTGCCAAGCGGCATTTGAAAAGATAAAAGAATATTTGCAGGAGCCTCCGACTCTGATGCCTCCTGTGGAGGGACGAGCGTTAATTCTGTACTTTACGGTCCTCGAGGGGTCTATGGGGTGTGTATTGGGGCAGCATGACGAGTCTGGTCGAAAAGAGCATGCCATATACTACCTTAGCAAAAAGTTTACCGACTGTGAAACAAGATATTCACTGCTCGAGAAAACTTGTTGTGCTTTGGTCTGGGCTGCTCGCCGACTGAGGCAGTATATGCTGGTTCATACCACTTTATTGATTTCCAAGATGGATCCAATCAAGTACATTTTTGAGAAGCCAGCATTGACCAGACGGGTTGCGAGGTGGCAAATGATTTTGACAGAATATGATATCCAGTATACCTCTCAGAAAGCAATCAAGGGGAGTGTATTGTCTGATTACCTCGCCCAGCAACCCATTGAGGATTATCAACCAATGAAGTTTGAATTCCCTGATGAGGACATCATGTTTCTCAAATCGAAAGATTACGAGGAACCAATCCCGGAGGAGGGGCCTGACCCTGAATCCGAATGGATTCTGATGTTTGATGGGGCCGTTAACGTGAATGGTAGCGGTGTTGGTGCTGTTTTGGTTACGCCGAAAGGATCTCATATTCCTTTTGCTTCCCGGCTAACATTTGAGTGCACCAACAACGTGGCTGAATACGAAGCTTGTATCCTGGGGATTGAAGAGGCGATTGATTTGAGGATCAAGAACCTTGTTATATATGGAGATTCAGCTCTGGTTGTAAATCAGGTTAACGGGAAATGGTATGCGCATCAATCTCATTTAGTTCCATACCGGGATTATACGAGGAGATTGTTGATGTTTTTCACCAAGGTGAAGATGCGTCATGTGCCTAGAGAAGAGAATCCTTTGGCAGATGCTTTGGCTACTCTGGCCGCCTTGATCAAGGTGCAATGGTGGAATCAGTTCCCCAGTGTTGAGGTGGGACGTCTGGATAGACTGGCCTATGTGTTCGTTGTTGATACAGCGCCTGATGATGAAAAGCCGTGGTATTACGATATCAAGCGCTATCTAGAAACTCAAGAGTATCCTGAGGGAGCATCTAAAAAGGACCGAAAGACTCTGCGGAGGTTGGCCATGGTGTTCTACTTGAATAAGGATGGGGTTTTGTACAAGAGAAATTTCGATTGGGTCTTGCTCAGATGTGTTGATGACAAAGAAGCAAGCCAATTGATGAAAGAGGTTCACGAGGGATCGTTCGGTACCCATGCCAGTGGGAATGCAATGGTGAAGAAGCTGCTGAGAGCAGGTTATTATTGGATGACAATGGAGGCCCAATGTTTCAATTTCGTACGGAAGTGTCATAAATGCCAGATTTATGCTGACAAGGTGCACATGCCTCCAAATCCATTGAGTTTGATGTCGTCCCCGTGGCCGTTTGCTATGTGGGGTATTGATATGATTAGGAAGATTGAGCCTACGGCTTCGAATGGGCATCGGTTCATATTAGTGGATATTGATTACTTCACCAAGTGGGTGGAAGCAGCCTCTTATACGAACGTGACAAAGCAGGTCGTTGCCAGATTTCTCAAGCGAGACATCATTTGCAGATATGGGGTTCCGGAGAGAATCATTACTGATAATGGTTCTAATTTGAACAATAAGATGATGGCAGAACTGTGCCGGGAATTCAAGATTGAGCATCACAATTCTTCTCCCTATCGTTCGAAGATGAATGGGGCGGTTGAGGCAGCCAATAAGAATATTAAGAAGATTGTGCAGAAGATGGTTGTGACCTATAAAGACTGGCATGAGATGTTGCCGTTTGCATTGCATGGGTATCGAACTTCGGTGCGTACTTCTACTGGGGCAACGCCTTTCTCGTTGGTATATGGAATGGAAGCTGTGCTACCGGTTGAGGTTCAGATTCCCTCTTTGAGAGTCCTGATAGACGTGAAGTTGCAAGAGGCGGAATGGGTAAGGACTCGATACGAAGAGTTGAGCCTGATTGAGGAAAAGAGGTTGGCAACCATTTGTCATGGGCAGTTGTACCAGCAGCGGATGAAGCGTGCTTTTGACCGAAAGGTACGACCTCGTGTGTATCACGTAGGTGATATGGTGCTGAAAAGGATCCTTCCTCCTCAAAACGATCGTAGGGGCAAATGGACACCTAATTATAAAGGTCCATTAGTGGTCAAGAAGGTTTTCTCTAGCGGAGCCTTGTTGCGGACGACCATGGATGGCGAAGATTTTGCATCCCCTGTGAATGCGGGTGTAGTTAAAAAATACTTCGTATAAGTAGACCCGCTGGACGAAAAGAATAAAATAGTCCAGGCAAAAATGGGCATCCCGGCGAACCGAAAAAACAGAAAGAAAAGGTTCGGGCAAAAATTAGGGATAAAATGAAAAACTGTACACCCGGCAAGTCGAAAACCTGAAAAGGCGGCTTGGGCAAAAAAGGGTATCCCGGTGGACTGAAAACCCGAAAGGGCGGTCCAGGCAAAAGAGGGATTGAAACGAACAACTACGTCTAGCATGATCGTTTGCGCTTTGATTAAAGCATCGTGGATAATCCCCGGTAGGGATCAGTCAGAAGCGTCTTGTTCAGAAGGCAGAAAGCAAGGAGAGTCTGAGGACGTATGGGGTGTAACCGAGTTGGAACTCGATGAGATCACAGGTTTCACATTGCCATTAGGATAGATTTTTCCTTTTGTGCGCAATTACCTCTTTTCAGGAATTGCTTCCTTTGTATTGCTCGGTTTTGAGCCACACTTTTTCAATCAATAAATTGCACATTCAGTCAAATAATTTTGTTTTTGTTTTTCATTATCGCTTTGATTGCAAAAACATCCAATTGTTTGTGATAAAGAATCTTTGCATTTTAAGACATATAGGTCCCTTCCAATGCATGCTTATAAGATTGAAAGCTTGAAATCTTATTCGGAAGGTTGAGTGACCCAAGTGTTGAAATCTTGACACGCCTGGGGCACGGTTTTATCTAACGATCTCTTTTGCAGGTACTGTTAGATATTTTCCCTCACTTGCAGGTTGTGATGTGGAATCTTTTGACAAAACAATCCCCGCGGAGTCCAGTCAGGGACGAAGGAATTGAAGGGATGGTGAAAAGACGACGAGAGACGTACGACGATCCTGGATATTAATCAAGAAGACTCTTCAAAATCTGAAGATTAAAAAGTTTGTATCTATCTTAGGATGTTGCTCTCCGTGGAATGCGGAGAAGTCGGGAATACAAGGTGATGAATCAGAAAAGTCCAGACGAGTCTGGGAGTTCTCAAAATTGGAAAGCTGACAGTGGATTTGGATGATGGATGCCCTGGTTCGACGAGTCGACGGGTGTTCGGTACCAGACTTTCCTCATCTCCCCAAGCAGAGTCGGGAGGACTAATTCCCCAGCAGATTCAAAGTCTGTGTTTTCCCTAGCAGGGTCAGAATGGTTATCCCCAGCAGGTTGTAGATTGGTGTTTCTTCAGCAGCCAGGCCCGAAGGTTGCTATTTCCCAGCGGAGGTATCTGTTGGTAGTGGTATTTCCAAGCAGAGTCGGGATTGATATTCCCCAGCAAATCAAAGACCGTTGTTTCCCCACAGAGTGCGTTGGTGGTTGATTCCCCAGCGATGTCCCCAAGCGGATCGGGTGCAAAGGAAGTTTTCCCTAGCAAGGGTTGCCTTTTCCCAGCAGAAGTGCTATTCCCCAGCAGGGTGGAGATCGGAGTGTTGGCGGGTTCCTCAACAGAGTGCCTCGAGCTCCCCAGAGGAGTCCCTTGAGGGGGATACTTTCTATACATTCATCATGTAGAATAAGCATAGCATATTGCATAATAAATCGCGTAGCATTTCCATAATTGTGGAGAATTACGCTAAAAAAATCATGCATCATCATTGCAAGCATAGGCTAATCGAGCCGTGGTTACCGTTTGAGATTTGGTTTCACCGGATGGTGAAGATGTTACTCTGAGGAGTTTAGCATCATGACGTCAGGTCAGCAATGTTCCCCAGTAGTGCGATACTTGAGGAAACTTTTCCGTCGGACAGAGATGGAAATGAAGATCGCGATCAGCGCGACTCGAGCCGTGGTTACCGCTTGAGGTTTGGTTTTGCCGGATGGTGAAGATGTTGCTCTGAGGAGTTTAGCATCATGACGTCAGATCAGTAATGTTCCCCAGTAGTACGATACTGGAGGAAACTTTTCCGTCGGGCGGAGATGGAAATGAAATCAAAGGACGTTACGCGATCAGCGCGAAAATACAGTTCAATCGGAGAAAAGGAAATGTTGAGGCATTTTCTGGAGAGCGGGGTTCAAATGGAGATTGGAGTTGAAGATTATATCCGGGATGAGGTCCTCAGGATTATCTTCTGTTCATGTGTCGCCTTAGACATTGGCTGAGGCCAACAAAGGTCGTTATGGATGTCTTCTGAGGAAGAATTGCACATGTTACCTTCCTTTTGTGAAGGTGTACCCTCTGATATGTCGCTATCAGAGTGAAGTTTTGGTGTTATTTCCGATGTTGCCAGCGAAATTATCACAAGTTTTGGAGAGCGGGGTTCAAATGGAGAAAAGGAAGTGTTGAGGCATTTTCTGGAGAACGGGGTTCAAATGGAGAAAAGGAAGTGTTGAGGCATTTTCTGGAGAGCGGGGTTCAAATGAAGAAAGGGAGACACAAGGTGTTTTCTGGAGAACGGGGTTCACAATGGCGATCACAAGTTATCGTCAGGCGACTGGGGTTCAAATGGAGAATGGGGTTCATTATTGGCAAACAAGATGTCGGGGTTCAAATGCGGTGATCCGGGATCATTCGCGCGAAAGAAAATTCGGGGTTCAAGAAAAAGTAAAAAAATAATAATAAATCCCCAGCGGATGTGGTGTTCAGGCCATGGGTATCCCTGTGTTACCATTTATTTTGGTATACAGGTCGACATTCTGTTTCGGTATTCCGGCCGACTTTCTCCGTACCAGACGGGTTCTTCTTTCAAGATTGCTTCTTTGCCGATTCTGAAAGGCATTGCTAATTATTTTCCCATCAGAGTGCAAATTGTTCGTCTGTTCTTGGTATTCAATCACTCTTCACCCTGATCATCTGAAAGTCGAGGCTATTCATATCGACAGGTTCACAGTGGATTGAATAGGAACAGCTGTAACACCTCAAAACTTTCCCTCCTTTCTTGGGACTAGCTTAGCATATTGAATTTCATCTTGTAGGTCATTAGTCATTGCATCTTTGCATATCATGTGGCAACAATAAGCAAGTCATCCTCCTAGGTCTTGATCAGAAGATAAAGAGGTTAAGATGCAAGCTTGAAGGTCTCATTGAATTGATCACTAGCCATTTGAGGGTGTGTGCTTCAAATTAGGGTTTTTTTGGTGCCTCAAGGAGATTGATCATCATCTTGGTTGAAATGGTACATCATCATCATCATGGTCTTATCATCATCAAGAGGTTCATTGTGCTTGAGCATTTTCCTTGGGATTAGGGCTTTGACCTCTGGTCAACCCTAATCATCTGTATTGTGCCAATCAGGGCTTGTTAAGGAGATGAGGTCTTCATGAAGATGGGGATCATCATATGGTTTTATTGAGCTTGTGGAAGCTAGGGTTTCATTTTGGAGCCATTTCATCAGGAGATTGAGGCTCAAGCTCAACAGTCAAGCTGAAATTCATCTATTAGTCAACAAAAGTCAACCACAAGTCAACTGATGGATTTGGAGGTGGGAGAGGGTTAGAAATACTTCATTCATGTCCAAACAAGTTTCATTTGACATTGCAAACATCAACAATGAAGAAAATAAAGTCAGATGAAAACTTTCCAAAAATAGAAAGTGACTTGTAATTCAAAATTGCCAAAAATGGAAAGGTCTTCTCCTTAAGATTACATGTCCAAAAATGCTTCAAATGAAATTTTGTCCAACATGAAAGTTGTAGATCTTGCTCTCACCTTTCCAAAAAGTCCAAGAACATGAATTTCTCATTTGTGGTTGAGGAATTATGGATCAATCTTTGCCAAGCAAATTTGAAGTTCAAGGAGGCATAACTTTTGAACCAAATGGCCAAATCATGTGGTTCTTTTTGGAGCATTTCTCTCTTGATCTCTACTATCATATTCATGCATCACACTTCATCAATTCTCATCACAAAAATATTGCATTTTTCATTTGGATTGAATTTGAATTTTGGAGGGAAAAGTCTATTTTGGAAAATTATGCTTTGTTTCCACTTCCAATCAATTGACTTGCCTCCAAATATCATTTGAAATGGATTTCAAACCAGAATATGCACTGTTACATTGGTTTTCATGCATATAGGGTGGATTGGCTAATTGGTCATAAAACTTGGTTTTCACTAATCACTTGCATTTTGCCTAATCATGATTAACAAACATGCTTAACAGAACATATATAAGACTAATCATAACTGTTATCTTGCTAAGCATAACAGAATTCTGAATTTGAGATCTAGATCCAAAAACTCTTCAATTTCTCTCACTTTTTTCTTCAAAAATCTTCACAAACCGTGCCAAGATCTTGATCAATCCTTCATCCATATGCATAATTGAAGTCATTAGAAGCAAGGTCACAAGGTTTTCGAGCAAATTCAAGGACTGTTGAAGCATGTGTTCAACAATGGAAAATGGAGATTTGAGCTAGATCGTGCCAATTCAACTCTCAAGCATTCATCCAAAGCATCATACAAGAGTGTTAGATCATCTGTTTTTGCTTGCCAAGGCCTGAATACACGTGTTCCAGTTCTGCACTTCAAAGAAGGTTAGGATTCGACCTTAATGATTCTTGAAATTGTTACATGCTTTTGGTAGATCTTTGAGTGTAGGTTAATCTGCAATTTGAACCATTGAAATCCATGAAGAAATGAACAAGTTATGTTGATTAGAAGTTTGATCCATGAACCTTCTTTGGCTCGACCCGAGAGTTTTAGTGAGAGTTAGGTTAAATCGTGTTTAGATTAGTGATGTGCTTGGAAAGACGAATCTAATGATATAGGTTTTGTGCATTTTGGTGATGATTTGTTCTTGAGCTGGAGTTGATGATGAACACGCGTTTGAACCCTAGCTTTTTTCCTCCAGAAACGCGTTTTGATCCATGTTTGCGCTCGCTGCATGCGGTTGGTTGTTATTCGGCCATTCAGTGGACCACGTGTCCAGGTCCACACTGTAGCGCGCCCAAGTTTCAAATCTTCCCTCCCATCGATCCTTGGCGAGGACATCCATATTTGCCTTATTGCATTTTTAGTTCATCATTTTTCACATGTTCATACCAAGTTTCATCATGTTTTTTTATTTTTTTCCTTCATTCAAAATTCCATAACTCATTGAATATTGGTCCAAATCACATGAGATTTTTTGCACTATGCTCCTCACGATCTCTATTATTTTTTGATGATTTTTACTAAAATTGTGCACGCCTGGATTTTTATTGTGGCTAGGGAATGTTCATACATGTGTTTTGTTGCACCTTGCTTGCCATTTTCATTGTGAAATAATGATGCTTAATCCAATGAAGCTGAAAATTTACATGTGTAAACTAGAGATCCTAATTGACATTTCGGCATTGAGTGTGCAATTTTTGCATTTCTGGTTTGTGAGATATGATCTGATCAATATAGGTGTGACAATGTGTGTCACACCATTTCTTGTCCAACTTGATGATTTTATTTGCCATGCCATATGAACTTCAGTTGATGTGAATTTTTGCATAATGCTACCTATGGATGTAAGGGTTGCTTGTGAATTGTTGTGGAATATTTGGATGCAATTTGGATTTTTTTTGAGATTTTCTCTTCTGGCTGGTCATTTGAGGACTTTTGATGAGTGTTGAACTTAGATGATTTGTGAAATTCTTCGTGTTTATCCTATGAGCTTGAAATTTTGCATATGTGTTCTAAACTCTTTGAAGTTTGCCATGGCTTTGGTTTGATTCATTTATCATGTGTAGATTCTGTTTTGTGCTTGTGTGAAGTTGATGTATGAATTTGTGCCTCATTTGAGCTTGTTTGTGCATACCTTGCCTTATGGAATTTATTTGACATGCTTCCACTTGTCCAAATGGCTTGAATTTTGGTATGATGATCATGTGATGTGTGCTGTTTAATCGTGATTTTTCTGGAGATTTATTGTATTATTTTTGAGTTAGTTTGGATTGATTCATTCTGTTTGGTCCAATGAGATTTCAAATTGCATGCTTTGCCTTCTTTTCCTTATGAAATGATTTCGGTGAATGTTATGGACATGAGACCACTTGGATGATGTTCTTGATTGGTTTAATTTGATTTATGCCAATTTTCATGTTCTGTTTTGAATTATTTCTCCCACTTTGACCCTAGGCCTTGTCCTAGTGGTTAGTGCTTATGTTTGAGTTGTGTTTTCAGGACAAGAAGCATATGGTCTTGAGGAGTTTGATTCATTTGCTCATTTGGATTGATATTTGGTTGATGTTGATTAAAATTAAGTTGTTTTGTAGGTGGATTAGCTCCTTTGGGTTGAGCTTGTGCTTTGCCTTGATGCATTGCTTGTTGTCTGTTTGTACAGTTAACTGTTGACTATTGACTTGTCTGTTTGACTGTTTGAGTTGTGTACTGACTGAGTTAGATTGTTTTCAGGTACATTAGTTGCTATAGTTCATTGTGAACTTGCTTTTGCTGTTGCTTGGTTGCTTAACCAATTGAGGTATAACTCACTAACTCCATGTAGTCTGGAAGACCTGGCCTGTTACTTGGTCAGGCACCTGTCTGAAGTCCTCCTTAAGAGGCAATGCTTGTGATTGTTTATCTTTGTGCCAAGCAGGAAAAGACCTTTGTTAAGGCAATTGGCAGATACAAGAGATGTGCAATCCATCTCCTGCTATTCAGTTGAGTCATCCCTTTGCTCACACAACTGGTGTTGATGCATTATGGATATTAGCCCAAGATCCATGTTGAGTCAGTCATAAGTGTAGAAGGGTTCCAACTTTCTGAACCCACACTTCCTTTGTCTAAAGCTCTCCCTGGCCAGGGATAAGAGCTGTGAGGCACACCCCTCACTTCCTATTTCATCTGCTTCACCCTAACTCTCAATGTTAGGGTTAAGAGCTAACATCACCCGATTACAGTTGGCTTGTGTTTCACAGCCTAACCCTTGTGTGAGCCCACTTTGTCTGTATATAGTGTGTGCTAATTGTGTATGTTTGCTTTGTTTTGATTATGCTTGCATGCTTTGCTTTGCCTGTTTAGGATAGCTTGCATCCGGTGCAAGTTAGATAGAAAACTCAACCTAGGACCATTGTGGAATACATGATAACTATTAGGCTCGAGTCAGGCTCCCTTCTAGTTTGTCATTTCCCCGTTTCTGGTTAGGTTAGAAGTTTCTCCCCTGTTCAGGGGAACTACGTTGCCCTGATCCTCATACCAGATGAGGTACGTAGGCAGGAGGTCGTACGAGATCTCTCCGGGCACTTTTTTTTCTTTTTTGTGTGTGTTTGATTGACAGTTACTAGGCTCGAGTGCCAGACCCCTTAGTAACTTGTTGTTTGTTATCTTCTTGTGTGTGTTAGGAGACGGATGTAAGCCCAGCGATTGGCATTCCGTATCCTATTGTTGTGTGCTTGGAGTCCGATATAAGTCCAGCAATTGGCCTTTGGTTTCCAGTGTGGGTTTGTTTGGTTCGGAATCTGATGTAAGTCCAGCGATTGGCATTCGGTTTCCATGTTTGCCTGTTTGTGTGTGTTTTGTTTCGGCGTGCGTGAGCCGAACTACGGTAGCTCTGATTCTCATTCCAGATGAGATACGTGGGCATAGGATGCGATATCCTAGCGAGTCCGTTCCCCTCTTCTTCCACCTGTGTTGTTTTCAGTATGTGTGTGTGCATTTGCTTTGAGCAGTTTTAGCAACCTTTTCCTATCTTTCTGAGCGTGGATCCCGTTGAGTACGACGGATGCGTAGGGGTGCTAATACCTTCCCTTTGCATAACCGACTCCCGATCCCATTCTCTCTTTGGTCGCGAGACCATGTCTTTTCCAGGTTTACTTCGAGCGTTTCCTTTCCCTCTTTTGGGATAAATAACGCACGGTGGCGGCTCTGTGTTGTTTTGTTTTAGCCCGCCGGTTGTTTTTCGCGGATGCGACAAGTTCATCTGCAACATGATCATTGTGAAGCTGTTATTTTGAACCGGTGACTTATGGAATTCATCTGCTACATGGGAAAATTTGAAAAGAAGATCATGGAGTGGCTAAGGCTTGGATATGGCTATCTTTATTTGATGCCTTGCTCTTCAAGATAATATTGTATGCATTATTTGTTGCTTGATTCTAATGTCTAAGGGAATTTGGGGTTTCTATAAGACATTCTTGTTTATTGGATTGATACCCATTGATCAGATCTTTCCAACTCTTAGCTTTTAACTTTGTGCTTAGGACTAGTCTCTTCATCTCCTCCCCACTTCTTTAATTTCAAAATCTCTCCCTCCTTTTAAAAATTCTTCTTTGCTTGACCTAGTTTTGTTCTAAACTTTGACCACTTTGCAAACTAGAAACTTTTGCCTTATGCCATTACATTTTCAAATTCTTTTCTTAATCAAACTTGTAAATAGACTTAATTATACTTGACTTAAACTTTCAAAAATCCAAAAAGAACTAACTCATTCAAACCATTTTTAGGCCTTTGTGCCTTTCAAACTTAATTTTTGTTAAAAGAAATACATCCACTTTGAAATTTGTATCACGAAGTACGAGGTTTTGATCCCTCATTTTTATGTTGGTACGAAGGCACAGGTCTGAAGGTCTTGTCAAACACAAAAATATAATTAATGAATTCTTTTCTCATCTCCCCATTCTATTTGTTTGTAAACATCACTTTGTACAAGATACATATTGAAATTCTGGTGTAGTCAGTATTCAGATGTTCTACTTCAAGTCATGACATCTGATCTAACATTGTACTTATTACAGCAAGACAGTTATTACACTCTGTACTATTGTGCACCTTTTCACAGTGTCACAACCTCTCCTTCTATGTCATCCTATAGAGGAGGAACAATTTGTTATGGGCACCATAACATTCACCACTGTTGTTTTCCTGCACAGTTGCCATCATGATGTCTCAATCCTGTTTTGAACATCATCTGTTACATTGTTCCAGTTTGTTGGTCATGTACTTGTATTTCCTAGATTAAAGGTTGTAACAAGTTAAACTAATCTCCACTTATTAAGGAGCTAACAAATAGATTATTTGTTAGGTTCATTAATTGTAGCTTAGTTGTTAGTTTCCTAGATTTTAGAACAGCTGGTGGATTCCTGAAGAATAGCCTGAGAAAAATCCTGAAACAGAAAAACTAACCATCCAACAATATAGCATATGCTGTCAGGAATGAATGTCACAGCATTCCGTCTGACATCCAAGCCCAGAGCCATATGCTCAGTCTGTTTAGTTCCTGAACACAGACTGCTAAATTTACTGTACTGTAAAAGACCAACCAGTCTCTACTTCAGTATCAGCTTACTGGAAGAACTGTCAAGACATCCCGTTTGACAATTTCACACTGCTCTTTTGGCCAGGTCTGATATGCCTTTTAAAACCAGACTTCACTACATACTGAACTGAATTCATCAGCTTATTAAACAGTATGTGCTGTTGTTGATGAATGTCAAAACTTTCTGATTGACATACCAACAGAAGGCTATGTATCAGGTTTGTTATTAACTTGATTGGCAGACTGTAACACAACCTGAATTATGGCAGACATGATTATAACATACAGTAGGAAAACAAACACAGGAAATTGTTAACCTAGTTCAGTCCAACATGACCTACATCTGGGGGCTACCAAGCCAGGAAGAAGATCCACTATTAGTAGTATCAATTCAGAGTTAAACTCCCCCGTTTACAACTCATCACTTAATCCCTACCCAATGCAATCTATACCTAGGAACTCCTAGATAGAAACCTCCAGTTTCCATTCCTATCACTACAAATACAATGTAATGTGCAAACACCTTGAACTTGCTTCACAGCTTCATTCAAGAACATAATCACTCTTGCCTACAGGCTTTGAGTGACAAACCTCTCAGCTTTTACCACTGAGAAACATATGGTAACCTTCCCACAGATTGGGAGGTTTACCTCACACACACCCCTAAATTTTCATTCTAAGAGGCTTACAAAAACTAGATTACAATCAGCTATTTATAACCTAATCACCCAACTGGATTTGGGCCTTCAGAAAACTGCAGCAGACTTGTTCTTTGCTGTTGCAACTTCAGCAGAAAAATTCTGCTACAAACAAGGTCTTCAAGTTCCTAAACTCTCTCCATATATATCTCCATGTTTAGAGCCTATATATATTCTGATTTAGTCTTCAAGACCTCCACATGGGAGTTAGGATATTCACCAGATATCCTTGCTGATCCCATGACATATACTGAATTAATTAATTCAGTTTCCTACACATGTGCGATGTCACAGACCTGATGTCGTGACATCGTACATGACATGTTGGTCCAGATGTTGAATTTCTTCAACCCAACATATTAAAACAACAGAGATGATTACATTATTTGTTTTCTAAAATTAATGCCAATCCTAAGGAATCAACAATCTCCCCCTTTGGCAAATTTTAGCTAAAACAAATAAACAATACACTGGACAAAACATCCCAATTTGGGAATGCTCTTCATCTCCGTCATTGGCTCCACCACCACAAACACCAAAGTTGGTGTACATGGGGAAGAAGGGGGACAATACTCAGTTGTACCAGAACCCTTCCCCTCAACCGGAGAGCTTCCAGAAGAATATGTAATGCTGAGTACATAGACAATGTAACTCAGATCACAAGGCACAACTGTCTTCTTAACTCAGATCACAAGACACAAGTGGTAAACCCAGTTGGTGGATTTTGTGCCTGATGCCAACTTCTGTTTGCTGCCACATCCACAGTTGGCTTTCTTCTGGTACATTCTCAACCCTAGGACTATATTTTCTCTCCCCCTTTTTAGCTAAACATTTGTAAAGGCACCCTTCACAAAACCAGATCCAGGCGCAGCTTGCCCAAACCTTAACATACCCCATGATTCTGAGAATGGAGTGTTTTTCTTGTGAGAGGAAGAGGGCTATTGCATCCTTTAAATAGTCCAGCCCGTGCCTAGGAATTTCCGGTAGAAATAAATGCTTGGTCAAGATGCATTTATTTTTGCTGAGAAACAGTCAGAGAATCACCAACAAAATCTCAGACTATCTTTGAATACCTTTTATAGCTCTTGACTGTTTCTTTTCCAAAACAGCCGTTCCAGTGCATGGAGACCATTCCATATATGCAGTCAGACACGTTGCACGCGATGTCTTAACATTCCTGCATTCAGCCAGTATTCAACAAGACCTCTGTCATCCCTCCAGTAGATACTTGACACCTAGCACTGCTACAGCCAACTTTTCACACTTCAGTTGATGGTTACTCCCCCTGTACCACACAGCTGTAGCCAACAGGCTTATTCTGGTTTATCAGACTTAGCCACATCACCCTTATAATTCCTAATGACTTTAAGATTCAGAAGGAATTAACAGCACTGTCCAGGGCAATGTCATGACATCCGGTCAGACATTCTTCTGCTCACTCAGCCTTGACATACATCACAGCATCCTGATAACTACCTAGTCATCTGAGAGCACAAAGACCACAAGCTTGGTGATTGCTTGCAGCACAAAGGCACAACTCCCCCTGTCATGGACAACCTACTCTCTTGGAGGTCACACATGATCATATCCAACACCCCAAGGTTGGACCTTCACATACTTCCTGATTCAAAGAGATTCCAGACCACTTGATGAAAGGAAAACATAAGACGCATCTTCATGTTTTCAAGAGCGCACCCTCTGTCCAACCCTCTTGGCTGAACACATCCACACTCTGTGTCAATTTCTCTTCTAACTAGAACAGAAGATCACTTCACAAGATGTTTGAACATCAGCTGAGACTTCCTTCACAGCATCACAGGGAGCACTATCTGATAGACTTCAGATATTACTGAGTCCTCAGCTTGGGCCAGAGGAACCCAGACATACATTGGGATATATACACTCTCATCCCACTACCAGAGACAGTCTTCCATAGATAGCTCAGAACTCCTACCACAAGCTCCAAGGGATGAATGGGAACCACCTCCTTTTGTCTTCAACTTAATACTTTTCTGCCCAAAAGTAATTTGTCTTAGACTTTCCTCAAGAATAATCAGCTGCCTTATGTTGATTATCTTGATTCTTCGAACTCACTTCTGAGATAGACCAAATGCCACTGGTTGATTACCTCCTTCATGAATTCTCATATGACAAGGTCAAATGCTGCCTTTTGACCTTCCCAAGTTTATCAGACTTCTCCCAAAGATATTCTGACCTTTCAAGTGAGATTTGAACTTGAAGTGTCCAATCTACAACCCTGTAGATCCTTCTATCTCAAGTTGATGTGCCACTTCATCAACTAAGAATCTGATGCAGAACCGAATGTCACAACATTGTGCTTGACATCCAGCTGTTGAATTCAGCTCCTTCTTCTGCCACTTGAAAGAACTTCCTCCCTTCACAGAACAAGAGTTCAATGTTCTCATAGACTTGATTGTGGAACCAAGTTTGAGCAAACAACCTCCATCCTGTAGATTTGCAGTTAAGTCATCCAAGCTCACACCTTGATGAATCCCTGCTTCTTCTCCAAAGACATCAGACATTTTGATGTATGAGTCTTCAGAAGGAACAGTTAGAAACTATCCCTTCAGCTATGCCAAGGATTCCTCTTCCTAAAGCAGGGCTGTTTCCATGATGTCAAGACTGCTGCCACTTGTTCTTGACTTCACAGTATGCATAAGCTAATGCACTTCCTTACCTAGATCAGAAATAAACTGATCCAAGTAACCACCATCAAGACTATGATGTCTTCTTCTTCTTGTACATACCAAGGCTGAACATGTTTCTTGCCAGGAAACCTTTTCAGAGATCATATGCTTTTGCTGCCACCAAAGAGATAGATCACACGCCAGTGTACTGTCCTTCCTGTGATTCTGCACAGGGTCTTGAAGAAGTGATGTTCCAACATCTTTAAGAACATCAGTTATCTTGAGCTCCAAGGATAATCAATTAAACACTTGCACTTGGCACAAGTAGACATTGATCTTAAATCCTTTCCCAATCATCCCTTCAGATACTTCCACCATAAGAATACTTTGAAAATACTCTTCTTGTGTCAACATCTTCTGCTTGCAAGCACCTCAACAGTCTTGAGACTCTTTCCAGATTAGATTCACCCTTAGGAATGAGAGAGATGAATCCTTCCTTGCAAATGTGTCACACATCAACCAGAACCCATGTGACACAGGTCAATAGCCAACCTGACCCTAGGCTGACCAACCGTGAGGGGTTGACCAAAACTCCCCCTCAAATCAACAATCATGGAAACTCCACACCAATATCCATGCATTGTACACAAATGTCTCAACATGACATCCACCATCCCTTACCAGTGGCAACTAACTCCTCCAATCACACCAATCAGGCTTCAGCTGATCATAAGTACTTGTGAGACACACACCAGTCAATAGTAGATATGCATTGCCAGAGCATATTACCTCAACCAACCTCTGAATCTTCATATTCTCACTCCTAGTAAGAACTGCCACTTCTGAACGTGGTGTTTGAATAACAAGATTCATGGTTCCAACCCCCTTAAATGATATCACAATCAGGTTACCCCATTATTGACTGCTAACATCCAGGAGACTTGTCTTCCAACACACCATAGTACTTCAGGGAACAACTATCCAATCCTGATCAAATTGCAGGAAGATGCCTAACAGCAGGAGATTGCACAATGTCACATCTCAACCAGCTCAACTTCTAGGGATGACCTTCTTGAGCACACACCCAGTTGACCCTGCTCTTGTCAACTTAGCACACACAGATGTCTCCTCTTCCAGGTCAGGAGTAGGTTCCAAACAGAATTATCCCTTTGTTTGAACCCTAATACATCTGCTCTTCAACCAGTAGCTGCATACTTGTTGAACAACATGTTCTAACATCACATAGAACATTGGTTCCACCTCCTTGGAACAAACCTTCCTTGAAGGTCTTCAAGGTCTTCATATACACTACTCAAGAGAGTAAGAGAATCAGTAATTAAGTGACTCTTACCATCCTGAAGTGAGAACGTCATGATGAGTGGACTTGAGGAGACTCAAGTATCTTTGACATCTTCAGTAGATTATGATGAGATCTTGAACACAGCAGCCTTTCATCCACATGAGGGGAAACTACATCAGAGTTTGAGTTTTGCCATGTATTATGCAGCGGAAATCATAATACAACTCAACCTATGAACACACACTTCACCAGATTGGCCTCCAAGACCATACCAGGTTTGAATGTGTTTTAGTACTGGCACAGCTGTCCCACACACAGGCCAATAGCCAACCTCCAGAGACAGGTACACACCATTCCTGTCATGAACAGTCCATCCACCTACTTCAAGGGACCATTCAGGGAATTACAAAACCTTACACAGGTTCCAGCTTCAGTACTAACATAACTCCTTGCCAGCTACCAGAAAGTATCACCCATGGATCTCATCCAGAGACAGAACAGGATGCCTGCTCTGATACCAATTGAAATTCTGGTGTAGTCAGTATTCAGATGTTCTACTTCAAGTCATGACATCTGATCTAACATTGTACTTATTACAGCAAGACAGTTATTACACTCTGTACTATTGTGCACCTTTTCACAGTGTCACAACCTCTCCTTCTATGTCATCCTATAGAGGAGGAACAATTTGTTATGGGCACCATAACATTCACCACTGTTGTTTTCCTGCACAGTTGCCATCATGATGTCTCAATCCTGTTTTGAACATCATCTGTTACATTGTTCCAGTTTGTTGGTCATGTACTTGTATTTCCTAGATTAAAGGTTGTAACAAGTTAAACTAATCTCCACTTATTAAGGAGCTAACAAATAGATTATTTGTTAGGTTCATTAATTGTAGCTTAGTTGTTAGTTTCCTAGATTTTAGAACAGCTGGTGGATTCCTGAAGAATAGCCTGAGAAAAATCCTGAAACAGAAAAACTAACCATCCAACAATATAGCATATGCTGTCAGGAATGAATGTCACAACATTCCGTCTGACATCCAAGCCCAGAGCCATATGCTCAGTCTGTTTAGTTCCTGAACACAGACTGCTAAATTTACTGTACTGTAAAAGACCAACCAGTCTCTACTTCAGTATCAGCTTACTGGAAGAACTGTCAAGACATCCCGTTTGACAATTTCACACTGCTCTTTTGGCCAGGTCTGATATGCCTTTTAAAACCAGACTTCACTACATACTGAACTGAATTCATCAGCTTATTAAACAGTATGTGCTGTTGTTGATGAATGTCAAAACTTTCTGATTGACATACCAACAGAAGGCTATGTATCAGGTTTGTTATTAACTTGATTGGCAGACTGTAACACAACCTGAATTATGGCAGACATGATTATAACATACAGTAGGAAAACAAACACAGGAAATTGTTAACCCAGTTCAGTCCAACATGACTTACATCTGGGGGCTACCAAGCCAGGAAGAAGATCCACTATTAGTAGTATCAATTCAGAGTTAAACTCCCCCGTTTACAACTCATCACTTAATCCCTACCCAATGCAATCTATACCTAGGAACTCCTAGATAGAAACCTCCAGTTTCCATTCCTATCACTACAAATACAATGTAATGTGCAAACACCTTGAACTTGCTTCACAGCTTCATTCAAGAACATAATCACTCTTGCCTACAGGCTTTGAGTGACAAACCTCTCAGCTTTTACCACTGAGAAACATATGGTAACCTTCCCACAGATTGGGAGGTTTACCTCACACACACCCCTAAATTTTCATTCTAAGAGGCTTACAAAAACTAGATTACAATCAGCTATTTATAACCTAATCACCCAACTGGATTTGGGCCTTCAGAAAACTGCAGCAGACTTGTTCTTTGCTGTTGCAACTTCAGCAGAAAAATTCTGCTACAAACAAGGTCTTCAAGTTCCTAAACTCTCTCCATATATATCTCCATGTTTAGAGCCTATATATATTCTGATTTAGTCTTCAAGACCTCCACATGGGAGTTAGGATATTCACCAGATATCCTTGCTGATCCCATGACATATACTGAATTAATTAATTCAGTTTCCTACACATGTGCGATGTCACAGACCTGATGTCGTGACATCGTACATGACATGTTGGTCCAGATGTTGAATTTCTTCAACCCAACATATTAAAACAACAGAGATGATTACATTATTTGTTTTCTAAAATTAATGCCAATCCTAAGGAATCAACAATCTCCCCCTTTGGCAAATTTTAGCTAAAACAAATAAACAATACACTGGACAAAACATCCCAATTTGGGAATGCTCTTCATCTCCGTCATTGGCTCCACCACCACAAACACCAAAGTTGGTGTACATGGGGAAGAAGGGGGACAATACTCAGTTGTACCAGAACCCTTCCCCTCAACCGGAGAGCTTCCAGAAGAATATGTAATGCTGAGTACATAGACAATGTAACTCAGATCACAAGGCACAACTGTCTTCTTAACTCAGATCACAAGACACAAGTGGTAAACCCAGTTGGTGGATTTTGTGCCTGATGCCAACTTCTGTTTGCTGCCACATCCACAGTTGGCTTTCTTCTGGTACATTCTCAACCCTAGGACTATATTTTCTCTCCCCCTTTTTAGCTAAACATTTGTAAAGGCACCCTTCACAAAACCAGATCCAGGCGCAGCTTGCCCAAACCTTAACATACCCCATGATTCTGAGAATGGAGTGTTTTTCTTGTGAGAGGAAGAGGGCTATTGCATCCTTTAAATAGTCCAGCCCGTGCCTAGGAATTTCCGGTAGAAATAAATGCTTGGTCAAGATGCATTTATTTTTGCTGAGAAACAGTCAGAGAATCACCAACAAAATCTCAGACTATCTTTGAATACCTTTTATAGCTCTTGACTGTTTCTTTTCCAAAACAGCCGTTCCAGTGCATGGAGACCATTCCATATATGCAGTCAGACACGTTGCACGCGATGTCTTAACATTCCTGCATTCAGCCAGTATTCAACAAGACCTCTGTCATCCCTCCAGTAGATACTTGACACCTAGCACTGCTACAGCCAACTTTTCACACTTCAGTTGATGGTTACTCCCCCTGTACCACACAGCTGTAGCCAACAGGCTTATTCTGGTTTATCAGACTTAGCCACATCACCCTTATAATTCCTAATGACTTTAAGATTCAGAAGGAATTAACAGCACTGTCCAGGGCAATGTCATGACATCCGGTCAGACATTCTTCTGCTCACTCAGCCTTGACATACATCACAGCATCCTGATAACTACCTAGTCATCTGAGAGCACAAAGACCACAAGCTTGGTGATTGCTTGCAGCACAAAGGCACAACTCCCCCTGTCATGGACAACCTACTCTCTTGGAGGTCACACATGATCATATCCAACACCCCAAGGTTGGACCTTCACATACTTCCTGATTCAAAGAGATTCCAGACCACTTGATGAAAGGAAAACATAAGACGCATCTTCATGTTTTCAAGAGCGCACCCTCTGTCCAACCCTCTTGGCTGAACACATCCACACTCTGTGTCAATTTCTCTTCTAACCAGAACAGAAGATCACTTCACAAGATGTTTGAACATCAGCTGAGACTTCCTTCACAGCATCACAGGGAGCACTATCTGATAGACTTCAGATATTACTGAGTCCTCAGCTTGGGCCAGAGGAACCCAGACATACATTGGGATATATACACTCTCATCCCACTACCAGAGACAGTCTTCCATAGATAGCTCAGAACTCCTACCACAAGCTCCAAGGGATGAATGGGAACCACCTCCTTTTGTCTTCAACTTAATACTTTTCTGCCCAAAAGTAATTTGTCTTAGACTTTCCTCAAGAATAATCAGCTGCCTTATGTTGATTATCTTGATTCTTCGAACTCACTTCTGAGATAGACCAAATGCCACTGGTTGATTACCTCCTTCATGAATTCTCATATGACAAGGTCAAATGCTGCCTTTTGACCTTCCCAAGTTTATCAGACTTCTCCCAAAGATATTCTGACCTTTCAAGTGAGATTTGAACTTGAAGTGTCCAATCTACAACCCTGTAGATCCTTCTATCTCAAGTTGATGTGCCACTTCATCAACTAAGAATCTGATGCAGAACCGAATGTCACAACATTGTGCTTGACATCCAGCTGTTGAATTCAGCTCCTTCTTCTGCCACTTGAAAGAACTTCCTCCCTTCACAGAACAAGAGTTCAATGTTCTCATAGACTTGATTGTGGAACCAAGTTTGAGCAAACAACCTCCATCCTGTAGATTTGCAGTTAAGTCATCCAAGCTCACACCTTGATGAATCCCTGCTTCTTCTCCAAAGACATCAGACATTTTGATGTATGAGTCTTCAGAAGGAACAGTTAGAAACTATCCCTTCAGCTATGCCAAGGATTCCTCTTCCTAAAGCAGGGCTGTTTCCATGATGTCAAGACTGCTGCCACTTGTTCTTGACTTCACAGTATGCATAAGCTAATGCACTTCCTTACCTAGATCAGAAATAAACTGATCCAAGTAACCACCATCAAGACTATGATGTCTTCTTCTTCTTGTACATACCAAGGCTGAACATGTTTCTTGCCAGGAAACCTTTTCAGAGATCATATGCTTTTGCTGCCACCAAAGAGATAGATCACACGCCAGTGTACTGTCCTTCCTGTGATTCTGCACAGGGTCTTGAAGAAGTGATGTTCCAACATCTTTAAGAACATCAGTTATCTTGAGCTCCAAGGATAATCAATTAAACACTTGCACTTGGCACAAGTAGACATTGATCTTAAATCCTTTCCCAATCATCCCTTCAGATACTTCCACCATAAGAATACTTTGAAAATACTCTTCTTGTGTCAACATCTTCTGCTTGCAAGCACCTCAACAGTCTTGAGACTCTTTCCAGATTAGATTCACCCTTAGGAATGAGAGAGATGAATCCTTCCTTGCAAATGTGTCACACATCAACCAGAAC
This sequence comes from Lathyrus oleraceus, assembly GCF_024323335.1. Classification (NCBI taxonomy): domain Eukaryota; kingdom Viridiplantae; phylum Streptophyta; class Magnoliopsida; order Fabales; family Fabaceae; genus Lathyrus; species Lathyrus oleraceus. The sequence continues at coordinate 341,600,862 of NC_066581.1, forward strand.
CCATGTGACACAGGTCAATAGCCAACCTGACCCTAGGCTGACCAACCGTGAGGGGGTTGACCAAAACTCCCCCTCAAATCAACAATCATGGAAACTCCACACCAATATCCATGCATTGTACACAAATGTCTCAACATGACATCCACCATCCCTTACCAGTGGCAACTAACTCCTCCAATCACACCAATCAGGCTTCAGCTGATCATAAGTACTTGTGAGACACACACCAGTCAATAGTAGATATGCATTGCCAGAGCATATTACCTCAACCAACCTCTGAATCTTCATATTCTCACTCCTAGTAAGAACTGCCACTTCTGAACGTGGTGTTTGAATAACAAGATTCATGGTTCCAACCCCCTTAAATGATATCACAATCAGGTTACCCCATTATTGACTGCTAACATCCAGGAGACTTGTCTTCCAACACACCATAGTACTTCAGGGAACAACTATCCAATCCTGATCAAATTGCAGGAAGATGCCTAACAGCAGGAGATTGCACAATGTCACATCTCAACCAGCTCAACTTCTAGGGATGACCTTCTTGAGCACACACCCAGTTGACCCTGCTCTTGTCAACTTAGCACACACAGATGTCTCCTCTTCCAGGTCAGGAGTAGGTTCCAAACAGAATTATCCCTTTGTTTGAACCCTAATACATCTGCTCTTCAACCAGTAGCTGCATACTTGTTGAACAACATGTTCTAACATCACATAGAACATTGGTTCCACCTCCTTGGAACAAACCTTCCTTGAAGGTCTTCAAGGTCTTCATATACACTACTCAAGAGAGTAAGAGAATCAGTAATTAAGTGACTCTTACCATCCTGAAGTGAGAACGTCATGATGAGTGGACTTGAGGAGACTCAAGTATCTTTGACATCTTCAGTAGATTATGATGAGATCTTGAACACAGCAGCCTTTCATCCACATGAGGGGAAACTACATCAGAGTTTGAGTTTTGCCATGTATTATGCAGCGGAAATCATAATACAACTCAACCTATGAACACACACTTCACCAGATTGGCCTCCAAGACCATACCAGGTTTGAATGTGTTTTAGTACTGGCACAGCTGTCCCACACACAGGCCAATAGCCAACCTCCAGAGACAGGTACACACCATTCCTGTCATGAACAGTCCATCCACCTACTTCAAGGGACCATTCAGGGAATTACAAAACCTTACACAGGTTCCAGCTTCAGTACTAACATAACTCCTTGCCAGCTACCAGAAAGTATCACCCATGGATCTCATCCAGAGACAGAACAGGATGCCTGCTCTGATACCAATTGAAATTCTGGTGTAGTCAGTATTCAGATGTTCTACTTCAAGTCATGACATCTGATCTAACATTGTACTTATTACAGCAAGACAGTTATTACACTCTGTACTATTGTGCACCTTTTCACAGTGTCACAACCTCTCCTTCTATGTCATCCTATAGAGGAGGAACAATTTGTTATGGGCACCATAACATTCACCACTGTTGTTTTCCTGCACAGTTGCCATCATGATGTCTCAATCCTGTTTTGAACATCATCTGTTACATTGTTCCAGTTTGTTGGTCATGTACTTGTATTTCCTAGATTAAAGGTTGTAACAAGTTAAACTAATCTCCACTTATTAAGGAGCTAACAAATAGATTATTTGTTAGGTTCATTAATTGTAGCTTAGTTGTTAGTTTCCTAGATTTTAGAACAGCTGGTGGATTCCTGAAGAATAGCCTGAGAAAAATCCTGAAACAGAAAAACTAACCATCCAACAATATAGCATATGCTGTCAGGAATGAATGTCACAGCATTCCGTCTGACATCCAAGCCCAGAGCCATATGCTCAGTCTGTTTAGTTCCTGAACACAGACTGCTAAATTTACTGTACTGTAAAAGACCAACCAGTCTCTACTTCAGTATCAGCTTACTGGAAGAACTGTCAAGACATCCCGTTTGACAATTTCACACTGCTCTTTTGGCCAGGTCTGATATGCCTTTTAAAACCAGACTTCACTACATACTGAACTGAATTCATCAGCTTATTAAACAGTATGTGCTGTTGTTGATGAATGTCAAAACTTTCTGATTGACATACCAACAGAAGGCTATGTATCAGGTTTGTTATTAACTTGATTGGCAGACTGTAACACAACCTGAATTATGGCAGACATGATTATAACATACAGTAGGAAAACAAACACAGGAAATTGTTAACCCAGTTCAGTCCAACATGACCTACATCTGGGGGCTACCAAGCCAGGAAGAAGATCCACTATTAGTAGTATCAATTCAGAGTTAAACTCCCCCGTTTACAACTCATCACTTAATCCCTACCCAATGCAATCTATACCTAGGAACTCCTAGATAGAAACCTCCAGTTTCCATTCCTATCACTACAAATACAATGTAATGTGCAAACACCTTCAACTTGCTTCACAGCTTCATTCAAGAACATAATCACTCTTGCCTACAGGCTTTGAGTGACAAACCTCTCAGCTTTTACCACTGAGAAACATATGGTAACCTTCCCACAGATTGGGAGGTTTACCTCACACACACCCCTAAATTTTCATTCTAAGAGGCTTACAAAAACTAGATTACAATCAGCTATTTATAACCTAATCACCCAACTGGATTTGGGCCTTCAGAAAACTGCAGCAGACTTGTTCTTTGCTGTTGCAACTTCAGCAGAAAAATTCTGCTACAAACAAGGTCTTCAAGTTCCTAAACTCTCTCCATATATATCTCCATGTTTAGAGCCTATATATATTCTGATTTAGTCTTCAAGACCTCCACATGGGAGTTAGGATATTCACCAGATATCCTTGCTGATCCCATGACATATACTGAATTAATTAATTCAGTTTCCTACACATGTGCGATGTCACAGACCTGATGTCGTGACATCGTACATGACATGTTGGTCCAGATGTTGAATTTCTTCAACCCAACATATTAAAACAACAGAGATGATTACATTATTTGTTTTCTAAAATTAATGCCAATCCTAAGGAATCAACACATATGCACACAAAAAGGGCTCCCTATGAGTACCTAGGACACTTTTGGTGCTAACACCTTCCCTCTGTGTAACCAACCCACTTACCTGTAATCTCTGACATTTTATTAGTTTTGATTTGAAAAAACTTCTTACTTTTGGGTTTTGTTCATACTTTTTCCCTTTTCCCTTGGAAATAATAAAAGCGCGGTGGCGACTCTTGTTATTTGATGTCTTGCTTATCCATAGCTTGACGATCATGAATTTACCGCTACAGAAATTAAATGGAGACTCTGCTGGGGAGTAGTCTCCAGTGGGTTTAGCCTACTTTTTTGTGTGTATATAATTGTATATATGTGATGTATGAATATTTTTTTGTATGATATAATCTGCTTGTTATGCTTGGTGATCTCTGAGTGGTGAGATAAGTTTTAACCTGAACTTGAATGCAATTAAGATAAGAGGATGGTATAGTCATGTTAGACTTGTGTGGAGTAGTCCTTAATATGTTGGCTTGAGATCCATCTGCTCAGTGGAGACTCTTTTAGATTTGGAAATTTCACACAAGTATTTGTGGTTAGGCATTACTATCTCTAATTTGGGTCCGAGAAGCTGAGAACCGTAGAACACTTACCCCCTCTTGGCCTATTTAGGATGTAGTGCATAGACTATTCAAGTGTAGACTTGATAACAGTTGTTACGCGATACTACACTCAGACGAGTTTCTCTTGAGAATATTATCGGTCGATGAGTCAGTCATCTTAACCTGTAATATCCGATAGATGGAATTAAGACTCTGGGAACTTTTTAGAACATGATCTACAGGTTTTTATCCTTAGTTCACTCCTTTAGGATGGTTCTTACCCAGACTCCATGCTCGTGACTTGCAACAATCCCTTGATTCTTGGTTGATCCAGTCAAGTCTTGTCAATATCAATGGAACTTGGGTGTTGATAAGCTGTAAACCATAATCCACCAAAATGGATGATTGATCTTGACAATGATTTGATTCATCCCTTGACCTTTGTTTGCCTTGTGTGTGATCCCTTATTTGTGATTGTTGCATTCATGCATTCATGTGCATCATAACATTTATCACACGAAAATTTCAAGGAACTGAGGTATTATTTGCAAATATTTTCAGACCATGGATTGTGAACGAAGGAACACTAAGAAGTACAGTTTCAGATGTCCCGACTTGAAAGAGTTAAGGAAGATAGCATCTTTTGTATTAGATCCCTTGGACTTCAAACAACATCATGGGAAGCTTCTATCTATCTTGTCTGCTGATGTGGTTGAAGGACTCCTGAGTGTGCTAGTGCAGTTCTATGATCCTCTCTACTGTTGCTTCACTTTCCCAGGTTATCAGCTTGTTCCTAATTGGAGGAGTATGCCCATCTCTTGGGGATACCTGTGTCTAGTAAGGTGCCTTTTAGTGGACTGGAAGAGATTCCCATATCTCATCTTATTGCTGAAGCTCTTCACTTGAAGAAGTCTGAGATAGAGGCTCATTGGGTGAAGAAAGGAGGTTTATTTGGGTTGCCATATGATTTCCTCATCAAGGAAGCTACTGCCTTTGCTCAAGCCGGTAGTATGGATGCTTTTGAAGCTATCTTTGTTCCCTAACATTAACGGTTTTGTTGATGTTAACGCCATTAGACTTTTCTTGATTGGGAATCTTGTACCTACTTTGTTGGGTGATATGTATTTCTCTTTGCATCTAAGGAATTCTAAAGGTGGTGGAACGATTGTCTGTTGCATTCCTCTTCTGTACAAGTGATTTATTTCGCACTTGACTCAGACACCTACTTTTATGGAGAACAAACAATGTCTACGATGGTCTCAGAGACTTATGTCTCTCACTAATGATGATATAGTTTAGTATGATCCGTCTTTGAGCAGTTTGGAGATTATTGATTATTGTGGTGAATTCTCTAATGTGTCTCTCATTGGTACACAAGGAGGAATTAACTATAACCCTGCTTTGGCTCGTCGTCAACTTGGGTTCCCCTTGAGAGACAAACCTAATAACACTTTGTTAGAAGGTATTTTCTATCAAGAGGGTAAAGATCCCCAACATTTGAAGCAGAAGATTGTGCATGCTTGGCATAATATGCATAGGAAGGGAAGATCCGAGCTTGGTCCGTGCAATTGTGTAGCTTTGGAAGCATACACTCTTTGGGTGAAGAAGAGAGCTTTGGAGTTGAAGATGCCATATCCTTGTGAGAGACCTATATCTATGGTTGTGGTTGAGCCATTAACTCTCCCTAACCAAGATGTAGAGGAGTTGGAAGACGCACTCGCCAAGATGAAGCAAGAGAAAGATATGTGGGAAGAGAATTTCCGTGCTTTAAGCAAGAAGCATGAAGAGTTGCAGTTGAAGTCTAAGGACAAAGATTCACTTATTGAGCTACTTGAAGGCCGAGTGACAAAGAGACAGAGAGAGCCGGAGGTTTCATCTTCTAGCATGCCTCATCCTTCCGTTGCTTGGAAGAAGATTGTTGATCAGCTTGTCCTCGAGAAGACTCAGATGAAGGCTTCTTTTGAGACCGAGATTCGACGCATTCGAAGAAAGTACGCGCCTTCAGCCAGATCTTCTGACGTTGTTAGGGATCCTTACGATGACTAGTCTCCTTTTCTCTTGTATTTTTCATTTGGTTTCTGAAATTGTACTCAGTGTAATCCTTCTAATTATTATAAATAAAAAGAGATTCTTATGGTCATATCAAATTGTTGCAGTTGTTGTAAAGTACATATATATCTGTAAATGATATAGTGACCAAATGGGAAAATCCCATTTGCTCACGGATCGTTAGAAAGGATCGATTCCAAAAATACCAAATTCATAGATTTATTCACATATGCATATAAAAAAACATATAATTGTCCATAAGGGGTTTGATCAAACCCCATGAGATCAAACACACAAATTTGTATATTGATTTGATACATGATCACATATAAAATGGAAAAAATCATAGCTGATGAGAGGACAAGGGTACCCTCATCATCCTGCTGATTAAACCCATCATACAGTAAATAATCTCCCCCCTTACCTGATAATTGCAACTTTCACAAATCTTAAAAAGTTACGCGTTCCTCCCTCACTCTCCAGAATGACTTTCCTAGAATTTCTTCTCAATTCTACCGTATTTTCCCTCGTGCTAATTCTAAGGTTGGAATTATATTCCTAATAATTGCTAATTATTATTTATTGATAATAATAAAAATCCCAATAATTATTGTGTTCCCTAACGGTAACAACACTTAAACTTTCAAACGTTTCGCTTCCTACTTAAAAATTCTCCTGGAATGATAAAACACTTGTAATATTGTTTTAATCCTAATTAAATAATTATTTCAAAATAATACAATTAAATATTTATATTTGTCACACTTAAATAAATCTTTAATAGAATAATTTGTTTTTAATTATTCTAACTACTATAATTATTATAGCATACTATTTTATCATTTCTAATAAATTAAATTAAAAGCTGAATTTCATTTCTCCACTCACCAAATATATAATTCCCTTAATTATAAAATTACTAAAATAACCATACAACTTCAAAAATCATCAAAAATATGACAATAACTAAATAAGTAACACACTGCATCATTTTAGCAATATATATGCTAATACAATAATAAAATAAATTAGGAGTGTTACATTGCATGTCATAAACTCATAATCAAAACTGGTTGTTAAAGCTACACAATAACAAACCATTAGAGTACCAAAATTATTCTCACACAAATACTACATTGTTATCATTAAAACTCAAAGGTATATATACATAACCAAATCTTGTTCTAACAAAAAGGATCTCAATTGAATACAAAACTTCAATTTTAATTGATTGATAAGTCATTTAAACACAAGGTGGCCCTATATGGCTATCCATTTGCCTTGGACAAAGCAAAGGACTTTTTATTAAAATCAGAAAAATAGTAAATTACTTTGAAATAGAAAATATTTTGGAATCTCCACGGCTTTCCAGTTGTTGAGGACGGTATCTGGGAGGCGTTGGCGCACCCAACTGGGTACTTCTTCGTTCATCTCTTCTATCACATCCGCTTAACCTTCGTATATGAATCCGACACTATGAAAGGTTTCTTGGATGGTATAAATCTACTTCTGATTAGTCTTCGGTGATCCCTTAATTATCAGTTGATACCCTAATCTAAATTGATCCCCTTTTTCAGGAAATTCTAGCAACTTTCCCCATCCAGAAGGGCTCCCTTCTTTAATCATAGTTGAGAACTTTTTCCAAGATGAGGCATTTGTCTCCTTCTTCTAATTAACGTATCTTCTATTGGCCGCAACAATTTCCAGGGCTTGGAAATGTGTTTCTAAGATTTCCTCGACAACCTCGATGTACCTCAACGATGTGAGGTGAGTGATTATCATATCATATTTCCTTCGATGAATACTAGATTGTCCCCCATCATAAATTTAAGTTTTTGGTGAAGAGTTGAAGTAACAACGCCAACGACATGAATCTAAGATCTCCCCAGTAGATAGTTATATCATGGATTAATGTCCATTACCTGAAAGGTAGTCATGAACGTGTGAGGTCCAACTACCATAGGCAAATCAACTTCCCATATCACCATCCTTCTTGATCTATCAAAGGCTTTGATCACCATCGAGCTTGTTTCATGAAGGTCCTATTGGCATTGAGTTTTATGAGAGTATTTTTGGGCATGACATTCAGAGATGAACCCGTGTCGATCAATACTCTCGAGAGGATGATATTTTGACATTTTATTGATATGTGTAAGGATTTGTTGTTATTTCCCCCTCCTTTGGCAACTCATCACTCTTAAATCCTAGACATGTGCTAGCAGTAATGTTAGCTACCACTTTGTCAAATTGATCAACGGTTATGTCCTTGATGACGTGTGCTTCATTCATAATTTTCAGAAAAGACTATATATGTGCCTATAATCTCATTAATAAAGACAACATGGAGATCTTGGAGGATATACATTTTGTTGTTGGTACTAATTTTGTGGAGGTATCGCCAGAGTTTGTTGAGGCAGAGGCGTCGGGAATCCTTGTGGTGGATACGGATCGAAAGTTACGGTTAATACATATGGATAAGGGTAATAAGAAACCTGAGTTAAGGGTGCTTGTTGAGATCACATTATCGCATTGGTATCACCGTCCTTCTTTTTTGAATTGAAGTTTGAGAACTTTTTTATGTTTGCTTGTCCACTAAATGCCCCTTGAATTTACCCATTCTTCAGACCATCTTCGATTCTTTCCCCAACAATCACTAGATCGGAGAATCCGAATGATATGCTCCTGCAAAAGTTCAAGTGTGGGGGAATTTGATCGGTGCATTTTGATGCACATTCTTCTATATTTATACTTATGCATTTCCATGTTTTAGTTTGGTTATTTTCCCCTTTTAATGTGTTTTTATAATTTATCTTATTTTTACACTTATTTGTTTTTCGCAGTTTATTTTCAGCATTATCAGTCTGCACGAATAAATTAATAACTAGAGCTAGGAGTATCGGATCGAGGCGTGATACCAGACATTGGAAAGCTAAGAGAAAGAGCTACGACTTTTATGAAGAAGTCAGAAGCTAATTCGGACTATGGAATGGTTGAAAAATCCGTTGAAACCTTCAACACTATATTTATATTTTGTGTTGGGTTATTTAGTTTGGGCCTGGGTTATGTTTTGACCAAATTAGGTTTATTCTACTTTTCCTATAACCCAAGCAGCCAAAAACAGTACACGGTATCACTATTCACGAAAATTTGAAAGCTTGTATGAATTCCATGGAGAACTAATCCCTCTGATTCGATCTGCCATAATTCAGGTTCTAAAACTTGAGATTATTATAATGTTAATTTTAGTTTAATTCCTTTCAACGATATTTTGTGTTCTTGTATGCTTAATTAGATTGCATGAAACATATTGATTCAATTTGGTTGATTGTATGATCCTAACATATGCACGTCACGTTTGCTTAATTTGTTTTTGTGTCTGATCAATCATGTTTGCTTAATCCATGAAAATTTATCCCGTTTGCTTAATTCGGACAATAGGATCATACATCTCACAAACTTCACCGCGCTTGTCATTGAGTTTGTATCCAAATAGGAATAGACAATCCACTTAAGGTATTAAAATTATATTAATCTATGATAGTAGGAACTTGTAGCAGGGTATTCGTTACCTTTAGATTTATTGACTAAATCAAAAGTAAATCATACAATTCGAGTCGCCACCGCACTTCTATTTATCCAAAGGAAAGGTTAGAAAGCGAACAAAAACCGAGAAGTTTTATCAAATAAAAAACTAATAAAAATGTCAGAGATCCGGGTAAGGGGGTTGGTTATGCAATGGGAAGATTTTAAGCACCCAAAACATCCTTAGTACTCTAAGGGAGCCCTTTTCACAAATGTTGTAAGGTAGGTTGGTATTTGTGAAAATATTTGTGCGAACATGATCGGGGAGATGAGAAAAGAATATACAAGTTATTTATAATTTTGTGTTTGAATGGATAAACCCATTGCTTACGTACCATCTTAAAAAAGAATAGGATCAAAACCTCGTAGTTCGGGGTAAAAATCTCAAAAGAAGTTGATGAATTGATTGGTCAAAATACTTAAGGTCTTTTGTTATCAAAGGGAAAAAACTCAACCTAAAACCACAAATCCAACATGTGAGGAGAGCTTCAACATGCTAGTGAGGGGTTAACCCTATAATAAGCATGGAAGACTTATAGTCCACCACTAAGGATACAGGTGAGTATTATATCAACCTCTAGGATAACTCAAACCTGATAGCTAATGTTTATGAAAAGCTTTTAACACACATGGTCATTGGAACCACAAAACAATTGAGTGAGTTGTATTTATAAACTAAAAGTATTCACAAAGTAAGGTCAAAGTTGACTTAAGATTCAATTCAAAATAAGTGTTATGAAAAGAGTTTGAAAAATCAAAGGCATAATGCCTCGGTTTCTAATTTTGAAAACAATGTTAATGTTTGCACAAAAGTTTGGCTTGGGTTAGAGTGGAGAGAAGGAGAGAATGACTAGATCCTAAACATGCAAAGATGAGGGAATAGAAATAAAACCACTTGGAGTTCTCTTCTTGAGATCATAAAGATGATTCAAGTTGCTCCTTTCCTTTGAAATTAGCAAGCAATAAGCAAATAACTCAAGCAATCAAGAAAATATTCAATCAAGCTCCTAGGAATCTTCCAATTGGCTTTTGTATCTCTTATCTTGAATTGTCCATGACAATGGTTCTTCTAATTGGCTCAAGTTTGGGATCCCTAGCATACAAGAACACACAAATCAAAAAGCTCCACAATGCAATAGAAAGAATGGATAAGAGTGAGTTTAGAATTAGGATCCTTTCAATGTCATCTTCAAGATTAAGCATTCTAAAGGCATGAGGCCTAGTTGCTCTTCAACATGTTTAGCATTCTAAAGGCATGAGGCCTAGTTGCTCTTGAAACTCCATTTAGCATAGGTAAGGTCATCAATCTAAGTCCTTTCTCCATTTGCATTGGGTTCACACAAACAAAAACAAAACAAGCACAAGGCAATAATATATACACAATAATATGCTCAAGTGAGCAAAAGGGAAATTGCATTAACATAAACATGAGCTCAAGTGAGCAAAGGGCAAAGACAAATGAATTAATGAGCAAGAAATTAAATTGCATTAAAGTAAATTGCAAGAATTAAATGCTTGAATTAAAATTTAGTGATTAGTAGTTAGTGTTAATGTGCCATAAGGCAATTTAGCGCTATGTTAAGCAATCGTAAATGGACTAATGTAGTAGTCACACATATCTGAGACCGGTCAATAAAACTATAGGCAAACAAACACCAGTTAGAGACCATCACTAGTATGCCAAGCTCCTACGACTTGCCATGCCAAAAGAAAAAGGAGAATGATCTTGTATGGATTTAGGTTTTTTGCTTGACCAAGAAGCAACCTATCCTTAATGCAAAGCAATTCACTTGATCTTTGATCAAGATGAATTTGATTTGAATCAAGGAAGGTTAAGCCCCTCATATGTCAAGGCTAACCACCAATCTTTAACTCATTGATCAAAAAGAAAAAGAAGAAGAAATGGAATGTACATAATTAAAATTCAAATGATATAACCAACACACATTGATCAAACATGAATGGAATCAAACTCAATCAATGGTAAACAGAAGTGAGATGAAGCTTAGAAGTCAAGAAACAATAAAAATATTTTTGGTATTCTTTGGAATTAAAATAATACTTGAATTAAAATAACCAAAATAAAGGTCAAACTTCAAATCCAATTCAAATCAACTTGGAAAAGTCCAATTGGATCATCATAAGTTCAACATGGTCAAACAAGGTTTGACAAAAAATTTCATCATTTTTTTGAAAACAGAAACTAATTTTAAACAATTAAAAATGAAAAGAAAATAACATAATTGAACTAAAATCTCAAATAAATCTCAAATCAATTAAGAAATTGATGAGAATATTTTTCATAGATTCATCATCATTCAAAGATGTTAAGAAAATATTTTTGGCATTTTTGAATATTGGAAAGTATTTTAAATGAATTAAAAATAACCAGAAGAGAGAAAATTCACAAAAAATATCAAATAGAATCATAAAAGATATTAAAAATCATTTTTAGAAACTAGATTTAAAAAGGGGAATATTGCAATTGGTCCCATATTTTTATGATTAAAAATGAAGAAGTTATGAATTTTTTAAATAAAATGGAATTAAAGAAAATAAAATGAAATTCAGAAATTGCAAAAAATTAGGGAGCGTCTGATCTTGTCTCATTAATTGACGTGGCGCATCAAATGGTTGATAAGCGCGCGGTCATGGTAGGCCTTGGTCAAAAGAGAAACACGCTTCATTTAAAAAAGTCATAACGCTCAAGGGTCCAGATTAGATCAACAGCAACGCATCCAACGGCCATGAACTCGTCCACGTGGGGACGGTGGTGGAAACCACCGTCTTCTCCGGCGAGCCTCACAGTTCCGCCTAATATTTCCAGGTTTTCAAACCTTCATCAAAATGCACAATCTATACATCAATGGAAAGTTGGGGTGATGTACATCACCCCTGTACCCTTGGTTTCCACTCAATACCTCTATAGAGAGAGAAATCTGAGATGGGAATTTATGGTGTTCAAACTGAACTTGCTCAATTCATGAAATTAAAAGCTCAAAACAATTGCGTCTGACGTGAGGACCTCAGAGGTACCAAGCAATGCAAGAAATGATCAATATCCAAGTAGTTTCGAATGAAAACAGTTTGAACAACAACCTTTGAAGTGCAGCTTTACAAGACTTGATCCACTCCAATTCTTTGATGCAGTGTGTTCTTGAGGTAGCAAGGAAGCAAGGTTTAGGAATTGAAGTTCAAAGATCAACCAATGAAGTTGAAAATTGAACTTAAAAATTGAAATAGAAAACTCAGAATTTCTTTTAATGAAGGTTGGGATTTCACTTGTGCAGCAGTTCAGGCGCCTTGAGGTTTGATTTTGAAGAGAATGCAACACTCTATTTATAGCCAAGCATGATGCAAGCAATGAAATACTCATGTGCATGTGAAGTTGGGTCCTCCATGCATGGGCCTGTATAGGCGCATGGGAGGCCCAAATGCAATGGCAAATGCAAGCTGAAGTCACATGGATCAGATTTGGACGTGCAGATTTCATTGCAATGGAGTGTGCACAAAGATTCAACCTGTTATGCATAAATGAACACAAATCTTCACCTCTTCGAAAATTCCCTTTGCCAATTTGAAACATAGCCATGTGGGTAATGGTTGAAAGGTCTTGACATGAGGAACAAATGTTATGTTGAACAAAAATCCATTTGGAGTTGGGAAAATATTGAAAATTGATCATGAAGTTCAAGGTGCAAAACATGTGTATGAGAATTTTGCCAAAATGGACCAACTTCAAACCCTTCTGTTTCAATGATTCAAGCCTCAAATGATAAAAACTTCAACACCAAAGTTGTAGATCTTTCCAATAAAATCAATTTGGACTTAAATTTTGCATCATTTGGATTTTTTATGAGAACGTTATGGGCACTTGAAGTTGGACTTTTTCATATTTCAATGACTTTGGTCCAAAGTGACCTATAATGGTTTGTATTATCACATGTGTTTCTTTTAGGATTATGAAATTTTGTCCAACATAAAAATTGAATTAGACACCTTAAACTTTCCAATGCATTTGATCCCACCTAAAAATCATGAAAAATGAAGGCGTTAGGTCCTTGGGAAGTTGACCCAAAATTAGGGTTTCAGTCAAAATGACCTATAATGTTTTGACAATCACATTAAAAGTTAGGTCTCAATGGATTTCAAAATAGTCAGATGAATTAACTGATCAACTTCTCAAGTCCAAACTTCAAACCTTGATGAATGAATGATTGAGGACACCCACATAAGCTCAAATATGCATAAAATGATTAATTAAAGAACTTCCCTTGATTTTATTTGATCATAGGTTGAGGTTGCTTCATGAGCAAGGCACAGTCAATGCACAGTTGAATTAGGGTTTCCTTGGGAAGCAATCCTCAAGCCCCTTTGGGTTATCTTGATCAAATTAACAAATTGAGATACTTGGGAGGCATATGTGATGATTTAGATCTTTGGGAACCATTGTCATGCTTTCTTTCACTTTCATCTGGCCATTTCATTGAGTATAGGGGCCTCCTAGGAGCCTTGGATCACATGCTTGCTTGAGCTTCAAAACAAACAAAGTTAGTGACATATTTTTGTGCTTTTGGTTAGTAAACAAAATAAGAAAAGCAATAGTATACAATTCAAGCATGCTTGGTGGTCTCAAACCAACTCACACAAGTCCCACCCTAGGGTAAAGGAGCCAAGATGTTAGGATCCTTGAGGCAAATGCAATGTGCTATGATATGATGCCATGAGGGATCTTTGGGTCAAAATTAGGGTCTTACAGAACTGAATCAGTAGATTGAATTATTTCATAATCACTTATTTCATAACAACTTATTTCAAGAATTGCTTTTAATAATCACTTTTTCTTAATCGAACACCAAACCAAACAACCCCCTATATTCGATTTACCTTTGGATAATAATAATCAAGAATCCTTGTGAGAACGATATCCGAGTTAAAATTGTCACCATATTACGTTTTTGAAAAACACCCATTTTGAACCGCGCGCGACAGCGGATCAAAGTCGTAGCTCTTTCTCTTAGCTTTCCAACGACTAGTAGCACGCCTCGATCTGATACTCCTAGCTCCAGTTATGAATTTATTCGTGCAGACTGCTAATGCTGAAAATAAACTGCGAAAAACAAATAAGTGTAAAAATAAGATAAATTATAAAAACACATTAAAAGGGAAAAATAACCAAACTAAAACATGGAAATGCATAAGTATAAATATAGAAGAATGTGCCTCAAAATGCACTGATCAACTCCCAAGAATTCTTTCATAATACTGACTTGACAGGGTGCCCATGAATAGGTCTACCAACTTTGTTTCGAGGAGTGGGGGTTACACATGAGATTCCATTTCCCTCAATCTTTGTGCATATTCCTTGAAAGATTCTTGACCATTTTATGCTAGATTTTGTAACTGCGCACAGTTCAGAGCCATGTCCAAATTGTAATTTTATTACTTTAATAAAGCATTTGCGAGGACTTCCTAGGTTCGGATGTGAGCCTACTCAATCTACACGTACCAATTCAGAGATGCCCCATTTAGGATATCCTAAAAGTAGTGGATCATCAGTTTTTTGCTGAAGGCGTAAGCGGCCATATTTCAGCAAAACTTCCTCAGGTGGTTCATTGGGCAGTCAAGGCCCTTGTATTTTTCAAAGTCAAGAACTTTAAATTTGGGTGGTAACACCACATCAGGAAGTAAGCACATGTCGAGAGCATCAACGTCGATCACGCTGAACCCCTCTACAACCCTCAGTCTTTCTTCGAATACTTTATATTTGTCAGCCACTTTAAGGTCTTCAGCAATACCTCTTAAGTGTTCCCCTAGCCTTGGAGCATGAATTACATTATCATCTATGTGTTGTGAACCCAAGTCCATAAATTTTTTGTTAGAAAAAGGATTGATGACTGGTATTTATAGGGCTTGCGGTATTTCTTTCCTTACGGGAGGTGCACTGAGCCTTTCAGGGGGTGGTAGGTTTGTTTCTTGCTGAGTTAAGATGACATTTCCATTTTGGTGATTAGGCACGAACCCCGATAGAGGTTTTCTATCTTCAGGGACGCCACTAGTTCCTCACGAGTAGTATCTTTAGGGGGAGCCTTTCGCTCTTCATCCTGCCTTGTTGTCAGATTAGCCAAGGCGCGCATTATTTGGTCCACACTACCTTTGAATTCATTAATATTTCCTTTTATTAAATCTATGTCTTCTCTTGGAGCCGATTTGTTTTGTTGAATATGATCTATGACATTCTTGTGTTGGGATTGTGTTGGCGAAGATCGAGAAGTCAACTTTGCTTTTTGAGGTCTTCGGAGAGAAAACGGGATAAATGAATTTTATGATGCAACGAATGTGAATGCATGTGATTGTAGGCTATATGAGATGGGTATATATGCTAAACATTTTTATTTTTACTATAGGGAATTTCAAGATTAGTTGTTGCACGTTAGAGATATGAAAATAGTTAAAGGAAAGAGACCATACAATTGGCACAAAAGTATAAATAACTTTATTC
Organism: Lathyrus oleraceus; assembly: GCF_024323335.1. NCBI lineage: Eukaryota > Viridiplantae > Streptophyta > Magnoliopsida > Fabales > Fabaceae > Lathyrus > Lathyrus oleraceus. The sequence goes on from NC_066581.1 coordinate 341,616,573, forward strand.
ATAACTTAAAATAGAAGTTCATAAGGGAAAAAATCCATAACGTACAAAAATTGAAATTGAAACAAAAAAAACTATTAAGAAAAAGCAACTAGAGTGTTGTCTTCATAACCACATCTAAATGGACCCTAAACTCCTTCAACAGGACATCATAAAGCTCAATAAATTCCAAAGCTTCATGGGGGGTATCACCATATTTTGCAACATTACTAGCTCTCCTATGCATTCTAGGGATGTCTCGAACTAGGTTGTTCGTGAATTGCACTAAGTTAGAATGATCGGTCCTTCATGCCTATGCCCTGTCACTTTTCTCCTGGATGATGACCTGGGCGTCTTTTACAAGCTTCCTCATATGTTGGACTTCTTCTAATTGCAAGGCTTGAGTTCTCAAGACTTCATGATTCTGGAAGTTTTTCATTTCAAAATTTGACAAAGACCTGTATGATTTTGGGAAGTTTATTTCGTAATGATCATTGCGGTGCGATCATTTTAATTTTTCGGGCATTTCTGCGTATGACTTTTATTCATTTTGAATCATTTTATTTTTTATTTCTTTAATCAAAATGTCAAAAAAAAATAGAATAGTTATTTTTATTTTATTTTATTTTATTAGAATTATTTTTATTTTTATTTCACTTAATTGTGTTAAACTCATTTTAATTCCAAATAAATATCCAAGGGTAGTTTAGACTTTTAAGTTGAATTGGTAACCCTAAACTCATATTATAAGTCTTATTATCATTGGCCATTTGAGGGAGGAACACACATTACCAGCCGTCTACTCTATCACGGATGACAAAATGAAATGAAAAAAATGAGAGGATGGTTTTGCTCTTGTTAAACTATTTTGGTTGTTTTTCTGAGAATCATTTTTTTTTCATTTCTCCTTGAATTGCTCACGTTCAGCAGCACCATAACTTCCTATACATAATCCTTCTTCACTAAAAACAATACATATTCCCTCTTTTATTTTAAACCAACAGTATATGTCACTTTCCAAAAAAAAAAAAAAAAGAATCACCATTCTTCATGTAAATAATGCACAATCTTACTCACTCTTCTTTTTTATAAAGATACTATCTCACATAATAAACCTCATGCACTAAATATCCTTCCTTCTTTCACAATAACCATAAACATCATTTTTTACTTCATCTCACTAACTTCATTCATCTCCACCTACATATCAATAATACCTACACCTTTGTCTTCACCATAAACCTTATTGATACAAAAACAACCAACACCATATAACCTCATAAAAAACTCCTCCATTTTCTTTCATAGAAATCACAAACTCACAACACCATACAAACTTCGCTTTTGTTACCGTTTCTACGTACGTTCGTTTTGTTTAAATATATTTATTTTGTATGGATATGTTATTAGTGTGTGGTTCATGATTCTCATTTTATATTTGAGTTTTCGTTTTAATAGATTTGGTTTGGGTTTTTATTGAGAATTTCGTTTTCATGGCATAAGGAAGAAGGATATGAACATGTGAACAAGAAATTGCTATTGAGTTTTATTAATTTTATTTTGTTTTGATGTTTACCGTGCTTTCACTTTATATTTATTAGTACACGCAATTAGATGACAACTAATTAGACATTGTGGAGTGGTTGATACCTTGATCTCTCAACCACCAGGTCCTAAGTTTGATACTCAGGCACACCTATTTCATTGTTTTTTCTGTTCTTTTCCATTTTTATAAAGCATCGTATAATATATATATTTATAGTTGCATATAGTTGACATCAGTAGGACCATGTGATAAATGGTTAAGGCTTCACACCTCCCTCCCTCATGTCCTGGATTTAATCCCTTGTTGCCACTTTTCCTCACCATTTTTTCCATTTTTTTCATTTGTTTTCACCCTTATTTTTTATGTTCTTTCCCCATTATTTTTAGCCATTCCAATGAATTCATTTCTGACTTTTTTATGCCTACTTCTTATTTGTGACATTGTCTTTACCATTTAATTTTGTTTTTATTTTTCTCACTTATTTTCCCCCGATTACGACCATTGCAAAAGTGCCTCGTGAACGTTTTAAAAAATGCGATACTTGGTGAATTTTTGCTTAGTTTATTTGATTTTTTTCATGGTTAAGCATCAGACTTTGATATATGGATTTGACACTTCCCATGTCGCTATTCCATCGATTATTTTATCGATATATTGATGGTATTTCTCCGTGTTTTGACTCGTCGCATACGATATTTCCGTTGTTGTCAATATGCACAAACCGACTTTGAGCATATTACATAGGGTTAGCTTTCTCTCAATTTCATTTTGCTTTGCATGTTCTTGCGTTATGTGACTTTGATTCATAGCCTTGCATCCCGATTTTCATCTGTTCCCACTTCAATTTTATTTCTTTCGATTTAATTTTTGAACATTTTGTAAGTAAATTGTGTGTTGTTACTTTTTTCACATGGCTTACTCTTGGCCTTCTTAAAATGAGACCATCCTTTTGCACCTACACTTATTCATTTTTGTTTGTTGATTGTGTTTGATTTAATCGATTCATTATCTTGTATCTCCATTCGATAAAATGTATCCCCATTCTCATTACGTGTAATAATTTTACTTATTTTATTTCTTTGTTTGCTTGCTTGTTTAGCTAGTTCTAACACAAGAATAAAATAAACCCTTTCTTAAAAGAGATAAAAAATAAAGACTCGATCCAACATCAAGTATCTTCTCAATAACCAAATCAATCCATTTCTTTTAAACCATTTCATTCAAACTTTTCACAACCGTTCATCAAATGCTTGATCCAACATCAAACCATTTTCAATATAAAACTCAAAAATACTTAATGCCTATTCAACACTTTTAATAAAGATGGAAACAGAACGGGGTGGATACCATGAGCTCCTGAGACTAAGATTCGAGATGGACATCTCGCCCATCTTAGATCTCGCCATCATTCAAAACTGCCAATGTGGTTTCTTCAAACCCTTTCTCAACCAAATTTAAAAAACATCTAATAGATATTAAACACTTTTGCAAATAAGATAGAAAAGGAGCTTGGTGGATACCATGCACTCCTGAGGCTAAGATTCGAGATGGATATCTCGCCCATCCAAGTTCTCCCCATCATCCAAACACACATTGAACCAATCAAACTCTTTTCTCCCCGTTGTGCGATTGAATCTTAAACCCTTTTAATAAACGAAAGGTACTTTGCTTGGACGACGCAAAAACGATGTTTCATCCACTTGAATGTTTGAGTAAGCTTGCGACGTTTCCCACGAATGTTGATTTGTAAATCCATTCGGTCGTGATGCAAATGTCCCCTTCTCCACTTGTTTTGGGTAGCCCAACAATGTTTTTTGTTGATTGACACAAAGTAGATTTCACTAAAATAGACCAACGAACAAACATTTTGTATCAAGAACTACATAAGCCTTGAGTTATCCTTTGCATCCAAAGATACGTAGGAGCATGATTTATAAATCTTTCTAGGCCCACTAATAAAAAAATTAGATTTAGTCCCCTTCGTCAAAAAAATACAAAAATATTTTCTCTTTTCTTTTGTTTCTATTCTTCTTTCCCCTATTAATAACTCGAGAAGCCTAATATTTTGTAGCTAACACTAACGCGCAAACTAACCTAATGGTTCCCGTTGAGTACAACAGACATGAGGGGTACTAATACCTTCCCCTTGCGTAATCGACTCCCGACCCCTGATTTGGTTGCGACGACCACAATCATTGTCGTTCTTTCTTGGGTTTTATTGATATTTCCCCTTTCCTTTTTAGAAATAAATAAAGCTCAGTGGAAACTTTGTTCAGTCCATCATACGAGCGTGTGATTATGCTTTACTAAGGTGCAATAGTCGGGAGCTCGAAGCGTATCCAACAACACCCCTAAACTCTGAAGGTGCACGAGGCACTGTGCGGAATTGATTACTGTTACAGGGAGCTTAAAGCTTATCCAACAACACCCCTAACTTCTGAAATATGCAAAGCATAGGGATTTTTGATTGTTGTAGCCAGGCGCTCGAAGCATATCCTCCAGCATCCTCAAATCCTTAAGACGGGCATCAACTCTATTGGTTGTTCCCTGGTTCGCTGCAATGTGCATTTGCATTTTGGTGTCCTAAAAAAGTGGCAAGGTAGAAAGAAGAACAACAAAGGTATAACAACAAAGGTATATATATATATATATATATATATATATATATATATATATATATATATATATATATATATATATATATATATATATATATATATATATATATATATATATATATATATATATATGTGTGTGTGTGTGTGTGTGTGTGTGTGTGTGTGTGTGTGTGTGTGTGTGTATGTGTGTGTATTTCATTCACTAATATACAATTAACTTTCAAATACATTAATTAAATATTACGGCCGAGCACAAATGTGTGTCAGACGCTTTCCCTTAGATGTGGTATCTGGGTGGCTCGATGCTCGATAGATCTGAAGGGTCGGGCCCTTGACTCAGCTTGCTTGGTCTCAGATTTCCTCCATCAATGCATTTGGGGTTCTTATATTGTTCGGGGTTAAAGCGATTCTGATTGGAATTTGTTGAGGTCGGCAGCTCTTCTGACATACTTCTAGAATTGTAGCTCGCAGAATCTCTCGAGTAGTTTTTCCCCATAATACGCTGTTGGACGTAGGCCGCCTTTCTTATCTCTTAACACATCGGCCGCTCGCCTAGCCTCCCTTTTGGATTAAGGCTAGGGTATTAGGAGGTTCTCCTGCCGATGGAGGGTAATGTATCCCTCACTTACTCCATCGGTAGAAGTCTTAGTTGGTCGGTTGGTCCCCCAAGTTACCCCATGTTCGGGTATACCTGTGATCTCGTCACTCCCTTATTGTTCCGGAGTCCCGGAGCATTGTTGATTGTACGAGACCAGAATCATGTTATTATAATGATGAGATGCCCAACATGGGGCCTTTAAAATGATGAGATATCTGACACAAGCCGGTTTTGGTGGCTCATGCTAAGGTGGCCCTCAGATCCGACCTTCTCTCTTGTTTCTCGGGTTTGAACCGACCACGCGTCCAAATCCGAGGGGACTTCCTCGAGAGTCTCTGTAGAAGTTAGAGAGTCTCTGTAGGATTAAGAGATCTCTTGCGTCATCTTCTTACGGTGGTTGAAGACGAAAGCGAATGATCAAACGGTGTAATACCGATGTTTGATTGATTAAAGTTAATTGGTATGATATCTTGCAACTACGAGATCTTGCTTGCTTTGTCGGAGGTCCTTTTGGATTCCATATATGAGATCTTAAATCGATCCCATAGTGATCGTAGGAATCAGAAGTCGATTCTCACAGACGGTGTCATTGTTTCGTTGCGGAACCCCAAATGGCGATGATTGGCAAAAATACGGTGAAACGAAGCTTCCGATGCACTACACTGATACGACACAGTGGATCGAATGTTGTTATCTCTGATACGGTGGACTCAAGGGGGGTACTTCCGTGGTTAGCACTCCAACCTTCAAGTCAGTTTAGGGTTTAAGATAATGGACGTGATAGTTGATATTAAAGATTGTGTACCTAAGAACTCTTTCACTAAGGTATTTATACCTTAAGCATGACATAATAAGTTAGATAATGAGCCTCGTGCCATTAGACCTTTGGTCGGCTCGGAGCAAAGGTCCTAAATCTTTGGCCGACACGAAACATTTCTCATGCTTCTTTGATTCTTTTTGTTGTGTACAAATGTGAGTTGAAAGTTTCACATTGCTTAGAAAAGTGGAGGTTGAACACTTTACAAGTGAGATGACCCATACACCTATCACCTTAAGATTTTGGGTGAATATGTGGTGTCTCTCTCACTTGTGTGTTGCTCTTGACTCAATGTGGATGCTCCTCATGATGACCCAACAGTGGTATCAGAGTCAATAGTTCAATTAAGAGACTGACTCTTTGTATTGAAAGTCTTCCTGGAAATGTGGTGGTCAGGCGGCATGTTCCGTTGTAGTGTCCACAACGGTGGTACAAATGTGTATGGATGAAAGAGCTTCCGCTTGAGGAGAAGCATAGTGGATGGACTCACACTTGAGGGAGAGATCGAACATTTTATAAGTGAGATGAGTCATACATCTATCATCTTAAGGTTTTGAGTAAATATATGGTATCTCTCTCACTTGTGTGTTGCTCTTAATCCAATATAGATGCTCTTTAATCACCTAAGACTTTTATTCTTCTTTTCTTCTTCAAAATTTTTAGAGAATGAACAGACTTCTTTACTAGCCTTCTTTAATGTATCCACGACCTCTATATTTCTTTAATGGTCCAATCGTTGAAAATGAATAACCAAGTGTTTATTACATGATATCAAAATTTGAGTTTAATTTCAACACAGATGAAATAAGAGTAATAGAGATAATTTAGAGAGAGAGATTATAGGAATATTTATAGAAAAAAGTGTAAAGATTCTGGCGGTTTTATTGGTCTCAAAAGTCAAATAATAATATTAAATTGTATGATGCTGCTGTGAGTTAGCACAAATAACTTACTTACTAAAAAAGTTTGTTTCCGATGCCTTCAACCACCATAAATATCGGGAAAAATTGAAAATTGTGGCAGTCTTTGGCCACAAATGCCCTAATTTAAACCAAATTTTTTGGATAAACAATTTGTGGTCGTTTTAGTGACCAAAAATTTAAATAATTTATCTTTAAATTAAATCTAAATGAAAGAACGTACTCAAAAACACATTTGAGAACTAATCTCTCCTCAATTCTATTTACATGCAACTGACCTCCCCTCTATTTTCCAAAACATGAGAATTCCCCTCTAAGTACATTCTATCAAATTATCCTTAAGAGAAAAATATTTGTGTCTTTATTTTTCCCAATTTTTATGCTTTTATGTCTCAAAATGAGGTAATTTATATAGTTGTTGTCATATCCAGTAAAAAAAATTATTGTCATATACAATCAAAAAAGTAGTTTACATATGATAAAGAAAATGCAAAGTTAAGATGGATATGAATCCTTCAATTTTAACGTGGGAGAGTCAAAGTAACTTATGGTCAATTTTATCTTTTGAAACAATTTTGTGAACCGTATTTCTTATTTCAAATTAAAAAATTGAGAACAAGAAATTAAATGTTAAAATATTTAAATCTAAATAGAAAAAAAAAAGTTTCGGATCTCCTTCCACCTTCTATCATTGATGTGATCACATTGTCATCGTCGAAATTGAGTGTCCGAGTTACATAACAAACATTTTCAATAAACAAACATTACTTTTCGATGATGTTAAAATTCTAATCCAAACTTGAGTTTTTCTTTTTTTTTTTTACTCTTTCACAACTTCTTCTCTCGCATGGAGAAGTCGATCTTCGACGTCGACTTCAAATACCAATTCGGCATTGGCAACTACTTCTTCTCAGAAGCCATCGTGGAAGCTCTCACGGTAGGACAAAACATCCCCCTCATATGCTATTTCGGTCTCTATGTCGAACAATTACCTAACACCTTTTTTACCACTTGTCACTCCAATTTTAGCCTTTATTTTTAGCTATACATGTTACTAATTGGTGATTCTAATCAAAACATTTTGAGTGAGTTTATCGACTCAAACAATTCTACAAACCCAACTCGACTTCAATGGAAACCAACATGTAGATTTGACTCACTGAACCTAACATTCTGCTCTGATCATAATCATTTAAGTAATATTTTTAAAATTTAAATTAAATAGTATAACATGTGTCTAGATATGATACAAAGACTTGTCTACAAAGTTATATTCTCACGCACATTTGTATACAAATATTTGTACAAGTATTAAGAACAAATCCATTTGAAATTATCACAAAGTCAAACTTTTGATGTCTTTGTTTTGATCCATACAAGGATTTGACAAGTTTGCGCATCTTTTGTTCATTACCCGAAAGCACATAACATTCTGGTTGTTCCATGTGAATCTCCTCATTGATATCTCCATTTAGGAATGTCGTTTTGTCATCCATTTGATGAACTATAAGGTCATGCAATGAAGCTAATATAATTAATACTCTAATTGTCATTGTCCTTGCTATCAGTGTATACGTTTCAAAATAATTAACACATTCCTTTTGTCTAAAACTCTTGGCTACTAATTTAGCCTAGTAGTTGTTTAGTGTATTATCACTATGATATTTCCTTCCAAACACTCACTTGCATCCAATGGGTCTTGATCCTTTAGGTAGATTGACAAGCTCCCAAGTGTGGTTTGACATTATCGAATCTATTTCACCTTGGATAGCATCATTCCCAAAGGAGGAGTCCCTTAAAACTACTATTTCCTTATAATCATTAGGACCATCTTCCACTTGAAAAATAATAGGAATACATAAACAAAATCCTTACTATTTTGCTCTACTAGATAAAAAGAAATTAGTCAAGAATCAATTTAGTTCGGTCCTAGAACCTTAGCCTTTTGGACTCTCTTGCTTATCTTAAGTTCGGGTTGTGTTTCAACAATCCGTGAAGAGCCTTCTTCACGAGGTTCTTAATTTGTGGGATCTGAGATTCCTTATCCTTTGTGATAAGGTTCTCAAAGAATTTCACATCTCGGGATTCAAGAATTACATTAGATTTCAAATTCAAAATCTATATGTTTTACTGTTAGGTGAATATCCCACAAAAAAAAAATTGATCCCTCAAGGACTCAACTTAATCCTTTTAGGATCCATGTTCTTATGATAAGCTACATGTCACACACTCTGAAATAACCGGTATTTGACGCTCTTCCTTTGCATGCCTCACATGGAGAAATATCAATTTTCTTCAAAGAAATTATATTCATTATATAACAAGCAGATATCAAAGCTTCTCCCCATAAATTAAATGGAAATTCATAATCCATTAACATGACATTTATCATTTCTTGACATGTCTTATTGTTTCTTTTGGCTAGACTGTTTTGTTGTGGTGTACAAGGTGTAGATACTTCGTGTATAATACCACATCCTTGACAATAAGCATCAAAGTGGGTATAAAAATATCCACTGCCCATATCACTTCTTAGGACTTTAATAATTCTACTTTATTTTTTTTATTTTTTTGCTTTAAAAGATATATATGTGTGAATATAGAGAAATCAAGAATAAAAGTAATGAAATACATATTTATCCCACGAGTTAACATGATATTAAATTCACATAAATATGAATGCACAAGATCAAACAAGTTGGTATTTCTCTCTACACTATGGAAAGGGTTCTTGATCATTTTCGATTTAACACATATTTAATATTTTTCAAAACTATTAACATCACATGAAATTAAATCAGATTTAATTAATCTTTTCATAATGCTAATACCAATATGAGCTTATCTACTATGCATAAATAAACTTTATTAATAATGTTGTCAATAGTATAAATCTTAACCATTTTCTCAGCGGAATAACCCTTTTCCCAAGAATACACCATTATCGATTAATATTAACTTGCTCGGTTCATACGCAGATTTAAATTTGGTTTTCCTCACTAATAAGGTTCATATTCATGTAGGGAACATGAATTACATTAATAAATGTAACTTTCTTCCCATAAGTGAAGTTGAGTTTCATGATTCCCCTTCCAACGACCCTCGAACGTCTTTCATTTCTCGTTTGAACTTTTTGCCCATCGGTGTCTTCATAATAGGTTTTGAATATCGTTTTGTCATAAGATACATGGGTAGTAGCACAAGTATCATACCACTACCCTTATACATTTCCCTTGACCGCCATAATTTTTCTCACAGTAGCAATTATGTTATCATTGGTTTGAACAACATTTTCCTCATCTGGGACTTATTGTTCTTGCAATCTCGAGCATAATGGTCGTGTTTCCCACACACATAAAAGTCATCATTAGGGCCCTTTCATCCACTAGAATTCTTGAAATTATTTTGATCCTTCTTAGGATAAAAAATAGTTCTTCTTACCATCTTATTTCTTCTTACCTTTTGCGCTCACCACATTGGCCTTAAAATATCCAACGCCCTTAGATTTCTCTCTATCTTTCGATTTCTCCTCGACTCGAAGATGTTTATAAGTTTTCTCCAGTGAGAAGTCCTCAGAATTATTAAGCAACTTCTTCCTATATCTTTTTCATGAAGATGGAAATTTAGCAATAATTTCACTAACTATAAAGCTTACGGAATTTTGATCTTCATAGTCCTCAATTTATTTATAATAACTTGTAACTCATGCACTTATGCGAGTATAGAATTTGAATCTAACACTTTAAAATCTAAATAATTAGAAATCAGAAACTTTTTAGTACCTCCTCAGCACGAAACTTGAACTCAAGTGTCTTCCAGATTTCCCTTGTCGATTAGTTGTTTATGTAGAGATTATAGAGACGATCAGATAGTGTGTTCAGAATGTGTCCACGACACAACATTTCATCGTCCTTTTGTTCTTACGTTCTACCTTTAGTTCCTTGGAATCATCGTGTGACGGTTCTAGAACCAATACATAGAATATCTTCAAAGCAGGCATGGGAAATATCATCTTATCTTAGCAACGAGTGAAGTTAGTCCCATCGAAACGATCCAACTTCACATGGTCTTGGTTCATCATTTTGATGCTTTAAATGAAAAAATCGGTTGCCATTATTTAAGATACTAATAGACTGTTAGAAATAGTTTTTAAGTTAAATGGATCAAGTCTAGAATCATGCATATGAGCACTTTCTTAATAGTATTTCAAGCACTATTTATTTTGTCTCAGAGCCTATATGCATGAATACTCAGGATAATTCAGCATACTCTGAGTTTACACAAGACATATGAAAACTCAAATGTAAGGAAGAAAGAAATCTGAAATTAAACAAAGAAGATAAGAGTTTGAATTGGTATATATTTTTTAATCTGAATCAGTTTATTTATAGACTAAGTGATATTTTTTCACAAGGTTACGACCCTTGATAAAAGACGTCCTTTCACCAAGTGTTGCAACTCTTTACTAATTATTGTGACCCTTGATAAAACACATTCTCTCACAAAGTGTTGCAACTTTTTACTAAGTATTGCGACCCTTGATGAAACACATTCTTGTTTGGTCATCAATTATTTTGGGGTCAACACGAGGGAGCATTTTTACATTGAGACCTTTATTTATATGATAAACATAACTTATGAGAGACACATCACATATTCATCTAAAACCTTAAGGTGATAGGTGTATAAGTTCTCTCATATTTATAATATATGTAGGACTTCCACCTCACACTTGATTCTCAATACTTCTAACCCACACTTGTTTTTCTCAACACTCCCACTTAAGTGTAAGTTTATCCCCAATTATCCCCCTCAATTAGAAGCTCTTTCATCCACGTACATTTGTACCGCCATTGATACTTTTAAATGTAACATGCCTCTTATAATATCCCATATCCTCTTAGTGCTCTGTTCTTTGTCAGTTGGGACAAATTGAGCTCATATATACTCTATTTATTATTAGTTGAGACAGATTGAGTTTCTATGTGCACTATTTGTTATTAGTTAGAACAAATAGAATAATTAGTGAACTTAGTTGAGCTTAATTCTTACTCTTTAAGGTTGACATTTATTATTTTTGCAAAGGAGGAACATTTTGGTATCGATAATGAATGGTCAATTAACTCCTAGAAGGAGTATATTCCATATGATATTTTATTATACTTCTTTCTGTTTTTCCACATTTTCCCTTGTTAGTATTAAATGAAGAAAAATAAGTAAGTTAGTAAGGGAAAAGAGAAAGAAGAAGAGAAAAGTGGAAGAAGAGGAAGAACTCTTGGAAAAATCATCATCATCACCATCTTCATCTTAATTTCTTCATCATCTTTTTGAATTGAGGTGGTGTTTATCGTGAAAATTGGTAAACAACCGCTGGTCTTCCAAATTAAGGAAACTTTGGTCACTCACAGGATCGACTAGATCGATCCTAGGACATGTGCTATTATTTTGAAATTGTATATAAAAGAAGACGAACATTTCGAGAGATACACCACATACTCATTCAAAACCTTAAGGAGATAGATATGTGAGTTCTCTCACTTATAAAGTGCTCAATCTCCACTTTTCTAATCAATGTGAGACTTCTCCGACTTGTTTCCTAAAACTCCTCAAATGTGAGTCTATCAACAATGATACCCCTTAAGTGTAGCTTTTTTATCCACCTACACTTGTATCATCATTGTAACGTTTGCAGCGGGACATGCATCCTATCCACTACCATATGGGGATGACTTTCGATACAAGTGAGTTGGTTCTTCACTTGAACTACACTGTAATAGCCTTGTTAGGTCATCAATTCTTGGGGGTAACCATGAGGGAACATTTTACATTGGAGGATTTCTTTATGAGCAACACACCAAGTGAGAGAGACACCTCATATTCATCCAAAACCTTAAGGTGATTGATGTATAGGCTCTCTCGTTTATAAAGGGCTTAATCTCCATTTTTCTAATAAATGTTGAACTTCCATCTCACACTTGTTTCTCAACACTTTCAACTCACACTTATTTTTTTCAACACTTCTCCTCAAATGTGATATTATTCACAATGCTCGCTCTTAAACGAGACCTACTTCATATACATACACTTGTACCGTTGTTGACACTTTTTTCAACGAGACATGTCTCCTACCCACCATAATGTGGGGATAACTTTCTATACAAGTGAGTCGGTCCTTCACTCAAACTAGACTCTGATACCACTGTTGGATCATCAATTTTTGGGGGGTCAATCTGAGAGAACATCTACATTGGGGTATTTCTTTATAGTAATGCATCTTGTGAGTGATACACAACATACTCACCCACAATCTTAAGGTGATAAGTGTATGACTTCCACCTCTTAATTGATTCTCAATACTTTCAACTACTCTTTAACTACTTTTTCACCCAGCGTTACAATTCGTTACTAAATATTGTAACTCTTTACTCTCTTGGAAGTTGTCATTTTATTATTGAAACACTTATATGATGTTATTATTGGAACACTTTTTGTTACAACATACAGATTAAGCTTTCGCACCAAAATACTCTTCATATATATAAAAAACGAAATATGACACATCTTTAATTATATAAATGAGACATAACTTAATTAAAATATTTGAATTTTTCTTCGCATAGAAAGAGAATCTCTAATACCCCTCACACATTCACACTTTACTATTATGTTACAAAAGAGAGCAACAAAAGATAAAGAAAGCTGACAAGCTTACATATGCATTCACCAAATAAATAAAAAGTTACACATGGTTACAGAAGCTGAATTTTCTTTATCATTTGATTCCAATCCCTATAAATGAACATGATATCACATGGTTATGAGTATGGACTATCAACTATGGTGCTAACACAGAAAATTAATTATATTAATGATTGGAAAGAACAATTGTTTGATAATTTCAAACGTATGCTTTTATGCATATAAAGTGCGAATTATAAAATGAAAAAATTAATTAATCTTGGAAACTCTAATTAATTTTCTGACGTGATTCTTACCTGTCAAGTCTCCCATACTTTGCTTTGTGGGTGTCATTTGATCTGATTACGGCATGGCAAATACAAAATTTAATTAAAGCCACTATAAGTGTAGACACGTTGTAAAAAGTTGTCAGAACTAAGAAACATGTTTTATTTCACAGCTTTCATGTTCTACGAGGTTTGACCCATGCACTGAACCGAATGTGCGGCCTCGTGTTTCCATTGCTTTCCTCATTTGCATTTTCGCCATAAATTGTAGACTAAATAATGTTTTTGTTCTTGTAGTATGATTGGAATATGATTTTAGGTCCAACAAAACAAAATTACATTATGGGGTTGGTAAAGAGTAGCATATAGTTCTTTGACCAAATAATGCATATAGTTGATAATTAAGGTAACTAAAACTAGATGATTCATACCGAATAATTAAGGTAACTAAAACTAGATGATTCATACCAAATAAGTGAAGTTCGTTTTGACAAGAAAATATTTAATTCTTATCATTAATCATATTCGATTGAATACAACTTCATAACTTGTCTTTAACGAATTTCACATGAGATGATAATAAGTGTCTATACTCATTGATAATTGTACTGGAATTTAAAAAATTTCGTTGCCGACTATTTACACTATCTCCTAGGTTTATATTAGGGGTGACGAAACGACCATCAATTCCGTCTTAAACCGGTCAAAAAAGCGTCAGGACAGATAAATCTGTTAAATGAAATTGAGTTTAAAAGTCTAATCCGCCCCACTAAAGTGATAGGTTGGCGGACGACGGACTTGCCCACCTATTTATTAAATATTATTTTTATTTTTTATTTTTTAAATAGATTAATAGATTTATTTTTACATTTTAATTAGTTTTTTCATATATTTTTTAGAACAATCTTTTATAAAGAATCTATTTAACAAATTCTATTTAAAAAATATTGCATATATTCACAAATAAATACATAAAATATAACCATTAATAAGAGTTTCAAAACTATAGTTCAAGTATTAACTTTCAACTAACCAAAATAAATATTATGATTGTTTGATAACTAGATTGGTGGGGTGGTAGGTCAATCCGCACCATTTTTGGCGGGTTTAAGGCAGAGCGGACTTAAGGCGGGGCGGGTGAAACAAACAGGCGGCACAAAATCTCAACCCAACCTACCACTTTTTGGCGGGTGCGCGGGCCGGTCTGGCGGATCACGACCCATTTTTCCACCCCTAGTTTATATAATCTACCTCAAAGTCCACTCTAGGTTAAGTTTATGTATCCATTTGATGGCTCATAAAATGCCTAAAGTCTCCCTCGTATAAACGTCGATGTTAAGAAAAAACAACTTGTTGAAGCTACCGTGAATTGCCTTTTTTTTAATCTTGGATGTGTCGATACTGCATTTGATACGTCTAACTGACATTACTACAAATAATACATTTTATCTCGGACACGAAATAAATTTTACCTCGGACACACAACCGAGGTAACAAAGAGCGATAGGAAAACTTTATACTTTATCTCTCGATTATGATGGAAAAAGTCACTGGTTTGATCCTTAGCAACATCATATTTTTCTTTTCAAAACTATGAAACGCACGTCATTTTACCTCTCTGTTTTATTTAAAATTTGAGGTAACAAATTATGTTGGTACGTCGGTTTTAGTTAATAACTGAGGGGTTAGATTTTATCTATTGTCATATATAATTTGTTTTAAAGCTCATTTTGACTGACGTGTATCATTTTTTACACAGAAATAGAATATTGACAAAATCGAAATCAGATCATTTTAAATGTATAAATTTACATTGTTTTCATCAACACAAAATACAAGACTTACATTGTTTTCAAAATCAAATGTACAAATTTACATTGTTCTTGTCAACACTGAATACAAGATTTACATTGTGTTAAAAAAAATATAAGTTTACTTTGTTCTTGTCAACACAGAATACAAAATTTACATATTTGCACATAAATTATTGTTGTTGAGGTTCATAACAAGATAAGAAGACATCAAATCAACGTTATCAGATGTCATTTATATCTTCTTGTGAGAATGATGATCTGTCGCTAAAATCTTATAATTAGAACAAAATTTAAATTATGATAAGCTAACAATAACAATATTAACTTAAAAAATATACAGAAAATTACATGTATATGGATTAAGCTAATACCTTATACTTATTCCATCCATTTGTAATGCCTTTAGAGACAATATCAAACATTTATTTCATAACATAGTATCCACAAGAATAATTGTCGGGTTATTTTTGCGACTACAAATAATTTTCATATATTTATATCACTAATACACACAAATAAAAGAATATCAAAAAGCACAAGTAATATACTTACTTTTGGGTAATAGAACCTTGACTTTTTACCAAGTACGTTACATTTGATTGTGTTGTATCTCTCAACCGCTCTACACATGTCGATTAAAATTAAACATGAATAAAAACTATTCAAAGCTAAAGGTAAATTTTGAATATTAAAAATAATACTACTTACCCCAAAAGGCAAGATGGAAACATTATCTCTCTTGTGATCATTACTACACAAGAAATAAGGCGTATTATTCCTATTTTAATTCATTTTAAAAACTTCTTTATGTTCACACACTTGAAGAAAAATATCTCTCTCGTTTTATCTATAACAGTTCATCTCTCTCTCTCTCTCTCTCTCTCTCTCTCTCTCTCTCTCTCTCTCTCTCTCTAAGATATGAAATTCCTTCAAACATGAAATCTGATATTGCTAAGACTTCCGAGCCTAAAAATGCCACTAACTCATATGGGGTTAAGATGTTTGGAGTTGAAATAGGGAAGAAAGAAACACCAAAAACTAGGGTTTTTTATTCTAGCGACAATGTGATGAACCTATTATGTTTTTGAACCCAAAAACTTTACAAATGGTTGTTCTAGTTGACAATTCAAAAAAAAGAACAAAGATTCCTGCCATCAAGAAAAAGTTATCATCAAAAAAGGTTAGTACCACTGAAAAGTCATCTTCTGTGCATGTTTATTGTACTACTAAATCTATGATTATTAATGAGGAAGTTGTGTCCAATCCCATTGGGAAAATTATTGATCACGCTGAAACCAATAATAAGGAACCATATGTGGAACCACATGTTAAATCACATGTTGAACCAAATGTTATAACATTTTTCCAACCATCTAGTGAAACACATGTTGAACCCCTGAACCAGTTGTGGATATTCCTGTTTTTGACACTCTTTTGGATGATACTTCATTTGAAGAATGGAATGGTGTTGAAATTCCTAATGTAGAGAATGAGATTCATAGTAAAAAGGATACATAAAATCAAACTATTGATACCCCTGGTGTTGATAAGTCAAATAAAGAAGTGAGGAATGAGGGTTCTCAAAATGAAGAGGATAAGTGTCAAGAGGAAAGGAATGAAGAAGCTGATGATGATATTCCCATTGCTCGTATCATGCAGAAGATTATTGAAAGTGTGTTGAAACCTCAAGACAAAGATACTCAAATGAAAGCTAGAGAAGTGGTGAGTGTGTATCAAGAGACTGAATCTGATGAATAACCTATTGTTAAAGTTATTAAGAGTATAAATAAGCCTATGGACGAAAGAGTGAAAGAGAAGGAAAAAAATGTTGCTCCAAAAACCTCCCTGAAAAGCACTAAAATTGTGAAAAAGAAAACTCCTTAAAGGTGTCATGTTAGTAAGAAAAGACATGTTGAAGAGAAATCAGTTGAGAAAAATTCTTTAAAGAGAAAGCTTGTTCAATTAAGTGACTCTGACACACATGTAGAAGCAAATGTCCAGGACATTGTGTCCACCATTAGGAGAAAAGTTGGTAGAAAAAGGATTTATTTAAATGTTGTTGTTGCTCCATTGGATAATATATCTTTCCATTCTAAAACAAGTGTTCATAAGTGGAAATATGTTTATCAAAGAAGGATTGCCTATGAAAGAGAGTTGGCCAAACATTTCCTTGAATGGTCAGAGATCATAAATATACTAAAGGATGTTAGATTAATGAAGACTATTTCAGATGTTGGACCTTGCTATGAAAATTTGGTTAAACAGTTTATTCTGAACCTATCACCTAGTTACAGTGTTGAAGGAAGCCAAGAGTATATAAAGGTTTATGTTAGGGGAAATGTGTGAAGTTTCACCCTCCATTGTTGATGCGTATATGGGAAGAAACAAGTCAGAAGAGTATGAATAAGTTCTATCCATTCACAATATTGCAAAAGAAATCGTTGTTGGACAAGTGAAACAATGACCCAATTAAGGGTTACTTTCTCGTGGAAAATTAAGTGTTATGTATGTTATTCTAAATAGGATCGTTGTAGAAAATTAGGAACCCACTAATCACAGTTCTAGCATCACTTCTGCCTTGGCCAAAATGATTTTTCAAATTGGAACCAAGTCCAAGCTAAACATTAAAGAGATTGTGTTTGATCATACCGTAAAACATGTTGATTCATTTGTTGAGAAGCTACCAATAGCTTTTCCTTTCTTAATAACTAGTATTATCTTTAAGCAACACCCTGAAGTATTGCATCCTTAAGAAACTCCAGGCAAAAAGGTTAGGCCTTTGAACCTTGACAAGAAGCTATTTATGGGGACACATGTCCCAGACATTCAGGTCAAGAATTAAGGTCAAACTTCTGGTGGAAATTCTTCTCTAGTTTCCAAATCCATAAGAAAGGATGTGTTACTTGAGCTGATGGAAGTCTCAAATGCTCTACAAGAGACTATTTATGCAAGTACCATCTGGAAGAGGAATGTGGATGGGTTGATCAAAATGTTGCCCAAGGAGAAGGAGGCAGATGAAGAAGAATACGATAGTGAAGAAGAAGAGGAAATTTAATGAAGAGGAAGAGCAATCTGCTAGTGAGTAAGAGGAGGAAACCTCTGAACAATAAGGTCTTTTAGATAACTGCTGTTGACTGAATTCTTTTTGTAGTATAATTCAATCTGATTTTAGCCCTTGTTTATGAGCATGCTTAGTTTCCTTGCTCTAGATATGTAATGTCTTGATAGCCTTTTGGTTTTTGTTGCTAATAACTAAGACTAGATATTCTTGAATTATTTTCAATATTCATGTTCATGGTTAATGTTTATCTAATCCTAACTAATATGTTCACTGACTATGCTGATTGTGCTATTTGATTTTCCAAATTATGGCAAAAAGGAGGAGTAGTAGTTGTGGTAGTAGTGTGTTCTGGATACCTAACTACTAGTTGTGTATGAAGCATTATGATTGTGCTACTTCTGTTACTGATGTTGTTTGCTTCGTGTGTGGTGTGCTTAATGCTCAACTTACGTTGCATATGTTGTATGCCCTTGAAAGTGTTGTTTTGCCAAAATTTTCTAAATGGGGGATTGTTGTTCCTTTTTAGATTGGTTTCATTATGAAAAACAACATGGTCCGTTCAAGTTGTTTTTGGGAAGAGAGGACACATGTGGGACACGATGTTCAAAAAGGTGTGGCACATCTGGGCCCTATTGCTGCTACTACATTGGCACATTTTTTGTTTGTGTTTTGAACGTGTGTTTGGATTTTTTTTATGATTTATATTTTGATGTCTTTCAGTAACCTGATTAATTAGATTTGTTTGATGGTTTTTTAAGATCAAATTTAAAGATTTGGAATTTAAATTTGAATTCAAATCAAATCATATCTTTTTCTAGAGCTGTTTTGAAAAATAAATCTTAACCAAATCTCCACTTTATATGTTGATCAAATCTTATGCCCATTAGAGGAAAGTCCAGCAAAGGGATTCTATTTAAAGAGACTTAATTTCACATTTGAAGACAACGAATAAGTATTGAAGATACCTAGTCAAAGAGTTTTATTTGAGTCATTTGTTTGTGTTGCTTGTACACCATGCTAGTGCCCATCGTTCAAATCATAAGGCATAATGTTGTTTTGTTTAGTTTAGTTGTAATTCAACATTCTTTAAGTTTTTTATTGAAGGTGATCAATTGGGATTAGTGATTGAGAGAAAGTGAGAGGGGTTCTCATATTTAGGGGGAAATCTAAATCGAAAGTCACTAGGTTTAGGAAGATGTATTGAACAATATGGGGTTGTTATTCCTATAAGACTAATTGTACTAATTCAAGATAGTGAATTTCCTTTCTTGGGTAGAGTGTCCCCCAGATGTAGGTGTGGTTTCACCGAACTGGGTTAACAATTATGTGTCTATTTATTGTTTTTTGCATTGATCATCTTGTTTATCAATTATTTGTTAATTATAGTGTAAGATCTTGAACACATTGACTTAGGCATTTGGTCTAACATTTATCCCATGTGAACAAAATTCAATATAGTTTTTGCTTCTTTATGAAAATCACTTGGTTTTCTGATTCCAATCATAACTCTTGCTTTTGACTCAAATCATACACCATTTTTATCACATTTTGTACTAGATCTATAACACATATAAACATCATTTTCTCACACAACCATAACAATGTTAGAAACCATACACTTCCCATGTTAATTTGAAAAATCACAAACCACTTGTTCTCTCATATTTTCAAAAGAGTTTTGAATCTTTATTGAACACTTGCAAACGATTTATTTCATCTTCTACCTCATTCGTTTTCATTGTTGCATTGAGTTGAATCTCATCTTTGGAGATATATGATTATTGAGGAGATTTGTTTATTGAATTTAACATTTATTTGAAGATTTCGAAGGTTCTGGAGATGTGTGGTGTTGTGGAAGGTTTTGACATTTCTAGTGGAAAAGAAGGAGGTTCTTCTCTTCATTTTCATCTTGGTAAAATTGTGTGGAAGCCTACAGACAAGGTGAGAGTTCTTCTCAATCTTTGGACAGACCTACGCTCAAGATATTAATAGGATCGAGTAAATATTGCTACAGAACGTAGACTTTGGAGAAGGTTGTTAGGACTGGAAGATTCAAGATGATATCACGTGAAGAATTCTTAAATAGTTCAGCTCGTAGATTGTCTACAACTCAAGGATCTAGAAAGAAGATTTGTATATTTTCAGTGTTAATTTGGATATTGTGGTTGTACTAAAATCTTGTAATTTTGTAACACATCATAGTGGAAGACCAAAAACAT
Organism: Lathyrus oleraceus; assembly: GCF_024323335.1. Taxonomy (NCBI): domain Eukaryota; kingdom Viridiplantae; phylum Streptophyta; class Magnoliopsida; order Fabales; family Fabaceae; genus Lathyrus; species Lathyrus oleraceus. The sequence continues at coordinate 341,637,107 of NC_066581.1, forward strand.
TGAATGGGAAACCATTGGAGAATAGATTAATCTTAGTGAGGACGATAGTTGAACCACTATAAATCCTAGTATACACTTCTCTCTCTCTCTCTCTCACTCTCCCTCTCTCTCTCTCTCTCTCTCTCTCTCTCTCTCTCTCTCTCTTATTTTTAATTTTGTAAACATCGCATGTTAGGTTGTGCTTTATTGCTTTCAAGAATTTTATGCCATTAGGATTTATTTTTGTAGTGATTTATTCATTAATCGTAGGTTTTGTTAGAATATAAATTTTAAGTTGGTCTCGTTGAAGGTTAAGTTAAAAATCGTGAGTGTAGAATCCATGTAGTATTGATAGTGTAAAGGCACGCATCTTGTGTAACTTTAACATATATTTAATATATCTCAATGTTTGTATATTTGGTTAATTTTGTATTTCGATCTTGATTACTTTGTGAATTGTTTAAGTCATTTCGTGCAAATTTCAATCTATAAGCATAATCTCTTTATACGCTAAAATTTGTTTATGTTGCGCAAATCATTTTTGTTTTAAAACTCTGATAAAAGTTTTTCAAACTATTTTCAACTAAGGTTTTAATTGGGAGGTCTATTAACCTTTCCCCTCTAGACCATATGAAAGTAGCTTCCTATTTAGTTGTCAGTTGAGTGGTAATCTTAGAGATCTTATGGTGGTCCTCTATCTCAACGAAGTTTTCCTTCTCCAGAGTCCAATTCCATAAAATTGCACACATCCATGTATCCTTGATATGACTCCATTTCTATCTAAGTTGGGATGGTATTGATTTTTCATGAGGTTGTTCACCTAACACTTTATGACCATATTTTGGGAAACATACACGGTGGTGATTTTCTCGTTATCAAATAGTAACTCCGTTGTTAGGTGTTATTTTGATATGATGACTTTATTTGTGTCCAGTATTCCTCATTTGATGATATGATTATAGGTTGTTTTACCTTCTACCTCTAACAACCTAACTTGTATTGACTAAGATCTGATGTCTTATGCAAAAGTCAATATGACCTCTATGGACCATATGAGTTATATAGTGTTTATGAAAAATCCCACATGGGTCCCAATGTATGCATTTAGGATAGTCTCAAGTAACCTCATTTATTAATACACCTAACAAAGATTATGTCATTCAATCTACCTTGGTCAATCAAAATCCTTTTGATGTTGCACTTCTCCATGCCTACAAAGACAACCATAGGGTGGTCATACTGCCTCTCTATACCCTAAGTATTGCCTACATGTGTGGGGGCACTAGTTCATTTTAAATCTCTTAGTTTCCTATTTTAAGATTTATTGGAGGATTCCCCTTATGCGAATTCTCCTAATATGAGATTGATCTATTTAGGTTAGAGTGTTAACTTCATGCCACATCTCTTTTCTTTATTGTGTTTTCGACCAATAATTCTTAACATCCCATTAGGTCTTAGGGACCTTGAACTCCTTCTTCAAGGTAGATATGTTTAAGTACTTAGGTTTGTCTTTTTACCCATATGTTTTTGTTGGTGGCATTTGCGGATCAACCTATAGATTCATGTTTTCATGTTCAATGAGTGATCTTTATAATGGCCATGAATGCAAAGTATCAACATTAGATCCTCATGTATGAGTTAGGTTTTCTCTCTCTCTCTCTCTCTCTCTCTCTCTCTCTCTCTCTCTCTCTCTCTCTCTCTCTCTCTCTCTCTCTCTCTCTCTCTCTCTCTCTCTCTCTCTCTCTCTCCAATTTTAATATTTTATTTTTATTAGAATTTTGGAGAGGTTTAGTTTATTTATTTAATTTAATTAGATATTAGAAATATTAAGAAAATTAGAGATATTTTATAGTTGGGAGAAAATATAATTTTATTTAAAATAAGAGAGTGATGAGTGATAATTTAATTTAAAATAATAATTTAATTTAAAATGAGGGTGTGGTGAGAGTTGAGGAAATAATTAAATTAGAATAATAATTTAATTTATTTAAAATAATGATAGAGAATATAAAATTAAAATAGAATATAAAATATTAAGATTAGGGGTGTGAGGATAATTCAGGGGTGAGAGGAGAATGAGTTAAGTTAGCGTGAATAAATAGATAAGGTGTTGTGCGAAAGTATTCACAGTATGTTCATTGATCTATAAAGGGTAAGAACTTCATTGATTTGCAATTCAAGGTAAGGGGAGATTACTCATATATGAGTGTATTTTTCATAAAGGATAGAGAGAGTTCCTAACCCTATTTCTTGTAATTCCTCCTTTGTTGAAATTTTTATATCTTGAGATGGTTACATAAACCTCTCTAAGATCACTTTGTTACGATGTTATGATTGTATGATATTAATTGCTGAATTTCATGTGAATTAATATGTGTAAATTCTGAATTGTATTGTTCATGTTTAAACTTTTTGAGATGATGAACCTAATGTTGATTTGGTGATAATTGGTGAAATAAATGTCCAATTTTGTGCAATTGATGTATTTATTATTGACTGAATTGTAGGTGGTGAGTTTGTGGAGTTATTAAGTTGGGTCATTATATTTTAGAGTTAAGGCGAGGATTTTGGAGAAAACTCTTGCCATTTGTAGGAAAATACCTTAGTAGAGTTGTCACCCATAAACGTTGAGTTAAGGCAAGGGTTATGAGAACCATTTCCATATGTAGGGAAATACCTTAGTAGAGTTGTCACCCATGAATCTTGAGTTAATTAACATGTTTAGAGTTGTTAACATGTTTTGAATTGACTCTAAAGTTTTTAATGAGTTAAGTTTAGATTCATATTTTTATTTGTTTATAGTCCTTTGACATGTTTAGAGTTAGAGTTTAAGGTATATGATCTTAGAGTTGAGTTTTGATGACTCTGATGTATTTTTAGAGTTAGGCGAGTTAGCTTAGTTGACTTATCACTCGCCTTATGATTAGGTAGGATTAAGTAGTGATGAGTTGAGACTTAAATGTGACACAAACCAATGTTTATTTGTTTGTTTCTTGTGTTGTTCTTTTCGCCTATGGTGCAAATACTCAGATAGAGTCTGAGGAGCATTAGATGTTGCTTATGTTAGAGGATGACATAGTTGGCCTTGTTCATTTATAGTTTTTACGTTGTTTGGTTTACACGAGTCGCTCTGATAGTGTAACACTTGTGTTGAGATTATTTATGATGTTTTATGCGAGTTATTGAGTGTATTTGACTTATGATTTTAATAAAGTTGAGTACTATTTCATGAGGGTATTAAAGATGTTTTTAATTGTGTAACTCCACTGCAATTATATTTTGAGAAAGATGTTATGCTGTGAAAATATGACACACTTTTTGAGTTTTATTCCCGCATTATGTTGTAAACTTGTATATTGGGGTTTAGGGTGTTATACGCATTATTGATTTAGAGCTATTAAGTTAGATTCATTTTCATCTTAGAATATCCTCTTTAGGTTCTCTATTACTCGAATAAAGCTAGAGAATTATTCTCTCCATTTGTATTTTACTTGATCATTCGATCCCCCTCTTCAATCATGATCATAAATAAGAAACCTCTTATTATTCTCTCACTTTATTGCAGTTATTTCTTCCAGAGCTTTGTATCATCTTACCCTTTTTCCTGAGCTCGACTAATATTTCAGATGGCCAACATGCTAGTGAGTCATAAAATGAGCTTTATTGCACCTATGGATGCCCTGATTTCGAGCTAGAGATATTGTCACATACGTCATCCTCTCAAGGTGTATTGTTCTGGCATTTTTTCTTCTTCTCTATTAATACTCCTTTTTTTCTAGCCACTTCAGTTGGGCTTCCATCATGACTATGTTGTTTGTTGGTGTTTATTCATCACGTTCGTAATGTTTGGTTTGCAACACATCAAACCTTTTAAATTCTCTTGCCTCGTCTCTACTCATAGATCAGTAATATGATGGGTCACTTTTTTTCTCCTTAAGCATGCCTCCAAGATAGTGAGTCCCCATGTATATGCTAGATTTTATGGGAGTTTGATTCTAATGATTGGCCTCACCTTAAAGTGTTATGGTGGAGCTTAGATTTTGATCTCCGTCGTGACAAGGGATATTTGAGATATGGTTTATCTTTTACCATGACCTATGGTAGACACTAGTGTTCATCTATGAACATATAAGATAAATATTTTGAATGTGTGATGTAATCTTTATGTTATTAGTTATGATGTTGCAAATTCCTTATATGCTTATCGTGTTACTTCCTCTATGAATGAATAAGGGAATGTACATCCAAAAGAAACATTAAAATGACTATACAACTCTGAGTTTTCATATATGGAATCAATCTTTCGCTCAACCTCAAGTTTGTGGGACAACTCCTACGAGGTATTGTCATCTTTGGGTGTAAGAACCTTCATGACTTTGTCCTTTATATATGAATTTGTAAATAAACCACATAAGTAATGTGGACTATTTTGATCAGTCAAATTTTTTTTCTCCCAAGTCGGGTGGAAGGGGAACTTCGAATTCCCACTGGCGATGCCAATATTTTGTCGACCTCAAATCTACGTCACTGCAATTACGAGGTATATATATTATTCTTAACCTCGATTTCCAAACCCCACTTTCAAACAATGTAAAATTATTTTAGAGCGCACAAAATAATTATATTTTTTATGCACACAAGATAATTTAATTTATTTTTTTATCAGATAGATACATTAACCATACTATAATTTTTTTAATAAGAATAAAACATCCAATGGATGTTTATATAAGGCCAAAAGTGAATAAAAAATAATGAAAAAATATAAGTGATCCGGAAAATCTTCAGCAGCTTTATATGACTTGTGCAATTTAAGCTAAAAAGAGAAGGACATGAGCAATCTATGTTTGTGTGGCAATATCATCTGGGGGGTCACAATATCCCTACTCCCATGTGTATGGATAGAATTTAAACTAATCACATACCAATAGTAGTTAAAATATCATTTCTCGAGGTATAATATCACAAAGTAATCATCATGTCTATTTAAACCAAATTAAATCATATATTTGCCGCTATTTGATTCAACCGAATCACCTAATTAAATTTAAAAAATAATACTACTAGTATTGTCTTTTGCCAAGGGTCCTACGACATCATCGCAACAAGAATAAAGAAACCAAAAGAAACGTAAGGACCCAAACATAAGAGATTTGTTGAATGGAAAAGTTGATTGAGAATGAATGGAATTAACAGAACAATAGGGCAAAGCTAGAAAAGTAAAGGAAATATGTTGGTGTTGGAAAAACAAGGAGACAAAAGTAGGGAAAGAAGGAATAATTTGAGCTAGCTTAATTGTCACTCAATAAAAAAAGAACTTCAAATAAGAAATCTTAATTGGGAAAATTATTAGATAACCTATAAACAAACCATATTAACACTAACGCATACACATGCTTGGTGAAAAAGATGAAGATGCCTCAAATTCCACCTGGATTCCACCTTAGTCAGAGTCACCACTACTCACGGCTTCAATTATTTTCTTTTTCAAAATTAAATTGCAACTTTGTTTTACACTTCACATCTCCCTTGAGTTTGCTTTCTTGATTATGTTTCCATCCTTCAAAAAAATTTATTGATTTTTTTATGTCATGTGTAAGTAAATATAATTGGCATTCAGACATTTAGTGCATGTTTGTTTGATTGAGTTTTTAAAGACTGTTTTTTCTTCTCAAAAACTTCAAAACTAAAACAATTGTTTATTTTATGTGTTTCTAAAAAATAGTTTTTCAAAACTGTTTCAAGTTTTGTTATTTTTAAATTTAAAAAGCCAAAACAATTAAAATGTGTTTTATTTTTCACTTTTCAATATTTTATCCATTTTTAAACCTTACAAATACACGGAAAAAACAATTAGTATTTATTAATGACATTTATGTAAATGATTAGTTTAGCTTTATATTTTATCTAATAAACATAGTGATTCTTTATTAGAAATATCTCTCCTAACTTTCATTTATTATTATGTTTCATATATAATTAATTTAAGATAAATCCTAACGTTTCAGCTTTTCTTCTATATATATTACTTATATAATTAAATTATATAATAATATAATTCAGTAATAATTTTAAGTTAATGACTATCATAACACTTCAAATTTTGGTTTATTTTTAAAAATAATCAATTACACCATTACAATATATTTTAATAATTATCAATCCATTTATATAATTATAAAGGATGATTTTAATAAGTAAGTATAAACACTTTTAAATTACTATATATATTTATTAAAATTTTAAAATATATAAACTCAATTTTGAATATATATATATATATATATATATATATATATATATATATATATATATATATATATATATTTATAATATATATATATATATATATATATATATATATATATATATATATATATATATATATATATATATATATATATATATATAAAAGTTTAATTATTTTTAAAATAATATTTAGGTTTAATTATATAGTTTTGATCTCTCTATTTTAATGGATTACAAAACTTGTTATCATAATTCAAATTTAAATAAGTGTGACGTCTCTTAAATTTTTCACATAATGATATATTTATTTTTAAATAATATTTATTTTTAAATAATGTGTCATTTGTGAAATTTTAATAATAAAAAATTTAAGTTACACGTCTTTAAAAAATAGGCACGTCATTAATGTCAATAGAGATCAAAATTCTTTGAATTTAAAATATGAGAATTATTTTCGTGAATAAGCTAAAATAGAGACCATAATTGTAATTAAACTTAACACTACAACAAATAATATATTTTTAATAAAGATTTCATCTCGATCAGTCAGTAACCAACTGAAATGTAATTCATAGGTGCACCATTTTTTAATAAAAAAGAATAACTATATCCTCGGTTGGAAAAACAAGTGATAGAATAAGTTACATTGGTCACGGGTAGAAGCACAATAGAGTGACATAAGATACATTTGATTTTCCCTCGATAAACAGTTCTAACCTAGAGAAAAAGTGACACACTTTTAAGTGATTTTCACTCGATTCATACAGGGAAAGTGAGAGAGCGCTAAATCACTCTCTTTAATAGTCATTCTTTAGTTTACTTAACAATGGAATTATCTTATAATAATTTATGGATGATACAAAATTATATAAATGATTACTTTTGAGAAGATTTTTTTTATAAATCTAAATTTTATTTAACCAATGCAGGAAAATATATACTTATAAGACTCAAACACTCCCCTTCAAGTTAAAGTTCGTTAGACTTTAAATTAGTTATAAATTAACCATAAAAGTAGGTGATAAACCAAATTAAGTAATACCATAACCATCAGAAACAAAAATTAATAAGAAAAATCATCATAGAGAGGAACAACAACCAAAGAGAGAAGAATTTTTTGAAGAAGTTAGAGAGAAAAACCATTCGAGAGAGGAGGAACATCAAAAGAGGGAACAAATCAAACCAGCAAGTCCAACTGAACCAATCAGTTTGAATCAAACCAAACCTGGATCAAATCATATCAAATTAAATCAATTCAATCTAATCCAATCCAAATCAAACTGAACATAATCAATTCAAATCGATCCATATCAATTTTCACTAAATCAAATCATACCAAATCAAATCGAACCAAATCAATTTTAACCAATTACACTGAAACGAACGAATTCAAACTGGATCAAATTGAATCAATTGAATTCAATAGAATACAAATCCAAACAAAATAGAATAACCAATCGAGATAGGAATAACCAAATAGAATAGCAATAGGGAGAGGAGTAATCAAAGAGGAGAATCATTAAGAAAGAGAAAGAGAAGCAACTAAACATAAGAACCAATAAGAAAGAAGGGGAATCAATGAAGAGAGACGCAACCATTAGGGAGAGAGTCAACTGGAGTCATATATAATTCAAACATGATTTTCATGCACACAAAATTGGATGACAGCCCGAGAACAATTTGACCATTCAACATAAGGACTTTTTCTTCAATAAAGTTATCAACATAAAATCGAAACAAACTCATTCCGAACTTTTGCAAATAAGGGATACAAAGAGAATATATAATAAGACATAAATAGACTAAACTACTTAGAACTCAACTATAACTAAAGGTACATTACTTATCATCTAACAATTCACTGATCTTACTCTCATATTGATTTGATCGTTAAAGTGTTAACCTTGCATATCAATGTCACTCACAATTCTGAAAAATCGGGTCTACCATTGCAATTCATATTCTCTAATCACTGATCAATTATAATTCTTTCGTAAAATATTATCTATGAGTACCTAATTGTTACTTATGTTAAAAACTATTACGTATATTTAAATGCATATTAGATGAATCTTTATATTTTTAAAAATTTATTACGAACTACTGTTGATAAAAAAAATGTAAGTTTGATTATTTGGTAGGTTTAAACGAAAATATATCGTACCTAGGATTTAGACCTTTGTAATAATATATTTTTAAAATTAAATTTGACTATTAATTAACTAATAATTTAATTATAAAAAAATATAGTAGTTTTGAGATCTCATTAAAAAATTGCTAAAGAATTTATATATATATATATATATATATATATATATATATATATATATATATATATATATATATATATATATATATATATATATATATATATATATATATATATATATATATATATATAAAATGAAATTTCTTATTTTCTTTTCTCTAAACTAGATTTAAAAACATAAAGTATCAAACAAATTTTTTCATTTTCTCATTTTTAAAACAGTTTTAAAAATTTGAGTGTCAAACATATTTTTTTTCAATTCTCTTTTTAAAAACAGTTTTTAAAAATAAATTTATGAAACAAATTTTAAAAACTAAAAATCAGAAGTGATTCAAACAGGCCTTTAGTTTTTGGGTTGAAGTTAATCGAACAAGTCGGTTACGATAAATGCTGACATGTTTGTAGTAAAGAGGACTTACAAAGGACTCCAGTAAGACTAATAGGAAGGTGAAGGAAAAACTATGAAGATTAATGTGACCTCCCTGATTGATTGAGACAATTGTGAAACATGGTTGTTCATCCCCTATAAGTAAGATGTATCATCTTGGCTGGAAATATGCCAGCAACCAATCGATGTGAAGTAAGAGCTAACAATCACATATTTGGTGATCAACAATGGCTACGCTATTGTAGTCATTTGGCTAATTATAATTAAGTTCCTATGCAAAAGCATTGACGCACAATTATGATGTACAATGACATTTCACTAAAGAATAAATAAGTTTTTGTTAAACTGTCTTTTTTCCTTGTGATTATAAAAGAAAACAATGAGTTTGGGGTGATGTCATAAACATCATTGGCATACGACCAAAGTAATTAAAGTCGCATAACAAAGACTCAGCGGTGTTGTCACGGGCGTACAACTGAAGCAACCAAAATCCCTCATAATATCAATGAACACACACACACACACACACACACACACACACACACAAAGAAAACATATTGTATAGTGGAAAATATCAATTCTCCCCCTCTTGAACCAGGTTTAGAGCCACTTTAGAGTCAGCGGAGAGTCCTCCATATGTCAATCTTGAACCAGGTTTTCACCTAGGGAATGAAAGAGGTATCGACCCTTGGACGAGAACAGTCTACTGAGACATCCAATAAAACTTCGAGCACAACCTCAGAGAAAAAGATGTACCCCTAGAAACAAACTCAGGAGTGAAAGCAATATCATGTAAATAAGTAAAAGCAATGGTAAGTAAAAAACTGAAATGTACATTGCATGACAACAATGATAAAGGTTACGTATTCATTAGATTCATATATTCCGATACAAGCACACCGGTAAAAAAAACACAGCTAATCTGCTAAGGGAACCACATTCATGTCTTCAATGGCCTGGTCAAACAAAATTTCTCTTAAGAGATCGGCCCAATAGGGTGAAAATACTCCAAATGCTTCTAGGCACTTTCAAAATAGTCTTGAGCGATAAAGTAACCTTTCTCTAATGATTTGGCTAACTCTTTAGAAAAAGCAAGGTTCTCAAGAGGCATCTCATGAAGATTTTCCTGAACTTTCTTTTGGCCTTCTAAGGAATCCTTCACAAAAATTTCAATATCCTCTATCCTTTTCCAAACAGGACTAAAGGATTAGTTTGCTTCATCAAGAGCGGCCTTCACCCTAGATAATATGAAGTTGCATGTCTCTGCAACATTAAGAGGGGACTATGCATGTCTCTACTATATGATTTTTTTTCTCATCTCTTAAGCTTTATTTGGTTTTTAGTCTTATATCATTGAGTCTCCTCTTTATCTACACATTTTTAGGTTCGAGTTTTAAATTTGTATATTTTTAGTATGCATCATGAAACTTGTATATTTCTAGTAAAATTGTATATTTTAAGTCAATTAGTCAAGTTTTTGGAACAAGAACCATATTTGAGATTTTAGGTGTGTCATTCGAATCACACACCCTATGAGTCGAATCAAATCAAACATAGGGAAAATAAGAGGTTTTGTAAGTCTGTGAGTCGAATAACGAACTAAGCTTGATTTGAATCATGTGACTTTGTAAGTTGAGTCACGAGTTACACATGAGTCAAATCATGAAACTTCATTCAGACATTGTTTTATTTGAGTCAGTACTATGAAAAACACATATAATGATGGTTGCACGTACGTTATTAGATAGTGTGTGATTGTATGTATGCTGGTTTCCGCAACTGGAGAGAGACCGTGGTTATAAGTTAGCTAGCGCGCTACTTATAACAATGATTTAGTTAAACAACCATTGTGAAATAATTTATAGTTCCTTGGTTTGAATCCCAACCTCGTTATTCTTTCCTTGTTAGTTTCCCCATAATCCTTCTTGATGTTCTTCATGTGAAGTAGGCACTTATGTTTCTTAAGAACAAGAGTCTACACACAAAATATAATATATATATATATATATATATATATATATATATATATATATATATATATATATATATATATATTATATATATATATATATATATATATATATATATATATATATATATATGAGTAAAAAAAGAAATAAAATATTCATGGAATCTCAATGGCTGGAGAAAAAGGTAATTATCCATAATATTCAAGATAGTCAAAGTCAGATTTTGAAAGGAAAAGCTTCCCAAGATACATAGTCTTCAAGACAGATTATACGTTATTCAAGATTACTTCTTATAAAAACAGATGTTTGTATAACCATAAAGGTCACATTACTCTTCATCTCATCAGGATATACCAATGCAGTATAAGGCTCAAAAGAGGGATTTTGAGAAGGAGATTAGGAAGTTGATGAAGGAAAAAAGAAAAGGAAGAGAAGCAGAAGTCTGAGGAAGCTTCAAAGATTCAGAAGTCTGAGGGTCTCAGAAGGGCACAACTGTTGGGTCCCAAAGTGGGTAGAATAGAGACAACAATGATAAAGCCTAAGAGGAAGGAGGATCCAATGAAAGAAGAGTGGGATAAAGAATAACATTATCTAATGACTTAGGATCCAAAATGCAATGCCTTCTTAATCAATAAAATAATTTCCTTCTCTTAGTGTCTATTGCAATTGACTTCCTTTAACAACACCAAAACTACAACTACAATCAACAACCCAATAATGATTTTGTAACAAGAACAAAGTAATAGTCACAAAACATGAACAAAGTTATAGTAACAGAACATGAACAAAGTTATAATCATAAAACATGAACATGGAAACATGAATATAGTTATAGTCACAAAACATGAACATGAATAGTACACATCACAATTTCATTATGTTAAAAACTATAACAAGAAACAAAATGTAAACCTAGCAAAAAACATAAACTTTCAAAAAGCAGTATTGTTACCAGAGAGAGAGAGAGAGAGAGAGAGAGAGAGAGAGAGAGAGAGAGAGAGATAAACAAACACATAATGTAAACGTACCATAAGCCAAAGAGGATAAAGATTGTGTTTCCATAAATGATATTCATTTCTAGAAATGATTTTGTTTCCCTGTCTTCTCGTTCGCTAGGACACCCTTGTGTGTTATGAAAGAAATGAAGTACATGTTATGTTTTAATTTTGTGGGAAATAATTTCAAAACGGTTGCAAGCTTCAACCGCAGTGAAATATGGAACATATAACCACGGTTGAATCAAACAACTGTAGTTGTTATACTTTTAATTTTTAAATAACAATAAAATGTGAAGGGAAACATACTTATTTTTATCGAAAAAATGTTGAAGCTGGGATTCGAAGCTTGTCAACCAAGTTCTACGATCACGGTTATTTTATGAAACAGTGATGAAAAATTTCTGAATAAAAAAACATGTGCCTAGAAAATGTGATATGACTACGGTGGAAAAATGGTTATTGTAATATTGTGTCATCGGGGGTATATTTTCTAGTAGTGAGTCGAATCATGGCTTATTCATGACTTGAATCACAACTTACATGATTCGAATCATGAAACTTCTGTCAGCCCCTATTTTATTTGAGTCGAATCATGGCTTCTTCATGACTCGAATCACAACTTGCATGATTCAAATTACAATATATAAATGACTCGAATGATAGCAAAATGGTGTTCTCATTAAGTGTATATCTTGTGCCACATTACTTTTCCACTTGACTCAAATCACTCAAGTGTTCACGACTCGAATCAAACATAAATTTTCATCATTTTTTGTGCTTCATCTTCAGCATCTGTAAATCATTTTTCCTCTAAATCATTCATAATGTTAGAAAACACATACTTCCAGTGATGATTTGAAAACTCACAAACCACTTGTTCTCTTATTTTTCCAAAGAGTTTTGAATCTTTCTTGAACACTTGCAAAGGATTTCTTTCATCTTATATCTCATTATTTTTCCATTGTTGCATGGATCTGAATCTTATCTTTGAAGACCCGTGGTTGATTGAGGAGATTTGTTTTGAATTAAAAGTTTCTATGAAGATTTGTCTAAGATTTCAGAGATTTGCGAGAGTGTGTGGTGTTGTGATCGGTTTTGACAATTCCAGTGAAAAAGAAGGAGGTTATTTTCTCCAGGTTGACCTTGGTAGTGTTGCGTGAAAGGCTATAGATAGGGTAAGAGTTCTTCTTAATCTTTGGATAGACCAACACTAAAGATACTAGTGGATTCGAGTAAAGATTTCCACAAACAGAGACTTATGAGTATATTATTATGGTTGGAAGATTCAAGAAGCGAATTCGAGTAAAGATTTCACATAAAGTTTAGTTTGTGGAGCTGTCTGCAAGTCAAATATTGAGAAAGAAGTAAATTATTTTTTAGGATTTATTTTAGAGTTGTGATTGTAAGAACTCTTGTAGTTTTGTTACAAATCATATTGGAAGAATGGGAAACCATTGGAGAATGGATTAAGTAGAAAGAGAGGAAGAACGTGTCAAACCACTATAAATCTTAGTTTACCCCCTCTCTCTCTCATTTTAATTCTGTAGTTAATCGCATATCTAGGTTATTCTTTAATTATTTCTAGAATTCCATGCCACTAGGGTTTTTCATTGGTAGCGATTTCTTTCATAAATGGTAGGTTTTGTTAGAATTGGTAATTCAACTTTGTCTAAGTGTCGATTAATCCTAAAAACTATGGTTGTAGAATATTATTAGTATCCATAATTTTACAATAACATTGCTTGTGTAATTTAGTTATTATTCAATATAAATCAAGTTTGTCTCTTTTCTTTAATTCAATTATCAATCTTGATTGTATTATGAGTTCTTTAAGTCTCTTCATGTTAACTCCAATTGATAAGCATAATTGCTTTATTCACCAAAATTATTTTCCCTGTCTTCTCGTTCTCTAGGAAACCCTTGTGTGTTATAAAAGAAATGAAGTACATGTTATGTTTTAATTTTGACGTTCAAGCCAGATTCCAGAGGAAAATGGACTCCTAATTATGAAGGCCCATATGTTGTTAAGAGAGCCTTTTCAGGTGGTGCTTTGATTCTTACAACTATGGATGGTGAAGAGTTCACTCGTCCTGTGAACGCAGATGCAGTCAAGAAATACTTCGCCTAAAAAAAAGAAAAGAATAGCTCGCTAAGTTGAAAACCCGAAAGGGCGGCTTAGGCAAAAATGAGCATCTCGATGGATTGAAAACCCGAAAGGGCGATCCAGGCAAAAATTAGAGACATGACACAGAGAGATTTTCCCGATAAGTTGAGTACCCCACCTTGGGGAAACTTATGCAAAAATTAGGGATTATGGCAAGTAACTGCATTCTACTGATCTTCAATATTTTGAAGGCTTGTTTGAGCACAAGGGTTGACGTCGATTCATCACCCCAGCAGTGGTCAAGAGCACAATGGATATCAAGAGTTGGTAGAGGGATTAAGGATAATTTGTATTCAATGTAACCCTTTCCCATGTAAATTACCATTTTCAACTTTGTAAAATCTATGGAGTCTTGTCATTTACAAACTACCATTCTATGAAATAAAGTTGAGCTTTTATCCAAATTGTTTTTACTCTTATTTACTTCAGCCAATAGTTTTAAATTTTATTATGATCATTTTGAAATTAAAATTTTTAAATCAAAATCAAGTTTTGTTTAATATATAAAAGCAAGAATTTTTCCAAAGCAAGTAAAATGAATATCAACAGCATTTCAATGGATAGCAAGTCCTTAAGTGTGAAACATCAAAGGTTCCCCAAGCAGTTAACCCTTCAGGTATCCCTAGACATTAGTGTTGATTCAGTTCCTCGGTGGAGTGTTTGATCCTCAGTGGAATTTCTTTCCTTGACCCCAACTGATTTGGTTGATTCAGATACCCTGCGGCGTGTTGTTTTCACCGACAGAGTTTCTGCCTTCCCCAACGAAGTTCGTATTTCCTTAGAAGGGCTGATCTTCAGAGATGGTTGATCTTCCCCAGTGGATCGCTTTGGTGTCCCCACCAATCGCTATTCAACTTGCTCCCAGTCAGAGTTTCCTCCTGGTTTCTGAGCAGCTTTTATGATTTTTTTCTGTAGGGTTGTCTCCCATTTTAATGGTGTTGACCTAAAATTCCCCACAGGTTGGATGTTTTGTCCCTAGCAGATCTCCTCCTTCCCCAGCTAGGTTTGAGCCTTTGGATTGTTGATCTCTTTGTTCTCCGGCAGTTGTCTCCATATTTTGTGGATTGACCAAGGATTGTACCGGTGGTTCAATTTCTTTGCGACACCTCTGTATCCTTTGTGATCGTTTTGTCAGCATAACCATCATATATACATATACATTCATATAATTTCATAATTTTCATATCTCGCATCTTCATATTTGATTTGTTTGAGATTCTTATGAAGGTATTTTATCCCCATACCAAACCTGGTATCTGTCCTCCTTCAATTGTAGAGTGTCAGCCCCTTGAGCAGAAAGACTTTAACCTTTCTCCGTTTCCCCACTGAGTTTGTTTCCTCGTGGATGGTTGTTATTTCAAATTCCTCTCCAGTGGATTTTCTGGATGGAATTACTCCCCTTGAGTTATGTCCTCATTGGGTTGAGTCTTGATTGATTGTCTCTTTCTAGCTCTTACCTAGATAGATGCTTTGGTCCCCTAAGAGTCTATTACGCAGTAACTAGTAATTTTCTTCTTAGTTTGCAGTTTGTTACTTCTTGTCCAAAACCCGGAAAAAGTACCCTTTTTTCTCCTCAGTAGAGTCCCCAGTGGATCTATTCCCCAGGAAGTATATCCTTGATATGTTCATCCTAATCGGTGACAGGTATCTTTCTTGCCCCTGCCAGAGTCTATCCTTGATATGTTCACTTTAACCAGTGACGAATATTCTCATTTTTGGTATTCTATCCAGTAACTGATAGATATAATCCCTATTTTTGCTCCTCATTAGAGTCGATCCTTGATATGTTCATCCTAACCGATGACGAGTCTTCTCCTTGTTTGGTATTCTACCCAGCAAAAAGGTAGTTGTAATCCCTATTTTGTACCTCAGAGAGTTAATACTTGATATGTTCATCTTAACCGATGATGGGTTTTCTTCTCTTTATGGTTTTCTACCCAGTAACCGGTAGTTGTAAATCCTATCTTTCCCCTGTGCGGAGTCTATCCTTGATATGTTCATCTTAACTGGTGACGGATTTTCTCTTTGATCGGTATTCTACCCAGTAAAAAGGTAGTTGTAAATCCCATTTTATCCCCTTTTCAGAGTCTATCCTTGATATATTCATCTTAACTGATGACGGATTTTCTCTATGATTGGTTTTCTATCCAGTAACTGGTTGTTATAAATCCTACTTTGTCCCCTCGCGGAGTTAATCCTTGAAATGTTCATCTTAACCGGTGACGGATTTTCTTCCATGTTGAGTTTATCCTTCATATGTTCATCCTAACCGATGACAAATACTCTCACCCTTGGTGTTCTGCCCAGTAACTGGTAGTTATAAATCCTATTTTTCTGCAGTTTTTCCCCAGCAAGGCTATTCTTACCCAGTAGCCGATAATGAATTTCCTCTCTTGGAATCCTCAGCGAGCTATCCTTGATATGTTCATCCTAACCGATGACGGGTGTTCTCTCTGTCAGATTTTTGTTATCTCCTTACTCAGTAACAGGTAGTAGATAATAAATTTCTGCTCTTCCTGTGTTGAAGTTTATCTTCCCCAGTTGAGTTGAGTGCGTTCCTTAGTGAAATCATTTTCCCCTGCATGATTCGAGTACCTCAGTTTTATCCTGACTTACTCGTATCCCCTGTAGATGTTGTTGATTCCTCGGCTGAGTCTTTTCCATATTTGTGTGGAATCCCTCCAGTCCCCAGTAGTTTTAAGTCGTAGCATGGCCTACGCATAACCTCTTTTTCCCCAGAGTCTCTGTCTCCCCAGTGAGTTTTCCTTACGGAATGCATTATGCTCCTGCGGATTTTCGGTCTCTCTGATTTCTTTTTCCTTTGTGGCAATATTTCCCCGCAAAGCATTAACTCTTACATTCATATCATATGCATCATGAGGTCTCTTAGGGACCAAAATTTGTTTCTATATGTTACTATTTAAGCCCATTCTACTGAGTCGACATGAAGATTTTAAACCTTCGCCTCCTCAGTAAGAATTTCCTTAAATAGGGGCAGCTGTAAGACCCAAATTTTGACCCTAAGATCCCTCATGTAATCCCATCATAAGCATTAGCATTGGGATCATACCTTGGCATCCTCCTTACCCCTCTTTCATTGGGTTTGTTTTGGGAGAGATCATCAAGCACTTTGTGATTATATCATACTTGTATTTTATCATTTCACTAACCAAAATACCAAAAAATATGTCTTTGCATTTGTCTAACTCTTTTGTAGGAGGGGCATGATTCCATTGATTCATCAAGTTCACATCTAGGGTTTGAGACCCTCATGAACAAAGATAACAACTAAGAATTGATTCAATAATAGTTATGAACATCATATATGAGTCCCAATATTCTTTACATGTTATATTGATTAAGTCTTCTTCAAGAGTGTGAGGGTGATTTGCCTTGGAAACCCTAGTTTAACTGGGTATCTTGAGTAACTTCTCCAACAAACTATCTCACCAATTGATCAAATTTCTTGAGGGACACTTAAAAATTCATCATATTATGCATATATGATCTACCATGAGCCAAGAAAGTCAAGAGGATTGGAAGTTAGCAAGTTGGTTTATGGTGGTTGGCCAGATGGATTCATCTGATCAAAACTAGGTCTCCCTAGACCCTATCTCCTACAATTTTCACCATATGAAAATGATTCAAAGAGAAAATTTACTCTAAGTGACATTCCAAACAACTTTAATTTTGAGACCTAGAGCTAGTTTTGCTTGGAAAACCATTTTCTATGTTGAAACATTATAGGTCATTTTGTCTAAACCCTAATTTGAAAGTCAACTTCCCAAGGCCATAACTTGCTCATTTTTTATGAGATTAAAGATTTACAAGTTGCACAATCAAATTCAATGTGTCTAATTCAACTTTTATGTTTGGAGTTGGAGCTAATTCAACTTTTTTGAGCATGTAATAGGAGGTTACATTATAGGTCACTTTTGACCTATACCATTGACCAAGTGATTTTTCCAAACTTCAAAAATGCATAACTCTATCATTTCAAATCCAAATGACATGAAATTGGTGACCATTTTAAAGGTATTTGAGATAGTTACAACTTTTATGAAGACACTTTTCCCATTTGAAGCTCATATAAAAAGTTAAGCAAGGTAGAATATTGAGACATATGACTTGACACTTAGAAAAAATTTGATATGTCAAAAATTTCCATACTTCCACCTCAAATTTCTCCAGGTTCCAAGCTCCAAATGAAAAAGTGTTGAACATGAAAGTTGTTCCTTTTGATCTCACCTTTCCAAAGAGCTCAGATTCATTCATTTTGGACAAGGAATGCATAGGATGCGCATGGTATGAACATGGTGACATCACTTGGCAAGGATCAAACTTCAAATCCAAATGCACACTTGCCTTGTAATCCAAGCTGAATTTAGACTAACTAACATTCATTTGTGGACTTATGGTAATGATTTTATGGGCCTATGCGCGCCCATGCACCCATGCATCATCAATGACCAAATTTGGAAAGTGTTTTCAAGTGTGCAAATATCAATGGTTTCAGCTATAAATAGAGCCTCATATGCTCAGCAATGAAGACACATTCGCGCCAACTTTGATCCCCCATCTCAAACCCTCACTTTGCAAAGGATAAACCTGAGAAATTCATTTGAATTTGAGGTTGAATTTCCACTATTTTGAAATTCAAATCTCTAGGAATCCACAGCCTTGTAAGCATCCAATCCTTCTTCTGCAAGCAATTGGAGTAAGATCAAGCACAAGCAAGATCAAGATCAGTTGAATCCAGACCTCCATTGAAGGTATTTCCAGAAATTTTGATCTCTTCGATTCTCTCAAATTCTTGCTCAATTCTATTGATTCTTTGGTTGTCTGAAGTCCTACCAATGTAGGCAAGAAGATTGAGTTGCTTTGAGGCCAAATCGAAGAAACTCAGTTCATGTACCTCAAATTTCAACTCCATGTATCACTCAATATACTTGGAGTTAGAGTGAATTCAGGCCAGATTCGAGCTCAGTGCCATTTTTACTTTGAAATCATGTCCTTGTTTTTAATTTCGGTGATGGTTGATGGTGGACCGGTCCGGTGAGGTCCACTAGAGAAGAAGACCAGAGCTATAGCTCCAGCCACGCGCTGACATGTCTCATAGCCACATGATCCATCTAATTTGTTTTAATCTCGTGCGTTCCTTTTAAATACCATGCCTGTTGCCCGATGACTTAAGTGCACGGTGGAATGCGTGTTTTGATCCACTTGATCTGCCACCTCAATTAATGAGGGAGATCAAGTGGTCTACGTTTTTTCTGATATTTTAATTTTCATTTTTATTGCATTATTTTCAATAATTCATATTAAATTCAATATTAATTCAAAAAATATGGGACTTTCACCAAAAAAATTCAAATATTTTTCTTTCATATTCTGAATTAAAATTATTTTTTGGATCATTATTAATATTTTTCATGAATTAATCGATTTTTCATTTGTTTTTAATTATTTAAAAATATTTTTAAATGTCCAAAAATTATGAGGAAATCTCACGGTCATTTCTTTGGTGTTTTTATGAGATTTTATGAATTGGACAAACCATATTTAATTTTAATGCACTATTTTAGTATTTTTAATTTGAATAAATGCCAAATAAATTTGTTGACCAATTGTGATGACTTGTTTATGTTTGACTCTTGTTGTTGGGTCTTGGTCAAGGTTGATTTGACTTTGTCAAATTAATATCATTGGATTTAGGGGATTGATGGAATGTACATTCCATCTCCCAAAATGCATGGATGATATTAATTTGGTAAAATTACTCCTTTGATCAATTCGTGTTTTGATCCATTCCCCTCCCACTTCTCTTATTCCCTTTCTTCATTCATCCATTCCATTTGGCCTATGACATCTCAAAGTCCTAATGCTAGTTGATTGAAAAATTCACATGAGTATGGATGAGATTAGGCCACACCTTTTGCATATTCTTTTTATGTGTGGTATGTTTCATGAGCATAGTCCATTATACTATGTCTCTAACATGCATTAACACCAAAATTCTATTGCCCGACCTCAAATAGTTGTGAATTCTACATAAGTCCAATTACGATTGCTTAACATAGCGCTAAATTTGTGACATAAAAGGCATAAGCATTCTAGTCAGTGAGATTGTAAGTCTCCCCGTCTTTCATGGTATTGTGTGGAAACTTGGCCTTCTTTCCTTCCTTTGGAAGATGTTTTGGCTCAAGGGTTCATGCTTGTGATAAGTGGGTTGAGTGTTCTCCAAAGAATATCTTAAAATGAAAAGCAAAAGCAAAACAATACTAACTTCTAACCGATTAACTACTAATTTTTAATTTCAAGCTTTTACTTTAATGCAATTTACTTTTAGCACTCTATTTCATTTGCCATTGTTCATATCATTCTAATTGTTTATGTTAATGCAATTTTCACTTTTCCATTTGGACAATATTGTGTGATATATTTTGTTTGTGTATACTTTGCTTGTTTGTGTGGTCTTTGCCCATTAATGTACATAATAATAACAAAAACCCTAAAAGACTTTTGAGTAGACTGTTGGCTTGATCTTGGATAACTGGACTTAGAATCTAGGCAACCTTCCTAAGCTAAAGGACTTGGCCAATGCCAACTTGTTGAAGAATCAAGTGCTTGCAATTTGAACTTCATCTGACACATCTTTGAAGACATCTCTAAATTCATCCGTAACATGATCATTGTGAAGCTGTTATTTTGAACTTGTGACTTGTGGAATTCATCTGTTGCATGGGCTATTTTGAAGAAGATCATGGAATGGATAAGCTTGGATGTGGCCATATTTATTTGGTGCCTTGCTCTTCAATATAATATAATTGTGCATTTATGTGTTGCTTGATTCTAAAAGTCCAAGGGAATTCTGGGTTTCTATTGACATTCTTGTCTATTGGATTGATACCCACTTGGTCAGATCTTTTCAACACTAAAGTTTTAATTTTGTACATAAGATAGTCTCTTCATCTCCTTCCCATTTCTTTAATTTCAAAAATCTCTCCCTACATTTTTCAAACTCTTCTTTGTGTGAACTACTTTTGTTCTAAACTTTGACCTCTTTTGCAAAAAGATAGAAACTTTGGCCTTATGCCATTGCATTTTAAAACTTCTTTTCTTAAATCAAACTTGTAAATAAATTTAACAATACTTGACTTAAACTTTCAAAAAGACAAAAAGAACTAACTCATTCAAACCATTTTTAGGCCCTTGTGCCTTTCAAACTTAATTTTTGTTAAAAATAATGTATCCACTTTGAAATTTGTATCACGAACTACGAGGTTTTGATCCCTCATTTTTATGTTGGTACGTAGGCACAAGACCGAAGGTCTTGTCAAAGACAAAAATATAATTAATGAATTCTTTTATCATCGCCCTATTCTATTTGTTTGCAAACATCACTTTGTACAAAATACATATGCACACAAAAAGGGCTCCCTAGGAGTACCTAAGACACTTTGGGTGCTAACACCTTCCCTCTGTGTAACCAACCCCATTATCTGTGATCTCTGACTTTTTATTATTTTTTATTTGAAAACTTCTTACTTTTGGGGTTTGTTCCTACTTTTTCCCTTTTCCCTTGGAAACAATAAAAGCGTGGTGGCAACTCTTGTTATTTGATCTCTAGCTTGTCAATAGCTTGATGATCATGAATTTCCCGCTGCATGATTAGAAGAAATCAAATGCCAAAAATCACATTTCACATTGCCTTGACATCCAAGCCTCACTTGAACTTCAGAATGATTGTACATGGAT
This sequence comes from Lathyrus oleraceus, assembly GCF_024323335.1. Classification (NCBI taxonomy): domain Eukaryota; kingdom Viridiplantae; phylum Streptophyta; class Magnoliopsida; order Fabales; family Fabaceae; genus Lathyrus; species Lathyrus oleraceus. The sequence goes on from NC_066581.1 coordinate 341,658,882, forward strand.
CAAATTGGATTGCTTCATGGGCCTGCACACGCCCATGCAAGCTTGTGCATGAAATGTCCAAATTTAGCAATTTTCCAAGTGTGAAAATATCAGTCACAGTTACTATAAATAAAGGCCTTTGGAGCTCAATTCAAACACACCTTGCGCGCCAGCTTTGCCCCCCAATTGAAACCCTCACCATTCAAAGGAAAACATGAGAATTTTCAACTTGAAAATTGAGTTTGAATCTCACTGTTTGGAGATTCAGAAACTCCCGGATCCAAAGCTTTGTACCATTGCTAAACCTCTCCTGCAAGCTTCTCAAGTGTGATCAGATCAAGGTTGAAGCAAACAAGATCCATTTCTGCACAACATTGAAGGTAAATTTCAGAAAACTTCTTTTCTTCGATTCTCACTCAGTTCTCATCAGTTCTCTTGAATCTTTGGTTGTCTGAAGTCCTACCAATGTAGGCAAGAAGATTGAGTTGCTTTGAGGTCAAATCGAAGCAACTCAGTTGTCACACCTCAAAACTCAACTCCTCGTATCTTTTTATATATTTGGAGTTAGTTGAAATTGATGTTAGATTTGTGCTCTACGCCATTTTTTCTTTCAGATCATGTCCTCCTTTTTCATTTTTTTGATGGTGATGACTGAACCAGTCCGGTGAGCCTCGCCTGAGAAGATGACCGGAGTTCCAGTGCCGGTGGTGTGCTGGATAGGTTCTGAGCCATTGATCTTATTTGAAATGTTTTAATCTTAGGTGTTGGTTTTGATTACCACGTGTGTGGCACGCTGACTAGGTTCCACCATGGAACGCGCGCGCTGATCCACTTGATCTGCAACCTCAATTAATGAGGGAGATCAAGTGGCTCACGTTTTTTTTTTATTTTTTGATTTTGGTTTTAATTCATTTGATTTTCATTAATTCATATTAATTTTAATATTGATCCAAAAAATATGAGAATTTCACCAAAAAATTTCAAATAATTTCCTCTTTCATATTCTGAATTAAAATTATTTTTTGGGTCATTATTAATATTTTTCATGATTTAATTGATTTTGTGATTATTTTTAATTGTTTAAAAATACTTTTTAGTCTTTAAAAATTCTGAATTTTTTTCTCCAAGATCCTTTGACCTTATTTGACCTATGATAAATCTCATGGCCATTTCTTTGATGTTTTGATGAGGTTTTAGGAATTTGACAAACCATATTTAATTTAAATGCATTATTTTAATATTTTTTAAATTGAATAAATGCCAAATAATTGTGTTGATCTCTTGTGATGGTTTGTGTAAGTTTGACTTATGTTGTTGGGCCTTGGTCAAGGTTGATTTGACTGTGCTAGGTTAATATCATTGGATTTAGGGGATTGATGGAATGTACATTCCATCTCCCAAAATGAATGAATGATATTAATTTGGTGAAAGTCCTCCTTTGATCAATTTGAGTTTTGATTCATTCCCCTCCCTCTTCATCTAATTCCCCTTCTTTATGCATCAATTTCATTTGGCCTATGATATCTCTAAATCCTAAGGCTAGTTGATTGCAAAATCAACATAAGTATGGATGAGATTAGGTCACCTCTTTTGCATATTCTTTTTGTGTGTGGCATGTTTCATAAGCATAGTCCATTATACTATGTCTCTGACATGCATTAACACCAAAATTCTATTGCCCCGCCTCAAATAGTTGTGACTTCTACATAAGTCCAATTACGATTGCTTAACATAGCGCTAAAATTTTGACACAAAAGGCATAACATTCTAGTTAGTGAGATTGTAAGTCTCCCCTCTTTCATGGTATTGTGTGGAAACTTGGCCTTTTTTCCTTCCTTTGGAATATGTCTTGGCTCAAGGATCCATGCTTGTGACAAGTGGGTTGAGTGTTCTCCAAAGAATGACTTAAAACAAAAAAAGCAAAAGCAAAACGATACTAACTTCTAACTCATTAACAGCTAAAATTTAATTTCAAGCCATTTACTTTAATTCCATTTAATTTCAAGTTCTATTCATTTTCCATTATTCATACATGTCATACCCCGATTTTGACCCTGAAATTTTTTCATTTTTTTTCAATTTTTATTTGGCACTTGGCCTAAGGTTCATTTGCATACATTCATTCCCAAATCCATATTTTTGTTACACATTGGTCATTGTCTATGCCTTTTGATCATGGTGCTTTTGATTATAAAATGGATTTTAATCATTTGATTTTTTTTTTCAATTTGATTTTAATTTCAAATTAAGTTTAATTCCAAATTTCAATTTAATTTTAATTGTTATTTTTACTAATGATTCAAACTCTAATTGATTTTAATTTTTCAAATAAATGTTAGAATTGATATCAAAGTAATTTTAACAAATTATGAATTAATTTGATTTTAATTTGGTTTTTACTGATTTTTTATTATTATTTAAATTGATATTTAAATTAGTCTTGGATTATTTCTGAAAATCCCTTTTATAACCAAACATGATCCATTTTCCATCCATAATGCATTTCAAATCAAAATAGTACATACACTCATTTCATAACATTCAGTAATATTTAACTTTCAAACATTTCCAAACTCATCTTCCTACATACATTTTCATGTCCAATTACATTTAAATACCATTGCGTATCCATTTCCATATCCTACAACTAACTCCTACGTTACAACCAATTCCCAAAATTCATCCAAAAAAATTACAACCAAGGTATAACCATAATTCACCTCAAATCCAAATTCCAATCCCATAAGAATTCCCAAATAACCGGCACCGTTACTGCAGCAATTCTCGCCTCCGAGCAAATCAACCAAAGCCACGTGAAAATCAAACCAATACTCCAATCTTCTTTGTAAATGCAGCTTATGACTCATGGCAGATTAAGGATATTTTGGCATCCGGTGTTGTTATCTACATGGCACTTTGCGTAGCTGCAAACTTGATAAAATATTGCTACATCATGAAACAGCAACTGTTAAATATCATAACAAAGAAAACAATACACAAAGACAACAAGCAGTGGACTATGACTTATGGAGTGGTTTTTTTTTTTGAGTCCTGCGACACCTGCCGGCAATCTCTTGTGGACAACCGGTGAAGCATTGAGAATTGAGAAAGAATAACTTGATGTCGTTGTTAATTTTGCTGTCAAATGCAAGACATAATAACAGTACGACAATTTCTCAGAAGCCTACAATTGTTATAAAGGAATTGCAAATTATTATGAAGCTTACAATTCGAATGTGCATCGGGGCATACTTTTCTGGAGATCATGCTTACCGTTGTTGAACATTACAGTGCAATTGTTCCATGGCAATTAGTAGCTCAGAAGGTTGATGGCTCTTTGGTTGACGAAAGACCCTGGTGTTCATCCTGAAACTTACAACAAAAGATGATAATTACAAACATGTGGCCCAACAAAATCAACCAAACAGTTCCAGACTCGCGACAAAAAGTATGTTTTCGGGATGTGTCGGAATGACTTGTTGGTTGGTTCTCAATTTTCTCTAGAAAGGAGGCATGGATTTTGCGGGATTGTTATCTGCTTGTTGTTAATTTAAGAGTGCTAGCAATGTCTCGTGCATTTGGCAACCGTATGCTGAAGCCATTTGTTGTAGCAAAACCTGAGATCCAGGAGCAGAAAATAGAGAAGAAACCGGGTGAGAGCAATATCCTGCCAAAACAACAACAAACAATGTCAAATTGTTACAAAATTAAGGAAACCTCAGTGGAAGAAAGCAATTTCAATATTTTCAAAGAGAACAATTTCGAGGCAAAAAATGTGATCCTTGGAGACAGAGTCCCATTTATTATGTTTATTACTATAATAATCATAAACCTCAGAAGTTGCTGTGTCGCATACCAAATGGCACCAGTTTGGTCCTCATGCTCAAACTGTTTTGTTGTCGCAGCAACCAAACTCCAATCTCACATTTGTTTCACTGCCGCCATTGCCATTCATCACTATAGCACATCTCCTCACCAAATTACCCAACCATAACCTGCAAAAAAAATTAAACCAAATCACATTGGTCACTATCAAAACCGCACATTCAACAAGTCAGAGTAAAACAACAGGAACGAGCCATCCAGAGGAAGAAACAGGAACAATTGCAGATATAAGATCCTCAAAAAACATGCTTTGAATGACTGTCAATCTGTGTAACAGCTGATACCTCAATAGCCGGAAGAATATCAAGTATATGCTCGAAAACTTTTTCTGGCCAGACTTTAATAACAGCAGAAAGCAGAGAAAATATATGGTTGCGGAAGCTGTAATGGTTCATTCACCTACGACAACAGTTATTGCAAAATCCAATCTGGTCGATTATTCTGTTGATATAAGTAGGCTTGAGACGGGTTGCACTCATGACTCTAGATTACATTCCAAAGGACTTGATAATAGATGGACTGGGATGCCTTTTACAAACTTGTGCTCAGTCAACGAAACTTCAGCCTTCAATACACAGAAGCTTGATTACAACCTTGTCTACGTTTTATCATTCTGAGAGTTGCACCAATGGGCTATCCAATTGAGCCATATTCCGTTTAGAACTCGTACCTGTCCCCAAAATTTTATCAGCAGCTACATTGAAACCAGAGAAGCTTTTCCTCCAAATTTCACTGCAGTAACACAAATTAATTAGTCAAAGCTGCAGAATTTCGAAAAATTCCCAAATTGGAATAGAGACAAAACTCAAAGAGAAAGTTTGAGCTCAGATTACCTTTTCCAAATTGTAGCATCAAACAGGGTAATTCGAATTCTGAGCTCGGAAAGGAGTTCGCAGGGAGGCTTCTTTCACCAAAGACCAAACGAAACCCTAAACATAAATAGGGAAAGCGAATCAGTGAGAAAGGGGAACAACGAAAAATTAACGGCGATTTCGAAAACGAAGTGGAGGCGGATTTTGAAAAAAATGGAGCAAACAGAACCCTAAAAAAGGATCAAAAACAAACCTATTTGGGAGAGGGAAGGAGCGAGTTTGAGCCGTCATTACCGTCTTCACCACCGGAGGTGAGCTCTTTTGCTTCAGCCTTTGTTTTTTTGTATGATTCGAGAGTGATTAAGAGAAAGGGTTGAGGTCGAGGATGGGTTGATTGAGGATGTGAGGGAGATGAGCAAAGCGATTAGGGAACGAAGTGGGAGAGACGCGATTGAGAGAGAGGGCTGTGGGTGAGAATGTGAGTTGAGAGAAGAGGGATTGAGAGAGACGATTCCATTTTTGTTTTTCTCTTTCTTTATTTTCTTTTTTTCAATTTATTATTAAATAGAGTAAGTAGTTTTTAAAAAAAAAAACATTATTATTAAAAAATTCCTTTAATTTTCCTAGGTTCAGCCAATAAATATTTTCCATTTCCCATTCTCTTTTTGAAGAAACCAACGGCCAGGGGTTGGGATTAATTAGGGAACTCTACAGTTTTTTATTATTTAGTTTTTTCATTTTAATTCTTTTTTAGTTTATCTTAGTTTATACATTTAAGTTAGCATTAAAATATTAGTTAGTTAGTAAGTGGTCTGGTGGAGGGGAGTGGCTTTTAGATTTAGTGTAGTGGGTTCGATACTCCTAGGTGTAGTTTTTCTTTCTTTTAATATTTTCTTTTATATTTATGCTTTATTATTCATATTTCTTTTTTTTATTATTGTTTAATAATATAGATTTGTTTTTTTCTTTTAATTGCATCATGCATTTGAAACCATTTTTTAACTTATAAAAATCATATTTTCTCGATTTAATATCGAGCCCTTTTTTCACACCCTTGTAAGTCGATTGCTTTTTTTAAGCATCGCCGTCAACCTCACATAGCTTACTCTTGGGCTTTCTTACAATGAGCCGGTTCTCTTGCACTTACACTCATACTTTTGCATTATTTGTTGTTTGAGTCCGATTTAATTATTTCATGATTTTTTAATCCCCATTTGACAAAATGTACCCCACTCCCCCGATGTGTAATAATCTTGTACTATTTTATTTCTTTATTGTTTGGTTGTTTAGTTAGCTACTAACGCAAGAATAAAATCAACAAATTTCAAAAAAAATACAAAAAATATGACTCGATCCAACGTCGAGTATTTTCTCAATAAACAAATCAACTCATTTCCTCCCTTCTATTCTGTTTCTCTCAAACTTCATCAAATGCTTGATCGAACGTCAAGCCATTTTTTCTAATAAAAACTCAAAAAATATTAATTCATATTCAAACCCTTTTCAATAAAGATGGAAATGGAACGTGGTGTATACCACGCACTCCTGAGACTAGGATTCGAGATGTATATCTCGCCAATCCTAGCTCTCGCCATCATCCAAATTTATCCACTTTGTCTTCTCTCAAATACTCATTCAAAATTTCTTTTAAACGTCCATCAATACTTGATCTAGGTCAAGTCATTTTCACAACAAAACTCAAAATACCTAATTCTTATTTAACACTTTCTCAATAAAGGTGGAAATGGAACATGGTGTATACCATGCACTCCTGAGGTTAAGATTCGAGACGTATGCCTCGCCAATCTTAACTCTCGCCATCACCAAAATTGTCAATGCGGTTTCTTCAAACCCTTTCTCAATCAAATTCCAAAATACTTAATTTCTATCTTAAACTCTTTCAATAAAGATGGAAATGGAACATGGTGTATACCATGCACTCCTGAGGCTAGGATTCGAGATGTATATCTCGCTCATCCAAGTTCTCGCCATCACTCAAAATACATTCAACCAATCAAACCCTTTTCTCGCCGCCGTGCGATTAATCAAAAACCTTTTTCATAAACGAAAGGTATCTTGTCTTAAGTGATACAAAACAATGTTTCGGCCACGATTGTTGAGTAGAGATAAATGACGCTTTTCCGAATGTAGATTTATAAATCCGTTCGATGTGTGGTATGCGTCCACTCCTCATCTGTTTTGGGTAAAACAATGTTTTCATCGATTAATACAGTATAGCTTTCGCTAAAATCAACCAACAAACAAACATTTTTCTACCCAGAACTACGTAAGCCTTGATTTCTCTTTTGAGATACGTAGGAGCAGGATTTATAAATCTTGTCAGGCCCATTAATAAAAAACTTAGGTTTAGTCCTTCGTTAAAAAATCCAAAAACATTTTCCTCTCTTTTACTCTTTCTTTCCCACTTAATAACTTGAAAAGCCTAATATTTTAACTAACATTAACGCACACAACTGACCTAATGGTTCCCGTTGAGTACAACGGACGTGAGGGGTGCTAATACCTTCCCCTTGCGTAATCGACTCCCGAACCCTGATATTGGTTGCGATGACCATATCTTATCCTTTCTTTTGTCCTGGGTTTTATCGATATTTCCCCTTTCCTTTTTTAGGAATAAATAAAGTTCGGTGGCGACTCTGTTCAGTCCATCATTGCGAGCGTGCGATCGCGTTTCGCTTTGAAGTCGTATCCCCATTTTTTTCGAGGTGCGACAATACCATTCTAATTGTTTATGTTAGTGCCATTTTTACTTTGTCCATTTGGACCATATTGTGCGATATATCTTGTTTGTGTATATTTTGTTTGTTTGTATGGTCTTTGACCATTAATGTACATAATAAGAAACAAAAAACCCTAAAAGACTATTATGTGGACTGTTGGTTTGATCTTGAACAATTGGACTTAGAATTTAGGCAACATTCCTAAGCTAAAGGACTTGGCCAATGCCAACTGTTGTGAAACCCAGTGCTTGCAATTTGAAACTTCATCTGATACATCATTGAAGAATCCTTTTGAGTTCATCTGCAACATGATCATTGTGAAGTTGTTATTTAGAACCGGTGACTTATGGAATTCATCTTCTACATGGGCAAATTTGAAAAGAAGATCATGGAGTGGCTAAGGCTTGGATAGGGCTATCTTTATTTGATGCCTTGCTCTTCAAGATAATATTGTATGCATTGTTTGTTGCTTGATTCTAATGTCTAAGGGAATTTGGGGTTTCTATAAGACATTCTTGTTTATTGGATTGCTACCCATCGATCAGATCTTTTCAACTCTTAGCTTTTAACTTTGTGCTTAGGACTAGTCTCTTCATCTCCTCCCCACTTCTTTAATTTCAAAATCTCTCCCTCCTTTTAAAAATTCTTCTTTGCTTGAACTAGTTTTGTTCTAAACTTTGACCACTTTGCAAACTAGAAACTTTTGCCTTATGCCATTACATTTTCAAATTCTTTTCTTAATCAAACTTGTAAATAGACTTAATTATACTTGACTTAAACTTTCAAAAATCCAATAAGAACTAACTCATTCAAACCATTTTTAGGCCTTTGTGCCTTTCAAACTTAATTTTTGTTAAAAGCAATACATCCACTTTGAAATTTGTATCATGAAGTACGAGGTTTTGATCCCTCATTTCTATGTTGGTACGTAGGCACAGGTCCGAAGGTCTTGTCAAACACAAAAATATAATTAATGAATTCTTTTCTCATCCCCCTATTCTATTTGTTTGTAAATATCACTTTGTACAAGATACATATGCACACAAAAAAGGGCTTCCTATGAGTACCTAGGACACTTTGGGTGCTAACACCTTCCCTCTGTGTAACCAACCCCATTATCTGTGATCTCTGACTTTTTATTATTTTTTATTTGAAAACTTTTTACTTTTGGGTTTTGTTCGTACTTTTTCCCTTTTCCCTTGGAAACAATAAAAGCGCGGTGGCAACTCTTGTTATTTGATCTCTAGCTTGTCAATAGCTTGATGATCATGAATTTCCCGCTACACTGAGAAGCTGAGGACCTTAGGACATTTAACCCATCTTGGCCTATTTAGGACGTAGTGTGGGAAATGTTCAAGTGTAGACTTGATAATAGTTGTTACGCGATACTACACTCAAACGAGTTTCTCTTGAGAATATTATGGGTCGATGAGTCAGTCATCTTAACCTGTAATATCCGATAGATGGAATTAAGATTCTGGGAACTTTTTAGAACATGATCTACAGGTTTTTATCCTTAGTTCACTCCTTTGGGATCGTTCTTACCCAGACTCCATGCTCGTGACTTGCAACAAACCCTTGATTCTTGGTTGATCCAATCAAGTCTTGTCAATATCAATGGAACTTGGGTGTTGATAAGGAGTAAACCATAATCCACCAAAATGGATGATTGATCTTGATAATGAATTGATTCATCCCTTGACATTTGTTTTCCTTGTGTGTGATCCCTCATAACATTCATCACACAAAAATTTCAAGGAACTGAGGTATTATTTTCAAATAGTTTCAGACCATGGATTATGGACGAAGGAACACTAAGAAGTACAATTTCAGATGTCCCGACTTGAAAGAGTTAAGGAAGCTAGCATCTTTTGTATTAGATCCCTTGGACTTCAAACAACGTCATGGGAAGCTATTGTCCATTTTATCTGCTGATGTGGTCGAAGGACTCTTGAGTGTATTGGTGCAGTTCAATGATCCTCTCTACCGTTGTTTCACTTTCCCAAATTTTCAGCTTGTGCCTACCTTGGAGGAGTATTCTCATCTTTTGGGGATACTTGTTTCTAGTAGAGTGCCTTTTAGTGGATTGGAGGAGATTCCCCGATCTAGTATTATTGTTGAAGCTCTTCACTTGAAGAAGTCTGAGATAGAGGTTCATTGGGTGAAGAAAGGAGGGTTATTTGGGTTTCCATCTGATTTCCTCATCAAGGAAGCTACTACTTTTGCTCAAGCCGATAATGTGGATGTTTTTGAAGCTATCTTTGTGTTGCTCATCTATGGATTAGATTTGTTCCCTAACATTGACGATTTTGTTGATGTGAACGCCATTAGACTTTTCTTGATTAGGAATCTTGTGCCTACTTTGTTGGGTGATATGTATTTCTCTTTGCATCTAAGGAATTCTAAGGGTGGTGGAACGATTGTCTGTTGCATTCCTCTTCTGTACAAGTGGTTTATATTGCACTTGCCTCAGACACATGCTTTTGTGAAGAACAAACAATGTCTAAGGTCTCAGAGACTTATGTCTCTCACTAATGATGATATAGTTTGGTATGATCCGTCTTTAAGCAGTTTGGAGATTATTGATAGTTGTGGTGAATTCTCTAATGTGCCTCTCATTGGTACACAAGGAGGAATTAACTACAACCCTGCTTTAGCTCGTCGTCAACTTGGGTTCCCCTTGAAAGACAAGCCTAATAACACTTTGTTAGAAGGTCTTTTCTATTAAGAGGGTAAAGATCCCCAACATCTGAAGCAGAAGAGTGTGCATGCTTGGCATAATGTGCATAGGAAAGGAAGATCCGAGCTTGGTCTATGCAATTGTGTAGCTTTGGAAGCTTACACTTTTTGGGTGAAGAAGAGAGCTTTGGAATTGAAGATGCCTTATAATTGTGAAAGACCTATGTCTATGGTTGTGGTTGAACCATTAACTCTCCCTAACCAAGATGTAGAGGAGTTGGAAGACGCGCTCGTTAAGATGAAGCAAGAGAAGGACATGTGGGAAGAGCATTTCCGTACTTTGAGCAAGAAGCATGAAGAGTTGCAGTTGGAGTCTAAGGACAAATATGCACTTATTGAGCTACTTGAAGACCGAGTGATGAAGAGACATAGAGAGCCGGAGGTTTCGTCTTCTAGCATGCCTCAGCCTTCCGTTGCTTGGAAGAAGATTGTTGATCAGCTTGTCCTCGAGAAGACTAAGATGAAGGCTTCTTTCGAGACTGAGATCCGTCGCATCCAAAGGAAGTACGCGCCTACAGCCAGATCTTCTGACGTAGTTAGGGATCCTTAGGATGACTAGTCTCCTTTTCTCTTGTATTTTTATTTTGGTTTCTGAAATTGTACTCAGTGTAATCCTTCCAATTATGTTATTGAAAAAGAGATTTTTGGTCATATAAAAATTATTACAATTGTTGATATATCTCGTCTTCTTGAGCAAGATGAAAAGACCATTCAGTCGTTCGAAGAGCAGGTCGAGTTAGTCAATTTGGGTTCCGAGGATGATGTGAAGGATGTCAAGATTGGGTCTCGATTGTGTCCAGAAGTCAAGAAGGGGTTGGTTGATCTTCTTCGAGAGTATTCATATGTGTTTGCTTGGTCCTATCAAGACATGCCAGGTTTGGATTCTGAGATTGTGGAGCATAGATTTCCGTTGAAGCTAGAATGCCCGCCAGTCAAGCCAAAGTTGAGAAGAACACATCCTGATATAGTTGTGAAGATCAAAGAGGAAGTGCAGAAGCAGATTGATGTCGGTTTCCTTGTAACTATTGAGTATCCGCAATGGGTGGCCAATATTGTGCCAGTGCCGAAGAAAGATGGAAAATTCCGCATGTGTGTTGACTACAGAGATTTGAATAAAGCCAGTCCGAAAGATGATTTCCCTCTGCCACACATTGATATCATGGTAGACAATACTGCTAAATTCAAATTCTTTTCATTTATGGATGGATTTTCCGGATATAATCAGATCAAGATGGCACCCGAAAATATGGAGAAGACCACATTCATTACGCCTTGGGGAACATTCTGTTATAGAGTGATGCCTTTCGGTTTAAAGAATGTCGGTACAACTTACCAAAGAGCAATGACTACTCTTTTTCATGATATAATGCATAAAGAGATTGAAGTATATACCGATGACATGATTGCTAAATCAATTGATGGGGAGGAACATGTTGAGCATTTGTTGAAGCTATTCCAGCGTTTGAGGAAATATAAACTCTGCTTGAATCCTAATAAGTGTACTTTTGGTGTTCGTTCTGATAAGTTGTTGGGCTTTATTGCTAGCGAGAAGGGTATTGAAGTTGATCCTGTCAAGGTCAAAGCAATACAAGAGATGCCTGCGCCCAAAACTGAGAAGCAAGTCAGAGGTTTTCTCGTTCGCTTGAATTATATTTCCAGATTCATTTCCCACATGACTGCCACATGTGCGCCTATATTCAAGCTTCTTCAGAAAGATCAGTCTTGTGATTGGACCGAAGGCTTCCAGAAAGCTTTTGACAGTATCAAGGAATATTTGCTTGAACCTCCTATTTTGTCTCCACCTGTTGAAGGGAGATCGTTGATTATGTATTTGATTGTGCTCGAAGATAGTATGGGTTGTGTTCTTGGTTAGCAAGATAAGACTGGAAAGAAAGAATTTGCAATATACTACCTCAGTAAGAAGTTCACCGACTGTGAGACTCGGTATTCTATTCTTGAGAAAACTTGTTGCGCATTGGCTTGGGCTGCTAAGCGTCTGCGTTAGTATATGTTGGATCATACCACTTGGTTGATATCCAAAATGGATCCAATCAAGTATATATTTGAGAAGCCTGCTTTAACTAGGAGGATTTCCTGTTGGCAGATGTTGTTATCAAAGTATGATATCGAATACCGATCTCAGAAAGCGATCAAAGGTAGTATCTTGGATGACCATTTGGCTCACCAACCGATTGAAGATTATCAGTCAGTGCAGTATGATTTTCCGGATGAAGAGATTTTCTACTTGAAAATGAAAGATTGTGATGAACCATTGCTTGAAGAAGGGCCAAAACTTGGTTCTTGTTGGGGCATGGTATTTGATGGAGCTGTTAATCAATATGGAAATGGCATTGGGGCAGTGATTATTACTCCTCAAGACACGCATATACCATTTACAGCTAGATTGACTTTCAAGTGTACAAATAACATGGCAGAATATGAAGCTTGCATTATGTGGCTTGAAGAGGCCATGAATCTCAGAATCAAGTATTTGGATGTCTTTGGAGATTCAACTTTGGTTGTGAATCAAATCAAAGGAAAATGAGAGACAACTCAACTCGGTTTAATACCATATAGAGATTAGGCAAGGAGGATTTCAAATTTCTTTATAAAGGTTGAGTTTCATCATATCCCTTGAGATGAAAATCGGATGGCAGATGCTCTTGCAACGTTGGCATCAATGATTGTGGTAAAGTATTGGAATGAAGTTCCCAATTTGTCTGTGATGCGTCTTGATAGGCCAGCTCATGTGTTTGCTGTGGAAGAGATCAAAGACGAGAAGCCATGGTATTATGACATCAAATGTTTCCTCCAAAGTCAGATTTACCCGCCTGGGGCATCTTTGAAAGATAAGAAGACTTTGAGAAGATTGGCCGGCAATTTCTACTTGAATGGTGATATACTATACAAGAGAAACTTCAACATGGTTTTGCTCAGATGCATGGATAGACACGAAGCAGACTTGTTGATGACCTAAGTCCACGAAGGTTCCTTTGTTACTCATTCCAATGGACATGCAATGGCGAAGAAGATGTTGCGAGCATGTTACTATTGGCTGACAATGGAATCTGACTATTGCAAATTTATGAAGAAATGCCATAAGTGTCAAATTTATGCTGATAAGATTCATGTTCCTCTGACACTATTGAATGTTATCTCTTCCTCATGGCCCTTCTCCATGTGAGGAATTGATATGATTGAGCCCAAAGCTTCAAATGGACATCGTTTCATTTTGGTGGCTATTGACTACTTCACCAAATGGGATCTCCCAAAGCAAAGGTTAAGGTCCTAACTCTAAGTCCATAACTCTGTAACAATGTCAAGGATAGTAACCTTAAGTCCATGAATTAAGAGAATCACAAAACTTTTAGGGGTTTTTATTTATTAATGTCTTTTACAAGGAAATGAAAGTCCTAATGGATAAAGAGCAAATAACATAAGCCATAAAACAAAAATGATATGAAATGCTAAAATAAAGGCATAAAGTAAATAACAAGAAATAAAAACATAAAATAAATGACATTAAAATAAAGTTAATATACTAAGATGTTAGTGAGTTATATTAGTGATAAAAAATGAAAGATGATTTGGTCATTTTTTTGGAGAACAGTCAACTATTCACCCATAAGCATGAAAATATGAACCTATACATCACCATGAGAAAGACTACAACTTGGATAAAATTAACAAGTATGCCACTAGCTCTCATAAATGAAGAGAGATCAATATTTTCACACAATACCATGAGGAATAGGAGACTTACAATCTCACTTATGAAAATACCTTACTTTTGGGATAAATTTAGCGCTATATTAAGCAATCGTAATTGGACTTATGTAGAAGTCACAACTATTTGAGGCCGGTCAATAATAATGTTAGTTTTAATACATGCTAGAGAAATGACATGTAAATCATTCTCCTAAAGCCATGCCACACAAAAAATAAAAGAGAAATTGATTAAGCATAAAGGCTAGGAGAGTGGTCCCTTATATTAATTCATACTTCATAGTGCTTAGGACAAACTTATGCATCAATCCAAAGTACCTTAAATGATCCATGATCAATTAGGAGGTAGATTTGAAATGATGAAAGTTCATTAAGTACTGATCCACACATCTTAACAAGATGGACCCAAACCATCCAATTGATCAAGAGGAAAAGAAAGAGATGAAGAAGAGAAGGACAAGAGAGATCACACCCAAATTCGATCAAAGGCTTGACTAAGTCATCATCAAAATCAATCATCCATTTTGGTGGGTTAGGGTTTTCACCCCATCAAGACTCAAGATCCATTGAGCTTGATGAGACCTATGAACAAAGCAACCATGATCCAAGGCCAACAAAGGTCAAACAAATATAAAATGAAGTTAAATGAAATAAAAATGCACTTAAAGTATTTTTTAAAGAATTTAAAAAAGGAAACAAAGTGAAAAATCCATAAAGTCCTTCAAACCACCAAATAAATAGCCAAAAAAAATTATGGAAGGTTGGAAATAAAATAAGAAGCATATAATAATTTTTTCAGGAATTAAAAATGCAGAAAAGTATTTTTAAACCAATTAAAACAAAGGAGAAAAGAATAATTACATAAAAGAAAAATAGAAAACCAGTAAAATAAAATATGAAAAAATAAAAATCAGATGGAGAAAAATAAAAGAGAATTTTTGAAATTATTTTGGGATTTTTCGGATTTAAAATGAATTTTTTATGAATTTAAAAAAATGCAATTAAAAATGAAAATAGAAAAAGAATTAAAATCAGAAAAAACACAAAGCGTTGGATGAAGCCTCATTAATTGACGTGACAGATCCAACACTCATCACGTTAGGGCACACGATGGGATTTACCTGAGATGAAACATGAGATTGCATTTAAATTGGACCAATCAAGATTTCATTTGTCCGACTTGTCTCAAACTCAATGACCTGAGGTAAACTCCAGTAGTCTTCTCCGATGGTCCTCCACCAGAGTTTCATTGTTTAGTAAATTCAGAGCACGAGACTACCACCAATGTGATCGCCTCCTCATCATGAATTCAACCTCATGCTCTAAATTCATTTATCTAAACTGAGCACGGGGAGTTTCAGAGAAGTTTCAGAAGCAAGAAAGCCATGAAAAATAAAATTGAATGACGAACACGATCAATCAACACCAGATAAGTTAAGGGAAAGCATCAGAGAGTGAAAGACTACATATTATGGTAACTTGTTTGAGTTCAAATGGATCTCAGAACTATCTTGTCCAAATGATGATCAGAAGTTGATGAAGCTCGATCTGGTTAGAGCACTTCAGATGGTCTCAAAGCTTGGGAATTGTTGCAAAAGTTTCAGAGGATGCTGAAGATGCTAATGGAATCAAGAAATTGGATTGAAATAAGCTGGAATTCAAAACACAATAGTTAAATATTTCTAGAAAACTTCAAGTTGCAGAAGGGGTTTCTTGGCTCTCCAAAGCTTGGAAATGAGTGGAGTAGCTTCCTCTATTTATAGGGAATGTTTTTGGATAAAAATACGTGTGGAACCAAGTTTAATTCAAGCAAAACAAATTTCATCTGAATGTGAGAAAAATGTGAATTGCAATCCATCAAAACTTAGTCAAATGATGCATTTCAAGGGTCAATTAAATTCTAGAGACTTGTTTAAACATGTTTAGGTCCAAAACATGTGTTGATTTGGCTTGGAATTGAGATTAGTGAAGTTCAAATTTTGGGCAATGGTGATTTCTTCAGTTCTAAGTCACCATGTTCAACTCAATGGGGCATCTTGTTCAGGAGGCTATTTGGTCCCATTATTTTTGCAATGTGTTGGCATCATGACAAATATTAAAATGTTCCAAGAAAAGTTCCATTTGGATGCTTGAGCACAAAGTTATGGCATGTTGAAGTTGGCATAAAAAAACTAATCATGTAACTTAGAAAAATCTAAGTCCCAAATGCCTGAAAATGACCTGTAATGTTTTAATGAATTCCATGGCCTTCCAAGCATAATTTGACTTCGATCAGTGAAGCAAACATGTAGAGGGAATCAGAAATGATATTCTGCAAAAGAATCAGCCTCAAATGTTGAAAATTACAGAACTTATGATCCTTGAAAGTTAAGAAAAGGTCACTTGAAAATAGGTCAAATTTCACTAAGTCCACAAATGACCTATAATGTCTCCAAACTTTTGATGATCCTCCAAGTATAATTGGTTCTTGACATGTAAATAGAAGTTGTAGAGTATGTTGAGAAGATTTATATGCAAAAAGAAGCATTCAAAAATGTTGATATTTGAAGTAGTTGTGATCCTTGAAACTTTGACTTCAAATGTTGACTTTTTTGGTCAAACCACTCGGAACAAACTTGTGTACTTGGACTTTCCTTGCATTTCAAAGCACATGGATGATCATATGAACTCAAACTAAGGTGTCCTTTAATGTCTCTTAATTAGATTACTTAAAGCTTGATATAACTTGGTGAAGAAGGCATGGAAGTAAACACATGAATCTTTGACTTTTTTTAAAGAAATAAACAACAAAACTTTGATGTACTTTTGATCAAAATGATATTGAAAGGTGCTTTAGAATCTTAGATATAATGCATTTAAAGATAGCCCCATTTGATAGACAATTGTTGGCCACACTTTGATGAGGAATTAAACAAACCTAGGTGAGGAATTGTAAGACCCTAATTTTGACCCTAAGATCCCTCATGGCATCATGTTATTGCAGAAGTGCATTGCCTCAAGGATCATAACATTTTTAGCTCCTTAACCCTAGAGTTGGGACTTGTTTGAGTGTTTTGAGATCACCAAGCATGCTTGTATTATATATTATTTATTTTGTTATTTTATTACTAACCAAAAGCACAAAAGTATGTCACTAACTCTTTTTGTTTTGAAGCTCAAGTGATCATGTGCTCCACAATGCTCCTAGGAGGCTCCTAAGCCCAATGCAATGGCTAAATGAAGATGAGAAAAAGCATGAAAATGGTCCACAAAGTTCCTAATCAATATATATGTCTCCCAAGTATCCCAATTTTCCAATTTGATCAAGATAACCCAAAGGGCTTGAAGATTGTTCCCCAAGGAAACCCTAATTTCACTGTGCTTTGGCTGTGCCTTGCCCATTAAGCAATCTCAACCCCTGACAAAATTTAATCAAGGGAAGTTATTTCATTCATAATTTTATGCATATGTGAGCCTATTTGAGGCCCCTCAATCATTTATTCATCAAGATTGGAAGTTTGGCCTTGAAAAGTTGACCAGTCAAGTCATCTGACTAAGTTAAGGTTCAATGAGACATAACGTTCTATGTGTTTGTCAAATGAAGATGACCCCAAAACAAAAACTGTTTCCAAGAACCATATGAACAACTTTCATGTTCGTCATAAATCCATTTGAATCTTGTAAGTTCATCATTCATTTCAAAACATTATAGGTCATTTTGACTGAAACCCTAATTTTGGGTCAACTTACCAAGGACATAACTTCCTTAATTTTTATGATTTTGAGGTGAGACCAAATGCATTGGAAATATTGAGATTTCTACTTCAAATGTTATGTTGGACAAAATTTCATAATCATAAAATAAATACATGTGACAATGTAAGACATTATAGGTCATCTTGGACCCAATTCATTGAATTTGAAAAAGTACCCAACTTCAAATGCCAATAACTTTGTCATAGAAAATCCAAATGATGAAAATGTGGAGTCTAGATTGACTATCTTGAAAGTATATACAACTTTGATATTTGAGGTTTTTTCATTTGAAGCTTGTAGCATGAGGACAGAGGGGTTTGAATAAGCTTGTTTTTGGTGAACTTTTTCAAAATGATTTGAACATGTTTTGCACTTGGATTTTCCCAGCCAGTTTTCATCAATTTTCACATGCCAAATGATTTTTTGCCCAACATGACTTTTGTTCCTTATTTCAAGGGATTTCCAACCATTACTCACAATACTCATTTGGATCTACCATTTGTGAGTTTCGAAATTCTTTTCATTCATGTGGATTTTGGTATTTTTATGTTATAACTTGAATTGCAAGCACAGTCCATCCAATGTACACATCCAATTGCTTTTCACATGAACTCAGCAAGTTGTTTCAGCCATCATTGGGCCTTCCACACGCCTACACAAGCCCATGCAATTCAAATTCCATTTGACATGCACATGACCAAAGCATGATCAGCTGATGCATTAAGTTATAAATAGAGGTTTCCTCTCATTCATTTGCTAACCTTTTGGAGATCCCAAGTGCTGCAGAAGTGAAACCATAGCCATCACTAAAGAAATTAATCACTTTTCTTCAATATTTCAAGCTTGAAATTCAGCATCATTAGCTGAGTTTTAAAGTCAAATTCCTTAGCCTATCACTTCCATTACATTCATAGATCAAAGAGGAGCAAGGATCTTGGAGAATTCGTGGCCAGAAGTTCATCAATTCATAGGTATAATCTCAAACTTTTTGGATCTAGAACTCTTAATTCAATGTAGCATTCTTGTGTTTCTGTGGTTTTCTGAAGTCCTCACACTTGAGGCAAGATGTTGATGCATTTAATTTACCATTTCATGAACATTCAGTATGAACACCATGATTTTCTCCTTCACATTTCTCTCAATATAGGAAGAGTGAGGGAGATCCATTGGTACAATGATGATCTACATCACACGAGCTTCATTTCCATGGCCTTGTTTTTAATTTTTCATTAAGTTTTATTTTTCTGCAACTAGTGGCCGGAATTGGTTGTTTTGCCGGAGAAGATGGTGGTTTCCACCACCATCACCACGTGCATACTCTTGGCCTTTGGATCTGGTGTTCAAGGTCTAATCTCGTGCGCTCGTGTTACTTACTTATTTTAATTCATGTTGTGGCGCGCTTGACATATGTACACCGTGTTCCCTCAGATCTGGACCGTACCAAATGCCACGTCAATTAATGAATATGGATCAGATGGCTGTGGTTTTTTCACTTATTTTCATTTTCCATTTATTTTCTGTTAATTCATTTCATTTTCAAAAATTCATTAAAAATTCATTTGAAGTCATAAAAATATGAGACCAACTCCAAAACATTTCTTGAAAAATCTAGTTTCATATTTTTATTATTAATTATTTTGGTGACTTCATTTGATATTTTTTATGAATTACTTGGTTTTTAATGATTTTTATTCATTTTAAAATGCTTTCGGACTTTTAAAAAATCCAAAAATATTTTCATAGCATCTATGGATCATGATAAGTCAATAAAAAATAGTCTCAATAATTTCTTGATTGTTTTGAGGTTATTTGAGATTTTAATTCATATTATGCTATTTTTAATTATTTTTAATTGTTTTTAATTACTTTCTGATTTCAAAAATTTGTGAGAAAATTAGTCGAAACTTGTTTGACTATGTTGAAGCTATGAGAATTTAATTGGACTTTTTGAAGTTGCTTTGAATTGAATTTGAGGTTCAACCTTATTTGTTTATTTTTCATTTGTATTTTCTTTTAATTCAAAAAAAATACCAAAAAAATATTATTGACTCTTTGACTTGTTATCTTCATTTCTCTTCTGTTTGGTGTTGATTGAGGTTGATTTGAATCAACTTTGTTCAATTGGGATTGATTGTTGTCTTCTTATTCCCCTCCCTTTCATCTTCACCCCTTTCTTTCCATCAATGACCAATGAGTTAAAGTCTTGAGGTTGATCTAGACAAATGAGAAGTTTAACCTTCTTTGATCCAAACCAAACTCAACTTGATCCATGATCAAGTGAGTTATTTTATGTCAAAGATAGGTTGCTTCTTGGTCAAGCAAATAACCAAAAGTCAATACAAGGCCTTTCCCCTTTTGTTTGGCATGGAAAGTTTATGGAGCTTGGCTTACTAGTCATGATCTCTAACTTGCGTTCTTTGCCTATATTCTTATTGACCGGCCTCAGATAGGTGTGACTACTAGATTAGTCCACTTACGATTGCTTAACATAGAGCTACATTGTCTTATGACAAGCTAACATAACCTTACTAACTACTAACTTTAATTTTAGATTTTAATTTCTTGCCATTTACTTTTAATGTCATTTATTTCTTGCTCATTATTCATCTTGCTTTTCTCTTTGCTCACTTGAGCACATATTTTATGTTTATGTCATTTTTCTTTTGCTCATTTGAGCCCATTATTGTGTAAATATATTGCTATTTTGTGTTGTTTGTGTTTGTTTATTTTGAACCAAAAATGAAAAAGGAGAAAGGACTTACAATTAGGATTTACCTATGCTTAATGGAGTTCAAGAGCAACTAAGCCTCATGCCTTTAGAATGCAAATATGGCCTCAAAGGTGTCCTCACTCATGGCCTTCCCATACAAAGTAGCTTGAGCAATGAGGAAATCAGATGGGAGACCTTGAATTCCACCTTTGGTAGTCATATGAGCACCAACCAGAGATTCATCTATATGCAACAGATCAACAATCTCTTGAGAAGTAGGAACCCTCTCTAAGCCACTGAATGACAACTGATCTAGAATAGGTATACCCACAAGATAGGCATACTCCTCAAGTGTAGGCAAAAGCTGGAAATCCGGAAATGTGAAGCAACGATACAAAGGATCATAGAACTGCACCAATACACTCATCAATCCTTCGTCCACTTGAGTAGCCAGAAGAGATAGAAGCTTCCCATGACGAGCCTTGAAATCCAAGGGATCTAATACATATGATGTCAAACTCCTTAACTCTTTCAAGTTGGGTTGTCTGAAACTGTACTTCTTTGTATTCTCTCTTTGTCTATCCATGTCTGAAAATTTGCAAATAGACCTCTTAATTTCCTAGAAAATTTTCTCATTGTTGATGATATGGATGTGTATGAATGCATGAATGCATGGATGCAACAATCACACTCAAGGATCAAGAAAAGCACACCACACAAAGGTCATGGGATGGATCAAGTCATCCTTAATATGAATCATCCATTTTGGTGGATCATGGTTTACACCTTATCAACACCCAAGTTCCATTGATATTGAGGATATACAAGAACAGATCAACCATTAATCAAGGGTTTATTGCAAGTCACGAGCATGGAGTCTCGGTTAAGAACCACCCAAAGGGAGTGTACTAGGGTTTAACCTGCCAAACATGTTCTACAAGAAGTTCCCATAGTCATCATCCCATCTTTCAGATATTATTGGATAAACGACTAATCGTATTCCAAAAATATTCTCAAGAGAGACTCTTATGAGTGTAGTATCGTGTAACAATCGCATCAAATCTTACACTTGAACGACCTTCGCACTACGTCCTAAAAATAGGCCAAGATGGGCTTGGTAAAATAAGGTTCTTGGCTTCTAAGGTCTATATTGGAAAGAGTAATGCCTAACCACGACTACTCGTGTGACATTATTGATCCCAACATAACCTCCACAAAGTGAATGGGCTTGCAAGTCAACTTGCTAAGGAATAACTCCACACAAGTCAACAAGACTATGTCATTCTCCTATCTTAAGTGCACTCGAGTTCGGGTATAAAACTCATCTCACAAGAGACCACCAAGCACACAAGCAATTGATATATCAAGCAATTCATACATTACAAATAATACAGTAATCCCAAATTTGCACAAAATATGTCACAAAAAATAATATACAATATAATACAACAAATATGAAAAGTAGGCAAAACCCACTAGGCAAAAATCCCCAGCAGAGTCGCCACATTTCTGTAGCGGGGTATTCGTTACCTTTAGATTTATTGACTAAATCAAAAGTAAATCATACAAATCGAGTCGCCACCGCACTTCTATTTATCCAAGGGAAAGGTTAGAAAGCGAACAAAAACCGAGAAGTTTTATCGAATAAAAAACTAATAAAAATGTCAGAGATCGGGGTAAGGGGGTTGGTTATGCAATGGGAAGGTTTTAAGCACCCAAAACATCCTAGGAACTCCTAGGGAGCCCTTTTCACAATTGTTATAAGGTAGGTTGGTATTTGTGAAAATTATTTATGCAAACATGATTGGGAAGATGAGAAGAGAATGTACAAATTATTTACAATTTTTGTGTTTGAATGGATAAACCCATTGCCTACGTACCATGTTAAAAAAGATTAGGATCAAAACCTCGTAGTTCGGGGTAAAAATCTCAAAACAAGTTGGTGAATTGATTGGTCCAAAAGCCTTAAGGTCTTTTGTTATCCCAGGGAGAAAACTCAACCTAAAACCAAAAATCCACCATGTAAGGATACCTTCAACATGCTAGTGAGGGATTAACCCTATAATAAGCATGGAAGACTCATTGTCCATCACTAAGGACATAGGTGAGTATTATATCTACCTCAAGGATAACTCAAACCTAATAGCTAAAGGTTATGAAAACTTTTGGTAAGGAGTGGCCATTGAAACCACAAAAACATTTGAATGAGTTATATTTACCAATGAAAAGTATTTGCAAAATATGGTCAAAGTTGACTTAAGGGTTCAATTCAAAATAAGTGTTGTGAAAAGAAAGTTTGAAAAATCAAAAGCATAATGCTTAGGTTTCTAATGTTGAAAACAAATGTTAATGTTTGCACAAGAGTTTTGGCTTGGGTTAGAGTGGAGGGAAGAAGAAGAATGGCTAAGTCCTAAGCATACAAAGAGGAAGGAAAAGAAGTAAGACAACAAATGGAGTTCCCTTCTTGAGATCATAGTGATGATCCAAGTAGCTACCATCCTTTGGAATAAGCAAGCAAATAGGAAAATACTCAAGCAATCAATCAAGCAAGCAAGCTTTTAGGAATCTTCCAATGACTCTTGCATCTCTCACTTTAGATGCACATGACAATGGTTCTTCAATTTGGCTCAAATAGGAATCCCTAGCACAAGAACACACACATCAAAAAATTCTATAATGCAAACAAAGAATGGACAATAGTGAGTTTAGAAATTTGGTCCTTCCAATTCATCTTCAACATTAAGTCCTTTTTACTCCATTTTTGCATAGGGAATCTCCTAAAGTCTAAGTCCTTTTGCCCATTTGCATTTGGTTCACATCAATCAACACAAAATACAAGCACAAAAGTATATACACAATTATGTGCTCAAGTGAGCAAAAAGCAAATTGCGTTAACATAAACATGTGCTCAAATGAGCAAAGGGGTAAAAGTAAATGAATAATATGTACAAGAATATTAAATTGCATAAATGTAAAGTGCAAGAATTAAATGTTAATGGTCAATTGTTAATGTTAGTGTGCCATAAGGCAATTTAGCGCCATGTTAAGCAATCGTAAGTGGACTAATGTAGTAGTCACACCTATTTGAGGCCGGTCAATAAAATATAGGCAACAAACACAAGTTAGAGATCTTGATTAGTGAATCAAGCTCCTACAACTTGCCATGCCAAAAGAAGATGAGAAATGATCTTGTATTGATTTAGGTTCTTTGCTTGATTAGGAAGCAACTTATCCTTAATGCAACGCCATTCACTTGATCTATGATCAAGATGAATTAGATTTTAATCAAGGAAGGTTAAACCTCCCATACATCAAGGCTAACCACCAATCTTTAACTCATTGATCAAAAAAAAGAAAAAGATGAAGAAAGAGATGAATAAGAATGGACATTAATTGAACTTCAAATGAAATAAGCAAATTGCATTGACCAAAGACAAATGGAATCAAGGTTAAACACTAGTAAACAGAAGCAAAATGAAACTTAGAAGTCAAGAAAGAAATAAAATATTTTTGGTATTTTTGAAAATTAAAATAATACTTGAATTAAAATAAACAATTAAAGGTCAAACTTCAAATCCATTTCAAATCAACTTTGAAAAGTCCAAATGGATTATCCTAAGTTCAACAAGGTCAAACAAAGTTTGACAAAAAATTTCAGCATTTTTAGAAGTCAGAAACTATTTTTAATCAATTAAAAATGCATAAAAAATAACCTAATTGAATTAAAATCTCAAATAAATCTTAAATCAATTAATAAATTGATGAGAATATTTTTCATAGATCCATCATCATCCAAAGAGGTTAAGAAAATATTTTTGTATTTTTTGGATATTGAAAACTATTTAAAATGAATTAAAAATAACCAGAAAAGAGAAAATTCATAAAAAAATATCAAATGATAAAATAAAAATTATAAAATCATTTTCAGAAATTAGAAATTAAAAGAAAAATAATGCAATTGGTCTCATATTTTTTGGAATTAAAATGAGAGAGATATGATTTTTTGAAATAAAATGGAATAAACAAAAATTAAAAGGAAAATCAAAAAATGAGAAAAACCACACGCGTTGGATCAATTTCATTAATTGACCTGGCATATCAAACGATCCACATGCGCGCGTCCACCAAAGTCCAGGGTCAATGAGAAACATGTGGTATTAAAAAAAGTCATAAAAAAGGAAGGACCAGATTAGATATGGAGATTAGATCCAAGGGTTGTGGTTTGATCTGGAGCTGGGACGGTGGTGTACACCACCGTCTTCTCCGGCGAGCTCATCAGCGCCGGTGAGAGTTGCAGACATGGCAATCTCAACCAAATGAAGCGATCTATACAACAATGGAAAGCTGGGGTGATGTACATCACCCCTGTACCATTTATTTTCACTCTAGATCTCCATGGGAAGAGAAATCAGAGGTGAAAAATGATGGTGTTCAACTTGAACTCAATGGATTTTCAAAATTAAAAGCATAGTTCAATTGCCTCTGATGAGAGGACTTCAGCCAAACCAATAAATGCAAGAAACAAGCTACAATCAGTGTGTTTCGAAGAAGAAAATTTTGTGTATCAACCATGGAAATGTGGACCTGTGAAGCACAATTACTCTCAACTATTGATTACAGTTCACTCTTAAGATGAAGATGAAGCAAGGTCAAGGAATTTTGAGTCTGAAAATCAACCAATGTAGTTGAAAATCAGATCTGAATTTTTAAAAAGAAAATAAGAATTCCTTTAGGTATGGCTATGGATTGAGTTTTGCAGCATAACAGGCGCCTTCAGGTTGTTGAGTAATGAAGCCAAGCACTCTTATTTATAGCAATTGGCAAGGCAATGCATGAAAGTTTCATGTGCATGAATAAAGAGGGCCTCCATGCATGGGCCTGTACAGGCGCATGGAGGGCCCAAATCCTATTGGTTTGGCAAACTTAACATCAGCAAATAAGTTTTGGACGTGCAGATGAGATGTAATTGGCTTATGCAATGAGTTTGAATCAAGTTTCCAAAAATGCAATAAAATATTCTCCTCTTCCAAAAATAAAACATGGCCTTGTGGGTAATGGTTGGAAATCTCTTGACATGAGGACCAATTGTTATGTTGAGAAAAACTTCATTTGGAATTGGGAAATTAGTGAAAATTGGCCATAAAGTTCAAGGTGCAAAATGTGTGTATGTGAAAAATTCCAAAATGGGCCAACTTCAAGCCTTTCTGTTTCAATGATGCAAGCCCCAAATGACAAAATCTTAAACATCAAAGTTGTAGATATTTTCAAGACAATCAATTTGGACTCAAAATTTGCATCACTTGGATCTTTTATGAGAAAGTTATGGGCACTTGAAGTTGGATTTTTTTCACATTTCAATGCATTTGGTCCAAAGGGACCTATAATGTTTTGCATTATCACATGTATTTATTTTGGGATTATGAAAATTTGTCAAACATAACAAATTAAGTAGACATCTTAGACGTTCCAATGCATTTGATCCCACCTCAAAATCATGAAAAATGAATGAGTTATGTTCTTGGGAAGTTGACCTAAAATTAGGGTTTCAGTCAAAATGACCCATAATGTTTTGAAATGGATGAATTGACAAACAATGAATGATTTTTTCTCTTGGGGTCATCTCCATTTGACAAACACATAAAAAGTTAGGTCTCAGTGTACTTCAAAATAGTCAGATGAATTGACTGATCAACTTCTCAAGTCCAAACTCATATCTTGATGAGTTAATGATTGAGGACACTCAAATAAGTTCAAATATGCATGAAATGATGAATTAAAGAACTTCCCTTGATTGCATTTGATCATGAGTTGAGGTTACTTCATGAGCAAGGCACAGTTGATGAACAGATGAATTAGGGTTTCCTTGGGAAACAAGCCTCAAACCCTTGATTTGATTTGATCAAAATGACAAATTGAGATACTTGGGAGGCATATTTGATGCATGAATAAAAAGGTATACTTCGACTCAGGAAATCTGACTCCACGGGGAACAAAAAGTCATAATACGGAGCAGAAAGGAAGGGAACACCAGGGATATCGGTTACTGGGAATATAATAGGTGACCATCCAAGCGTGAATTGGGGAAAATTTCCAAGACACTCATCATCCGAAAGGAGGGCTGAAAAAGAAAACTCGATTACAGGATGGACATTCGGTTTCCATGAGGAAATACGAATCTTACTCGACTAGGGAAGGACAAACGACTTCAATTGAAAAGCGCATGAGATATATTATCTATTACCGTCAGAACGTAGATAGTATACTTGCATGGAAGATTATCCACAACCGGTTACTGGGTTAATAAAGGATAAATCAACCGAAAGGAAAGGACATCGGGATACCAAATACTAGGTATAAGTTGATGACCAATCAAAGGGGAGAAACGATCATTTACCAAACAAAAAGAGTAAATGAAAGATGACTTGCTGGGGATACATTGACAAAGGCAACAATCCGGGAGATATATCACCGGTTACTGGGAGATATACTCAAAATGTGAAGGAATATCAATACCGAATATGGGATAAAGATAACCAACAAAGAGGGGATTACATCTACCGGATACTAGGTAGAAAACCACGGAAGAGTAACCGCCATCAGTTAGGATGAACAAAACAAGGTTAACTCTGCAAGGGGATAAAATGGGGTTTACAACTACCGGTATGAGGGTAGAAAACCATAAAAATAGGACTTACAACTACCGGTTACTGGGCAGAAGGCCACAGACTCCGTCGGGGAATAGATGGATAATTACTAGTTACTGAGCAATCATTCATCTAAACTACGGGGAAGCACAAAGGGAAATAACAAGAGGAGTCAACCTAGGAACGAACTAGGGAGACACAACGAAACAAGACTCAACCCAATGAGGACATAACTCAGGGGAGTAATTCCACCCCAATACATATTTTGGGAGAAAACTGAAATAACAGTCATCCACGAGGACATAACTCAGTGGGGAATATGGAAGAAAGGGTAGACACTTTCTGCCTATGGGGCTGACTCTATTATAGAGAGATCAAACACCGACATCTGCTTGGAGAAATATGTATCACCAAATAGCAGGAGACAATACTCAAAGATATATGGCAAAGAATGCAACATGAATAAATCTACAAAAGTTCCACCAGTCAAAAGTTCCCAAAACCTACAAATTCCTTGCACTGCTGAATAAATCATATCTGCCGAGGAGGAGAGAATACTACTCTGTTGGGGATGGAAAGATAAACATCTTCATCAACCACTCTGCTCGGGAGGAAACCACAAGCAGGCTCTAATCAGACAATTCCACTAGGGAAACACTGCTGACGACCGATCCGGGGATTACTTGTAGGCAAACTACTAGGGATACCCTGCTGGTGACCATACTGGGGAGTGAAAGTGGGATCAACCCTACTGAGGATGGTCGAGGAGCAAATTCTGTTGGAGATCAAAGTAGACAAGTCCACAGGGGAAAAGCTACACCAAACTTGATGATGACTCCGCTTATGTTGGGGATTTCTTGCTCACTTTAGCGGAGAGACTTCTAGCTTGAAATTAGGGAAAACCAACTTCTGCGAAAATATTAGCATATTCAATTTATCAATCTATAAGGGATTTTAGGTCAATCCATGCAAGGGATGACAACCATATAATTGATGACACAAATGCTAAATCCAGCCTCACTGGGGAACTAGAAGATCAGACTCCCAACTCTCTAGGGATTTGGTGATGCATAATCTTCTTCTGCACTCGCGGAGGAGACAATCCTGGAAGATAATGAAGAGGATACAAGTATGCTGGGAATATGAACAAATGTCTTACCCTTTCGGAGATCATACCATCCTTGGGAGAGCACTGAAGACGTCCCAAGTATCCTTTTTGTCATTGTTAATGTTCACTTTGCTTAAAACAATTTATGAAAATTTTATTTATTTAAACAATGATATTTTCAATTAAAACATGCAAAACATTCGTTGAATAGAAACAAATAAGAGTGCAAAGAATTGGATAAAGGTTCAAAATTATTTGATGGAATGGTAGTCTGCAAATGGTAAGACTCCATGGATCTTTACAAATTTGAAATTGGTGATATATATTGGAAAAGGGCTACATTGAACATAATGACCATTTCTCCACCAACTCTGAATCCAATGTATTTGAAGCTTCAGTTGACGATGACTGAGCAAGAATCTTTGACAGGTGACAGTTGTAGAACAAAGTCTTGTCAGGATGCAGTTACTTTCCAAATCCCTAATTTTTGCCTAGATTGCCCCAGGGTGAGGTACTCAATCTAGCGGGATATATATTCATTTTTTATGTCTCTAACTTTTGCCTGGATCGCCCTTTCGGGTTTTCAATCCACCGAGGCGCTCATTTTTGCCTAAGCCGCCCTTTCGGGTTTTCAACTTAGCGAGCTATTCTGTTTTTATTTTAGGCAAAGTATTTCTTGACTGCATCTGAATTCACAGGACGAGTGAAATCCTCCCCATCCATAGTTGTAAGTATCAAAGCGCCGCCTGAAAAGGCTCTCTTGACAACATATGGACCTTCGTAGTTTGGAGTCCACTTGCCCCTGGAATCGGGCGCGAAAGACAAAACTTTCTTGAGCATAAGGTCACCTTCTCGGAACACACGAGCCTTGACCTTCTTATCAAAGGCTTTCTTCATCCTCTGCTGATATAACTGACCATGGCACATGTCGGTGAATCTCTTCTCTTCTATCAAATTCAGTTGGTCGTAACGACTCTGAACCCATTCAGCATCAGTCAACTTGGCTTCCATCAAGACTCTCATTGATGGGATCTCCACCTCTACTGGGAGTATAACCTCCATGCCGTAAAAAAGGGAGAAGGGGGTTGCCCCTGTTGAAGTGCGGACAAATGTACGGTATCCATGCAAAGCAAATGGCAGCATCTCATGCCAATCTTTGTACGTAACAACCATCTTCTGGACAATCTTCTTGATATTCTTATTAGCAACTTCAATAACCACATTCATCTTGGGTCTGTAAGGAGAAGAATTATGATGCGCGATCTTGAACTCACTACACAACTCCTTCATCATCTTGTTGTTCAAGTTAGATCCATTATCAGTAATGATCTTATCTGGCACACCATAACGGCATATGAGTTGATTCTTGATAAACTTCACAACTACATGCCTGGTCACGTTCACATACGATGCCGCTTCAACCCACTTGGTGAAGTAATCAATTGCTACGAGAATAAACCTGTGACCGTTGGACGCTTTTGGCTCTATCATGACAATCATGTCAATTCCCCAGATAGAGAAAGGCCATGGTGATGAAATCACATTCAGAAGTGTCGGTGGAATCTGAATCTTATCCGCATAGATCTGACACTTGTGGCATTTCTTAACATATTTGCAGCAGTCAGACTCCATTGTCAGTCAATAGTAGCCTGCTCTCAACATCTTTCTAGACATGGCATGTCCATTGGAATGAGTACCAAATGAACCCTCATGGACCTCAGTCATTAACAGGTCTGCTTCATGTCTATCCACGCATCTGAGCAGAACCATGTCAAAATTCCTTTTATAAAGCACATCGCCATTGAGGTAGAAACTGCCTGATAATCTCCTCAAAGTCTTCCTATCTTTAACAGATGCCCCAGACGGGTAAATCTGGCTCTAAAGAAAACACTTGATATCATAATACCATGGCTTATCATCTTGCACCTCCTCTACTGCAAATACATGAGCTGGTCTGTCCAAGCGCATCACAATGATATTGGGAACTTCATTCCAGAGTCTCACCACGATCATCGAAGCAAGTGTAGCAAGCACATCTGCCATCCGACTCTCATCTCGAGGAATATGATGGAAGTCAACCTCAGTAAAGAATATTGAAATCCTCCTCGCATAATCTCTATATGGGATGAGGCCAGGCTGATTCGTCTCCCATTCACCCTTAATCTGATTAACAACAAGGGCCGAATCACCATATACATCAAGATGTTTGATCCTAAGATCAATGCACTCTTCCAATCCCATAATACAGGCCTCATACTCCGCCATATTATTCGTGCATTTGAAAGTTAGCCTTGCTGTAAAAGGAAAATGTGTGCCACGAGGAGTAATAATCACTTCCCCAATACCATTTCCATATTGATTTACAGCGCCATCAAATACCATGCCCCAATAGGAACCAGGCTTTGGCCCTTCATCGAGTGTAGGCTCATCACAATCTTTCATTTTCAAATACAGAATCTCCTCATCTAGGAAGTCATACTGAACTGACTGATAATCCTCGATTGGTTGATGTGCCAAGTGGTCAGGCAAGATACTACCTTTTATAGCTTTCTGAGCTCGATTCTCAATATCATACTCAGATAACAACATCTGCCAACGGGCAATCCTCCCAGTTAAAGGAGGCTTTTCGAAGATATACTTGATTAGATCCATTTTGGATATCAACCAAGTCGTATAATTCAACATATACTGGCGTAAGCGCTTAGCAGCCCAAGCCAAAGCACGTCATGTTTTCTCAAGCATCGAGTATCGAGACTCACAATCGGTGAACTTCTTACTCAGATAGTATATGGCATATTCTTTCTTCCCTGACTCATCTTCCTGACCAAGGACACAACCCACAGAGTCTTCAAGAACTGTCAGATACATAATCAAGGGTCTCCCTTCCACAGGTGGAGACAGAATCGGCGGCTCAGACAGATACTCTTTGATACTGTCAAAGGCTTTTTGGCAATCCTCGGTCCAATCATGATGCTGATCTTTCTGGAGGAGCTTGAATATTAGCGCACATGTGGCAGTCATGTGTGATATGAATATGGAAATATAATTCAAGCGGCCAAGAAAACCTCGGACTTGCTTCTCAGTTTTAGGCGCAAGCATCTCTTGTATTGCTTTGACCTTGGCAGGATCAACTTCAATACCTCTTTCGCTGATAATAAAGCCCAATAACTTGCCGGAACGGACTCCAAATGTACACTTGTTAGGATTGAGACGAAGCTTATACTTCCTCAAACGCTGAAATAACTTCAACAAGTGCCCTACATATTCAACTTCCGTTCAAGACTTTGCAATCATATCATCAACATATACCTCAATCTCCTTGTGCATCATGTCGTGAAACAAGATAGTCATAGCTCGTTGATACGTGGCTCCGGCGTTCTTCAAACCGAAGGGCATCACTCGATAACAGAATGTTCCCCAAGGTGTGATGAATGTTGTCTTCTCCATATCCTCGGGTGCCATTTTGATCTGATTATATCCGGAAAATCCATCCATAAATGAGAAGACATTGAATTTAGTTGTATTATCTACCAACATATCAATATGTGGTAGAGGGAAATCATCTTTCAGACTAGCTTTATTCAAGTCTCTATAGTCCACACACATTCGGACTTTTCCATCTTTCTTAGGCACGGGCACAATGTTGGCTACTCATTGAGGATATGTAGAAGTCACCAGAAACCCCACATCAATTTGCTTCTGAACTTCTTCTTTAATCTTCACCGCCATATCAGGATGAGTTCTTCTGAGCTTCTGCTTCACAGGCACACACTCAGGCTTCAAAGGCAGGAAATGTTGCACGATATCAGTATCCAGACCAGGCATGTCTTCATATGACCAGGAAAAGACGTCGACATATTCTCATAGCAACTCAATCAACCCCTTCTTCACAGATTCTTCAAGGAGTGCCCCAATCTTCACTTTTCGCACACAATCCTCAGACCCCAAGTTGACTGTTTCCAGATTCTAAAGATGCGGCTGAATGATCTTCTCTTCGTGCTCAAGCATATGAGTAATCTCGTCAGGAATCTCTTCAACATCATCTTCTTCGGCCTCAAATACAGGGAACTCAAAGTTGGGAGATGGTGTTGGATCATTATGTTCAATGGGTTTGATCAACCTGCATAATGATTTTGGATATAAAAGAGATTTAGAATTCAACCAAAGCAAATCATTATGCGGATGAAAAGATTGATTTTATTCTATTTTTAAGGTTTTATGTGATTACCAATTTTCATGCAAAAAGCAAAAAGTGAAAATAATTGGAAAAACAAACATTTAACATGAATATATTGAATGAAAATATCATTGTATTTATGAGCCAACAATGTCATCACTCCTCCTTTTGGCATGGGAGAAGGGTTTTTAAACAAAATGAACATTACGTTGACTTATGGACAATTGTTGGAACATCAACAGCGACCCAATTATTGCAGACCCCTCCAGGGATGACAAAGTTGCCAGAATCTTCCTCTGCATCCTCTTCCACAATAGCAGCAGCTTCCTCGTCTTGGACGGCGTGGATGAACCCACCATTCTGAAATAGTCCATGCTTGTTGAAAGTGCCATAAGAATACCATATGCCAGCCCGAGATTTATTGTCTTCCAGCTTGATCATTTGCCCCAAACCGGTAGTTGTACCATGCCCAATGGCCAACTTAGCATCATTGTAGGACGCAAATGAATAAGTTCCTTTCTTAGTAGGCTCAGCAATAGATAAAGCTTGGAACAATATTCCAACTTCATCCTTAGCATCTATGTAAGAAAAAGGAAGACAGATGGCTAACCAGAAGAGCATTCTCTCCCCCTACCACCACCAGTTTTTTGTTCTTGACAAATTTCAATTTCTGGTGTAGGGTGGATGTCACGGCGCCTGCCTCGTGAATCCACGGTCTGCCCAACAGACAGCTATATGATGGGTGGATATCCATGACCTGAAAAGTGATCTGGAAATCACTTAGTCCGATCTTGACTGGGAGTTCAACCTCACCAATCACCGTTTTGAGGGATCCATCAAAAGCTTTAACCACTACTCCATTATGCCTCATGGGAGGCCCCTAGTATGACAATCTAGCTAGAGTGGACTTTGGCAACACATTCAGTGATGATCCAGTGTCTACCATCACATTAGACATGGCATCATCCTTGCAGCTCATAGATATGTGAAGTGCCAAATTGTGGTCTCTTCCCTCCTCAGGGAGATCAGCATCACAAAAACTCAGATTGTTACAAGCGGTAATGTTTGCAACAATACTATCGAATTGTTCTATTGTGACGTCATGATCTCCATACGCCACATCCAACACCTTCTGCAGAGCTTCACGGTGTGGTTCTAAATTCATCAATAAAGATAACACAGAGATCTTTGATGGCGTTTGTAGAAGCTGATCTACAACATTGTATTCACTCCTCTTGATGAGCCTCAACATCTCATCACAGTCTTCTTTCGTGGTGCCATTCTGGCCAGCAGAGACATGAGTTCTCACAACAGTGGCAGGTTTACTAACAACAAGTGCCGGATTCAGAGCAATAACAGCATTCCCAATCGGGCGTACAGCACAATCAGCAACGTCAGCCCTTCTGATGTCAGCCTAGGGTTTCAGCGAAGCCGAGAAAACACGACCGCTACGGGTCAGGCCGCTGACATCGACAATATTAATAACAAAAGTAGAGGGCAGGGGCACCTCCTTCCCATCTTCCAATGCCACAACATTGTAACGATAAGGGACAACTTTATCGGAAGAATATGGCACAGGGCCAGCTGGTTTAATAATCAAAGAGGGAGAAACCTTCTGCTTGCTGCCATCATATCGGATGACAACAGGCTCTGGGATCCGAAATACTGGAGATATCACATTGACTTCATCATCATCAACATCGCGACTCTGAAGTATTTCAATTATACCTTCATCCAGCATTTCTTCGATGTCTTTACGGACTTGGCGACATCCCCTCTGATTGACAGTGCAGACATGGCATCTGTCATGGTCGTGCTCATAATGATTGTATTCACACAACAGTTTGTGCATCTCGACCAAAGATTGTCGAATATGGATGACATATTTGACCTTATATTTACCAGAGTAGCCCTGGACCATGTTGACAAAGGATTTCCCATGCTCAGGCAATGGGTTCTTCTTAACGTTGGGACCTACGTCCTCGAAACACAAGATACCACTTCTCACAAGGTCTTGAACCTTGGTCTTCAGCGGGTAACAGTTTTCCACGTCATGTCTGGGGGCACCGGAATGATAGACACAATGTAGCTTAGGCCTATACCACCACTGAGGATTGGTAGGTATAGCCAGTGGATCGCGTGGAGTAATCAGCTTCCTCTCTATCAAAGAGGGATACAGCTTTGCATAGGTCATAGGAATAGGATCAAAGGTGACCCTTTTCCTCTCATAGCTGGTACTAGTCTGATTGTTGTTTCGAGGCTGGTAGGCCTGCTGTTGAGGATGGTGTTGTTGTTGTTGATATTGCTAAGTTTGCTGTTGCTGGTTATTGTTGTGCTGATAGTGCTAGTTTTCTCTGAAAACAGGTGCTATGTGAGCCACCTGATGCTGATTACCGGCGAGACGCACGGTCTTCCTCCTTACTGAGGGTCTTCTTGGTTTAATATGGGAGGTCACAGCATGTGCCTCGCCATCTTTCTTCTTTCCAAACGTTCCATATCGTTTGGCAGAAGAGCCTTCTTCTCTGGTCAGGCGCCCTTCCCTGACTCCTTCCTCCAAACGCATCCCCATATTCACCATCTCGGTGAAATCAGAAGGAGCAGTGACAATCATCCGCTCATAATAAAAAGAACTCAAGGTCTTCAAGAAGATCTTGGTCATTTCTTTCTCCTCCAGCGGAGGCACAATCTGTGCTGCTAACTCTCGCCACCTCTGGGCGTACTCTTTAAAAGTTTCCTTATCCTTCTGGGACATGGCTCTCAGTTGATCCCTATCGGGAGCCATATCCACATTATACTTGTATTGCTTGACGAAGGCCAAACCAAGGTCATTGAAGGATCGGATGTTC
The DNA here is from genome assembly GCF_024323335.1 of Lathyrus oleraceus. Classification (NCBI taxonomy): domain Eukaryota; kingdom Viridiplantae; phylum Streptophyta; class Magnoliopsida; order Fabales; family Fabaceae; genus Lathyrus; species Lathyrus oleraceus. The sequence goes on from NC_066581.1 coordinate 341,693,984, forward strand.
GCGTTGTCCAAGCCCATATACCATCTCCGGGCAGAACCAGACAAACTGTCCTGGAAATAGTGAATAAGAAGCCGATCATTGTCGGTCTGAGTAGACATCTTCCTTGCATACATAACCAGGTGTCTGAGAGGGCAAGTATTTCCCTTATACTTTTCAAAGTCAAGTACTTTGAATTTTACAGGGATTTTGACGTTCGGAACTAGGCAGAGTTCAGCAGCAAACTTGCCAAAGAGGTCATTTCCTCTGAGAGTTTTGAGTTCCTTACGGAGCTCAAGAAACTAATCATTTATAGCATCCATCTTTTCATAGACATCTGGGCCCTCAGACGGCTCAGAATGGTAGATGGTGTCTTCTACCCTTGGCATAGTATGCACGACAGGAGGTGGAACGGCGAGGACCGGGCTAGATGCCGGCAGAGAAGCAAATGTGAGGGTAAGGCCCTCAGGAACAAAGTTGGCAGGCATCCCCCAGGGAAACCCGGCTGGCATAACTGTTGGTGCAAAGTGGGCGCTGGCCGCAGGCACTGTTGAAGAGGAAATCTCAGAGATGACTGTCCTCTGGGGAGGAGTTGAAGGTGTCGGAGACGACTGGCTCTGGGCGGCCATGAAAAACTCCATCAGGGCAGTCAATCTGGCCACTTCCTCCTTGAGTGCACGGTTCTCTTGCTCTAGGTGATCCATCAGTCTTGAAGCGTTGGCTCGAGTGTAGTACCGGTGAGTCAGCTTGTCTTCAAAATAAATGAAGAACATAGAGTTATACCATTGAACAAGAAACCTGGAGCAAAACCTACTTATGCACATGATGCATGCAATGCTTGTGCATATGATTTATTTTATTTATCATAGGAACTTTAGAGTCCTATTTGCAAATATTTGAAATATTAATCATTTAGGCATATATGAAAATATCATATCAATAATATCTGGAAAATATTTTTACACCAAAGAAGTACAGTCTTGGTAACCAAATACAATACAAGAGAGAAGGAAAATGAACATCCTATGGAACCCTAGAAACAATCTTCTAAAGCTCTGGAGACTGGAAGATAAGCTGCACGAAGCCTCTTCACCTCCCTCTCATAGGCTGCCTCCATATCTGCCTTCTCTTTGGCGAGTCGATCATACTTCCTCTTCCAAAACTTGGAAGACTGAGGAAGAAGAGAAGTCAATGAATCATCAGGCTCATCAATAACCTGGTGCTCGAGAAACTCTATCAAAACATCCTTCTCTCTAATCTGCTGAAGCAACTCCTCTCGTTCACGGATCCCGGCACGTGAATGGTCTTCGTCTCTCAACTCCTCTACTCTTTGGTCAGGGAGGGTTGAAGGCCCAGCCACAACCAAAGGTGTAGGTCTCGGATACTCATAAGGCATAAGGTACTCGAAAGCTCTCCTCCTAACCCATGAAGTATAGGGTTCCAAAGCAATACAGTTCTTCGAACCAAGCTCTTTCCTTCCCTTCCTATGGATCTTGCGCCAAGCGCGAGCCATCCTGCCCTTCAAGCCTTGGGGATCTTTACCCTCCTGGAAGAATACACCTTCTAACAAAATGTTATTAGGTTTATCCTTTAGGGGGAACCCAAGCTGACGACGTGCCAAAATAGGGTTGTAGTTAATCCCGCCACATGTACCAAGAAGAGGCACATTGGAGAATTCACCACAAGAGTCGACAATTTGCACACCATCATATACACGGTTGTGCCAAAAGATATCATCATTAGTGAGAGACATAAGTCTCGTGGACCACCGTAGACATCCTTTGTTCTCCTTGAAGGCGACCGTCTACGGCAAGTGCGAAATAAACCACTTGTACAGCAGAGGAAAACAACACACAATGGTACCACCACCCTTTGCATTCCTCATATGCAAAGATAAATAAGTGTCACCCAACAAAGTCGGAACATGATTAAGAGTAGAGAAAATCCTAATAGCATTCACATCCACGTACTTGTCGATGTTGGGGAATAACACTAGCCCATAGATGAGAAGTACAAATATGGCCTCAAAGGCATCCTCACTCATGGCCTTCCCATACATAGTAGCTTGAGCAATGAGGAACTCAGAAGGGAGACCTCGAATTCCACCTTTGGTAGTCATATGAGCACCAACCAGCGATTCATCTATATGCAACATATCAGCTATCTCTTGAGAAGTAGGAACCCTCTCTAAGCCACTGAACGGCAACTGATCCATGATAGGTATACCCACAAGATAGGCATACTCCTCAAGCGTGGGCAAAAGCTGGAAATCCAGAAATGTGAAGCATCGGTACAAGGGATCATAGAACTGCACCAATACACTCATCAATCCTTCGTCCACTTGAGTAGCCAGAAGAGATAGAAGCTTCCCATGACGAGCCTTGAAATCCAAGGGATCTAGTACATAGGATGTCAAATTCCTTAACTCTTTCAAGTCGGGTTGTCTGAAACTATACTTCTTCGTATTCCTTCTTTGTCTATCCATGTCTGAAAATTTGCAAATAGACCTCTTAAGTTCCTTGAAATTTTTCTCATTATTTGATGATATGGATGCAAATGGGTGTATGAATGCATGGATGCAACAATCACACTCAAGGATCAAGCAAAACACACCACACAAAGGTCATGGGATGGATCAAGTCATCCTTAATATCAATCATCCATTTTGGTGGACTATGGTTTACACCTTATCAACACCCAAGTTCCATTGATATTAAGGATGCAAGAACGGATCAACCATGAATCAAGGGTTTGTTGCAAGTAACGAGCATGGAGTCTCGGTTAAGAACCACCCAAAGGGAGTGTACTAGGGTTAAACCTGCCAGACATGTTCTACAAGAGGTTCCCATAGTCATCATCCCATCTTTCGGATATTATCGGATAAAGGACTACTCGTATTCCAAAAATATTCTCAAGAGAGACTCTTATGAGTGTAGTATCGCGTAACAATCGTATCGAATCTTACACTTGAACGACTTTCGCACTACGTCCTAAGAATAGGCCAAGATGGGCTTGGTAAACTAAGGTCCTTGGCTTCTAAGGTCTATATTGGAAAGAGTAATGCCTAACCACGACTACTCGTGTGACATTATTAATCCCAACATGACCTCCACAAAGTGAATGGGCTTGCAAGTCATCTTGCTAAGGAATAACTCCACCCAAGTTGACAAGACTATGCCATTCTCCTATCCTAAGTGCACTCGAGTTCGGGTATAGAACTCATCTCTCAAAGATCACCAAGCATACAAAGAATTAATATTCAAGCAATTCAATCATTAGATACAATACAGTAATCCCAAATTGCACAAAAATATGTCACAATAATATACAATACAATACAACAAATATGAAAAGTAGGCAAAACCCACTAGGCAAAGTGTCCCCAACAGAGTCGCCACTTTTCTATAGTGGGGTATTCGTTACCTTTGGATTTATTGACTAAATCAAAAGTAAACCATGCAAGTCGAGTCGCCACCTCACTTCTATTTATCCAAAGGAAAGGTTAGAAAGCAAACAAAAATCGAGAAGTTTTATCGAATCAAAAACTAATAAAAATGCCAGAGATCGGGGTAAGGGGGTTGGTTATGCAATGGGAAGGTTTTAAGCACCCAAAACATCCTAGGTACTCCTAGGGAGCCCTTTTCACACTTGTTGTAAGGTTGGTATTTTTTGCAAAAAAAAGTTGTTTGTGCAAACATGATTAGGGAAGTGAGAAGAAAATATACAAGTTGTTTACAATTTTGTGTTTGAATGGATAAACCCATTGCCTACGTACCATCTTAAAAAAAAGATTAGGATCAAAACCTCGTAGTTCGGGGTAAAAATCTAAAAAAAAACAAGTTGGTGAATTGATTGGTCCAAAAGCCTTAAGGTCTTTTGTTGTCCAAGGGAGAAAACTCAACCTAAAACCACAAATCCACCATGTGAGGATAGCTTCAACATGCTAGTGAGGGGTTAACCCTATAATAAGCATGGAAGACTCATTGTCCATCACTAAGGACATAGGTGAATATTATATCTACCTCAAGGATAACTCAAACCTAATAACTAAAGGTTATGAAAACTTTTGGTAAGGAGTGGCCATTGAAACCACAAAAACATTTGAATGAGTTATATTTACCAAGTAGCTAAAGTCCTAATCATACAAGAGATGAAGGAGAAGAAACAAGACCACAAATGGAGTTCCTCTCTTGAGATCATATTGATGATCCACGTAGCTCCCATCCTTTGGAATAAGCAAGCAAATATGTATACTCAAGCAATCAATCAAGCAAGCAAAGCTCTTAGGAATCTTCCAATGGCTCTTGTATCTTTCACTTTAGAAGCACATGACAATGGTTCTTCAATTTGGCTCAAATAGGAATCCCTAGCACAAAAGCACACACATCAAAAAGTTCCATGAAGTAAATCAAGAATGGACAGGAGTGAGTTTAGAGATTTGGTCCTTCTAATCCATCTTCAACATTGAGGCATTTTTACTCCATTTTTGCATAGGGAATGTCCTAGAATCTAAGTCCTTTTTGTCCATTTTTGCATTTGGTCCACAACAATCAAAACAAAAGCACAAGCACAATAATATATACACAATTATGTGCTCAAGTGAGCAAAAGGCAAATTGCATTAACATAAACATGTGCTCAAATGAGCAAAGGGCAAAAGCAAATGAGTAATATGTACAAGAATAATAAATTGCATAAATGTAAAGTGCAAGAATTAAATGTTAATGGTTAATGGTTAGTGTTAGAGTTAGTGTGCCATAAGGAAATTTAGCGCTACGTTAAGCAATCGTAAGTGGACTTATGTAGAAGTCACAACTATCTGAGGCCGGTCAATAATAATGTAGGCAACAACACAAGTTAGAGATTTTGATTAGTGAATCAAACTCCTACAACTTGCCTTGCCAAAAGAAGAAGAGAAATGATCTTGTATTGATTTAGGTTCTTTGCTTGATTAGGAAGCAACCTATCCTTAATGCAAAGCCATTCACTTGATCCATGATCAAGTTGAATTAGATTTGAATCAAGGAAGATTAAACTTCCCATGTATCAAGGCTAACCACCAATCTTTAACTCATTGATCAAAAAGAAAAAGAAAAAGAAGAAGAAGAAGATGAATAATAAAGTGCATTAATAGAAATGGAATGATGTAATCAACAAGCATTGACCTAAGATAGAGGAGATCAAGGTCAAACAATAGTAAACAGAAGTACAATAAAGATTAAAAGTCAAGAAACAAATAAAATATTTTTGTTACTTTTCAAAAGTAAAATAATACTTGGATTAAAATAAAAAAGAAAGGTCAAAGTTCAAACTCACTTCTAATCAACTTTGAAAAGTCCAAGTGAATTATCCTAAGTTCAACAAGGTCAAACAAGGTTTGACAAAAAATTTCAGCATTTTTAGAAGTCAAAAACTATTTTTAATCAATTAAAAAATGCATAAAAATAACCTAATTGAAGTAAAATCTCAAATAAGTCTCAAATCAATTAATAAATTGATGAGAATATTTTTCATAGATCTATCATCATTCAAAGAGGTTGGAAAAATATTTTTTGTATTTTTTGAATATCAAAAACTATTTTAAATGAATTAAAAATAACCAGAAAAGAGAAAATTCCTAAAAAATATCAAATGATAAAATAAAAAATATTAAAAGAAGAAAAATGCAATTGATCTCACATTTTTTGGACCAATAATGAGGGAGATATGAATTTTTTAAATGAAATGGAATTAAAAGAAAATAAAGAAAATTAAAATCAGAATTTAAAAATAGCAAAAAGCATGGAGCGTTAGATGCAGAGCTCATTAATTGAGTTGGAAAATCATGTGGCTCCTGAGCGCGCGCCTACCAAACAACTCAGTTAATGCATCACACATAGCCAATTAAAAAGTCATAATATTGAATGGATGTGATCTGATCTGGAAACACAAATGCACAGTCTAGATTTGATCTGGAGACCAGACGGTGGTGTACACCACCGTCTTCTTCGGCCAGCTTCCGGCGAAGGCAAAAATTGCAGAGAAATAAAAGTTCATGAAAAGTCACGATCCAGGTACCAAATGAAAGTTGGGGTGATGTAAATCACCCCTGTACCAACCAAATCCACTCTAGATTCCTATTGAGAGAGAAATCAGAGGTTGAATTTTATGGAGTTTAATTGAAATTTGTTGGATTTTGAAAATTCAAAGCTAAAAAAGATTGCCTCTATGAAGAGGACTTCAGACAACACAACAATAACAAGAAACAAGCAATATTCAAGCAGATTCGAAGAAAATAAAATTTGAAGTAAACCTCTGAAATGGAGAGTTTGAGAGCACGATTTCTTGGTGATTAAGCTTGCAGTGTGATCTATGGATTAAGGTAAGCAAGGCTTAGGAACTTTATATCTAAAAATCAATCAATGAAATGGAAGTTTAGATATGAAAAAATTGAGAGAAAATGGTGAGTTCCTTTGAGTATGGGTGAGGAATCAATCATGCAGTATGTAAGGCGCCTTCAGGTTATTGAAATGAGGAGCATAAGGAACTTATTTATAGCAAAAGGCATGGCTGAAAGCATGATCAAAGCATTGCATGGATGGAAATGGCCTCCATGCATGGGCCTGAACAGGCGCATGGAGGGTCCAATTACACTTGTATTTGCAAGCTAATCATCATCAGATACAAATTGGACGTGCAGATGGTGTATAATCAAATCATGCAATGCAATTTCAAATGGTTTCCAAAATTGTACCAATTTGTTCATGCTTTCGAAAATGGCTTTTCCATAATTGAAACATAACCTTATGAGTAATGGTTAGAAATATTTTTGCATGAGGATCATTTGTTATGTTGACCAAAACTTCATTTGACATTTGGAAATTGGTGAAAATTGATCATGAAGTGTAGGGTGCAAAACATGTACATGTGAGAATTTCAAAAATGGCCAAACTGTAAGCACTTCTGTTCCAATGATGCAAGCTCCAAATGACAAAAACTTCAACATCAAAGTTGTATATCTTTTCAAGAAAATCAATTTGGACTTAAATTTTGCATCATTTGGATTTTTGATGAAGACGTTATGGGCACTTGAAGTTGGACTTTTTCATATTTCAATGCTTTGAGTCCAAAGTGACCTATAATGTTGTGCATTATCACATGTATTTATTTTAGGATTTTGAAAATTTGTTCAACATAAAAAATGAAGTAGTCATTTTAAAATTTCCAATGCATTTGATCCAACCTCAAAATCATGAAAAATGAAGGAGTTATGTCCTTGGGAAGTTGACCCAAAATTAGGGTTTCAGTCAAAATGACCCATAATGTTTTGAAATGGATGATGGCCTTACAAGATTCAAATCAATTTTTGATGAACATTAAAGTTGTTTATATGGTTCTTAAGAACATTTTTTCTCTTGGGTCATCTCGATTTGACAAACACATAAAATGTTAGGTCTCAGTGTACTTCAAAATAGTCAAATGAATTGATTGATCAACTTCTCAAGTCCAAACTCATATCTTGATGGATTGATGGATGAGGGCACTCAAATAAGTTCAAATATGCATGAAATGATGAATTAAAGAACTTCCCTTGATTGCATTTGATCATGGGTTGAGGTTGCTTCATGAGCAAGGCATAGTTGATGAACAGATGAATTAGGGTTTCCTTGGGAAACAAGCCTCAAACCCTTGATTTTCTTTGATCAAAATGATGAATTGAGATAGTTGGGAGGCATATTTGATGGATGAGAGCTTTGGGAACTATTGCCATGCTTGCTTTCATCTTCACCTAGCCATATCAATGAGCATAGAATCTCCTAGAAGCTTTGGATCTTGTGACTGCTCAAGCTACAAACAAAAGATGTTAGTGACATATTTTTGTGCTTTTGGTTAGTGAATAAAATGAGAAAAGCAATAATATACAATTCAAGCATGCTTGGTGATCTCAAACCAACTCTCAAAAGTTCCCACCCAAAGGTAAGGAGCCAAGATGCTATGATCCTTGAGGCAGGATGCAAATGCAATGTTATGATGCCATGAGGGATCTTAGGGTCAAAATTAGGGTCTTACAAGCAGAACTATCCACAAAGGATACCTTGGATAAAAATCTGGACTCAGGCTGGAAAAAAAAATCCACTAAGGGACTTCGATGGGGAAAGTCCAAAGAGGACTCGGCTGAGGAAACAAGTGAGGTATTACCAGTTACTGGGTAATAAGCTCAAAGAGATATGTGATCGACACACCGGTATAAGGGGTGAGAGAACAACACGCTGAGGGAGAAAGAATATCTAAGACCGGTATAAGGGTGAGAGATATCAGTCATCCAGAATCATCTGAGGAGGACCTAAAAATGTATGTTTCAACTCAGGAAACTCTGACTCCACAGGGGACATCAAGTCATAATAGGGAGCAGAAAGGAAGGAGCACCAGGGATACCGGTTACTGGGCATATAATAGGTGACCAACCAAGGTGTGAATTGGGGAATATTCCCAATACACTCATCATCCGAAAGGAGGGATGAAAAAGCAAACTCGATTACAGGATGGGCATTCGATTCCATAAGGAAATACGAATCTTACTCGACTGGGGAAGAAAGAGACTTCGAACGAAGAGCGCATGAGATATATTATCTATTACCGTCAGAACATAGATAACATACTCGCATGGAAGATTATCCACAACCGGCTACTGGGTTAATAAAGGATAAATCAATCGAAAAGAAAGGACATTGGGATACCGAATATTGGGTATAAAATGATGACCAATCAAAGGGGAGAAACGATCATTACCAAACAAAGGTAAATGAAAGATGACTCGCTGGGATATATTGTTTTATCAGAGCAATTATCCAAAAGATATATCATCGGTTGGTGGGTGGTATACTCAAAACTGAAGGAATATCAATACCGAATATTGGATAAAGATAACAAACAAAGAGGGGATTACATCTACCGGTTACTGGGTATAAAACCACAGAAGAGAGTAACCGTCATCGGTTAGGATGAACAAAATCAAGGTTAACTCTGCAAGGGGATAAAATAGGGTTTACAACTACCGGTATGAGGGTAGAAAACCACAAAGATAGGACTTATAACTACCGGTTACTGGGCAGAAGGCCACAGAATTCCGCCGGGGAAAAGATGGATAATTACTAGTTACTGAGCAATCATTCATCTAAACTACAGGGAAGTGCAGGGGAAATAACAGGAGGAGTCAATCTAGGAACAAACTAGAGAGACAAAATGAAACAAAACTCAACCCAATGAGGATATAACTGAGGGGAGAAAGTCCATCCCAATACATATTTTAGGAGGAAGCTAAAATAACAATCATCCACGAGAATGTAGCTCTGTGGGGAATATGGAAGAAAGGATCGACGCTTTCTGCCTATGAGGCTGACTTTATATGGGGAGATCAGACACAAACATCTTCTTGGGGAAAAATATATCACCAGATAGCAGGAGATAACAAACAAAGATATATGGCAAAGAATGCAACATGAATATCTGAATGTTAAGAATATGCATGTATATGTGTGATTTATGTATGAAGAATGCTGACAACCAGACATAACTAACACAACCAGGTCCAGGGATGAAATGGACAAACATCCGATACTACATCTCAAAAGAGGAAAACAAGCCCATTGGGAACTTCCAATCTGATGGGGGCAAAAGATACCAGGAAACAACGATCTTCGCAGGGGAAGTAGAAACAGCCACTCCGCTGGGGAAAGAATCAACTCATCTTCCTCAGAAGTTCCAACGCCAATCTAAAATTAAGCAAAGTCTTGGCTGGGGAAACGAACATGGATATGATCCATCGTAGAAGCAACTCTACTGGGGAAATTATCCAGGGGAAGGATGAAAGTCTATGGGGAACAACCACCGATCAAAAAGTTTCAAAACCAACACATTTCCTTGCACTGCTGGATAAATCATCTATGTCGAGGAGAAGAGAAACACTACTCCACTAGGGATGGAAAGATAAACATTTATCGCTCACTCTGCTCAGGAGGAGACAACAGACAGGCTCTGATCAGACAATTCCATTAGGGAAACATTGTTGCGGACTGAACTGGGAACTACCTGTAGGCGATCAACTGGAGATATCCTGCTGGTGACCATACTAGGGGAGTTAAAATAGGATCAACCCTGCTGAGGATGAACAAAATGCAAACTGCTGGAGATTAATGTAGGCGAGTCCACAGGGGATAAACCAAAATTTGAGAATTCCACCTCACACCGGGGATTTCTTGTTCACTCTACGAAAGAATTCAAATCTGAATGAGGGAATACCAACTTCCTTGAAGAGATAGCATGTCAATTTATCAATTCATAGGGGATTTTAGGTCGATCCATACAAGGGATGACAACCATATAATTGATAACACAAATGTTAAATCCAACCTCAACTTGGGAGTCGGAGGAAAGAGACTAAACTCCAGACTCTCTGGGGATTTGGTGATGCATAATTTTCTTTGTGCTCGCGAAGGAGACAATCTGAAAGATAATGAAGAGGATACAAGTATATGAACAACATGTCTTACCCTTTTTGGAGATCATACTATCCTTGGGAGAGCACTGAAGACGTCCCAACTATCCTTTTTCATTGTGAATGTTCACTTTGTTTAAAAACAATTTTATGAAGATTTTATTTATTTAAAACAATGATATTTATCAATTAAAACATGCCAAATATTTGTTGAACAGATACAAATAAGAGTGCAAAGGATTGGATAAAGGCTCAAATTTATTTGATGGAATGGTAGTCTGCAAATGGCAAGACTCCATGGATCTTTACAAATTTGAAATTGGTGATATATATTGGAAAAGGGCTCCATTGAACATAATGACCATTTCTCCACCAACTCTGAATCCGATGTATTTGAAACTTCAGTTGACGATGACTGAGCGAAATTCTTTGACAGATGACAACTGTAGAACGAAGCCTTGTCAGGATACAGTTACTTGACAAATCCCTAATTTTTTTTGCCTAGATTGCCCCAGGGTGAGGTACTCAATCTAGCGGGATATATATATATATATATATATATATATATATATATATTATATATATATATATATATATATATATATATATATATATATATATATATATATATATATATATATATATATATATATATATTTTATGTCCCGAACTTTTGCCTGGACTGCCCTTTCGGGTTTTCAATCCACCGAGACGTTCATTTTTGCCTAAGCCGCCCTTTCGGGTTTTCAACTTAGCGAGCTATTCTGTTTTTATTTTTAGGCGAAGTATTTCTTTACTACATCTGAATTCACAGGACGAGTGAAATCCTCCCCATCTATAGTTATGAGTATCAATGCACCGCCTGAAAAGGCTCTCTTGACAACATGTGGACCTTCATAGTTTGGAGTCCACTTGCCCCTGGAATCGGGCGCGAAAGACAAGACTTTCTTGAGCACAAGGTCACCTTCTCGGAACACACGAGGCTTGACCTTCTTATCAAAGGCTTTCTTCATCCTTTGCTGATATAACTGACCATGGTACATGACAGTCAATCTCTTCTCTTCAATCAGATTCAGCTGGTCATAACGACTATGAATCCATTCAACATCAGTCAACTTGGCTTCCATCAAGACTTTCATTTATGGTGATAACACTGAAATTTACCGTATTTTCGACTCCGATTTCACATGCATTCTAGTTGTTTTATTGTTATTTTGTTGGGTTATTGCTATGTTTTCCTTTGTTTTCAGGTTTTTACTTTAATCGGAGCCCCGATCGAGAAAAGGAGTGAAAAAGAGCTAAAAACCCTAAAATTCAGCATTTTGTACTTGTGGCTTACCCCATGGTTGGCGCCATAGACCCTGCCATGACGTATCCAAGCTCAACTTCCCTCAACTGCCACGTTCCCCACTACTTCCACTAAGGCGCCTCAGATTGGCCTTGTGGCGGGCGCCACAAGAGGAAAAGTTTTCCCTCCCATTTTCAAGTTGAAGGGCATCCTTGTCATTTCCATCTTTTTACTTGCTTATAAATAGAAACTCGAAATCACTTTTACAATCATCCAAACTTAGAGCAGAGGCAAACTCAGGGAAACTTTGTTTCACTTAGGCATATATTCAGTATTATAAAGTGGTAATCGCTTCGCATTGGAGTGTTACCACAATTGTGTAATCAAGTCTGTGATAGAGTCTGTAATCGAGTTTGGAGCACTTTGGAAGGAAGTTAATCCTGCCGCCATTTTCATTTCCGCTTTGCAATTTATTCAACCCTCCGATTGGAGCAGGTTTTTATTACTTGTCTTTATCTTATTTATTTTCTCGCACTCGCTTTACTTTTATTTATTTCCTCGCACTCACTTTACTTTATTTATTTCCTCGCACTCACTTTACTTTATTTATTTCCTCGCACTCCTTTAAATTATTTACTTTCCACACTCGCACTACTTTTATTTATTTTAATGCACTTTTACTTTACCATGTCTAACTAAATCTATAAGGTTAGAATGTAAGAATCGTAATTGAACCGATAATCCGTACAATTGTTCGTAGAAACACTTAAGGGCTATTTTAACTTTCAACTTAAGTTTTCCCGCACTTAATTTCCGTTGGGTAAGATCGAAAGCCGTCCAACGTCTTTTTAAACTTAATTGTTTTTAACTATTTCAAAAACAGCGAAAGCGCTTTGTTTAGTTCATTAGGAGTTTTTAACATAAGAAGAAAAGAGATTTTAAAACTATTTTCGGACGCGTTTATAAGTTTAGAGTCTGGTTCGTGAGAACCTCTTTTGGTTAAGAAATCCAGGTTATAATACTTTTCAACTTAGTCAAGATACTATATTTCTTAAAAATAGGTTTACTACTCTAACGCAATGCGCGCCTTTTTATAAGTGACAATAAGAGGGTTTGATTAGGGAGTACAACTCGATTCTGAATACGCGAAAGCGACAGTTCCTGTTAAATTAGTTCTTTTCAAAGTAGGAAACATTGTCCATAAGTAGTTCTATTAGCAAGTACTTGGATTATTAATTGATTACGTGAATTACATTCGACCCTGTCTTTATTAATTAAACTTTATTCAATACTTTACTTTTCATCACACACTCTAAAAACACCTATTTCGATTGCCTTTGATAAACACCATAACAATAGATAACGATAGATTGACACTTGGTCTCTGTGGATTTGACAATCTTTTATATTACTCTGACGCGTTCGTATACTTGCGAAAAGAACGCATCAGATGGGATCTCCACCTTGTAACACCTCAAAATTTGCCCTCCTCTTCTTGAGACTAGTTTGGGGCATTGCATTTCATGTTTTAGGGCATTAGGCATTGAATTTTGCATCTCATATGAAATGAGAAGGTCATCCTCCAAAGTCTTTTCAGAAGATGGGGAAGTTAGGTGATTTAAGCCTGAGGGTCTCTATGAATTGATCATCAACCATCTGAGGGCATGGGCTTCAATTAGGGTTTCTTGATTCTTCAAAGGTTTTGAGCATCATCTCATCTGCAAATATATGTCACCATCATCATGGTTCTATCATCTTCAAGGGTTTCAGAGTTTATCCTCAAGTTCCTCTGGATTAGGGTTGTGACCTCTGGTCAACCCTAATCAATGCAGTTCTTCCAGCTAGGGTTTCTCAAAGAGATGAGTTATTTTCTTGGTATGAGGATCACATGATTATTATAAGGAGATTACATGAGCTAGGGTTTCATTTTGAAGCAATTTCACCAAGTGGTAGAGGCTCAAGTTGATCAAGACATTTCAAGGTCATCTGAGGACCAAAAGTCAACTGTGCAGTCAATTAAGGGCTATGAGGTGGGGAAATGAGTGGAGATACCTCAATCATGTTCAAATGGGGTCTATTCATAATTCTAAACATCCATCTTGAAGATTCAAAGGTCATGGCAAAAGTTACTAAAAATGGAAAATGACCTATAACTCAAAGTTTCCAAATTTGGCAAGTTTTTGGTCCACTTTCAACTTGTCGTTTCAATATCAAAGAAGTGTCAAATGGATTTTTGGTGAACATGAAAGTTGTAGATATTTGTCTCCCCTTTCCAAAAAGTCCTAATGCATGTCCATATGATAAATGGTTGAGGAGTTATGGTCATTTGATCACAAAGTGTGCATGGAAATTCAAAATGGCATAACTTTTGATACAATGCTTCAAATTGGTTCATTCTTTTTGCAAAATGCTTCTCATGTTCAATACATCTCAAAATGACATTATTTGACTCAATTGTGCAAGCTAAGCCTCAAGGGATTATGGTCAAAAGTCACATTATTTCACAATTGTTCTAAGGATGATATCATGCTACAAATCATAATTCACAAAGAACCAAGGCAAGGCTTCACTTCAGCCTTCTTCATAGACCATATTTGAGTGAAAATGAGCTTTTGCCATGCATGGGAGAAGCGTGCATGTTCATAATTTCACACATGTTCAAATTGAAGCAAATCTTCACCATTCATTCTTGGCTTAAGATACAAGCAAAATGATCTTAAAATCCTAGCCCTTGGTTGTTCATGAGTGAATTAAAGCCCTAGCATGGGAGATCACACGTGCATTATGGCCATGGGAGGTTAATTTTCATTTTTTGCAATTGGTTTAATAACTCACTAATCATGTTTAGTGAAGGGATAAAATGATTATCAGTGTGATTAGCAAGGAGTATAAATAGGGAAACCCTAATTATAACTGCCAGAACTAACTTTTCAGATCTAGAATTCAAGAGTTTCTCTCAAATTTTTCTCTCAATCGAATTTGATTTTTCTCCACACAAACCTCAAAGATTATCACATATTCTTGATCCTCATGCTTCACTGATCAAGAATCATCCATTATTTGGAGCTATATCTCAAGAATTCGAGCAGTCCAAGCACATTCTCAAGTTGATCGGATTTGGAAATTGAAGCATATTCAAGAGGTTTCATCCATTTCTTTTTGCACAAAGCTTCAAAGGAAGTTCAAGGAGGTTGATCTGGAGCAGTAGAGCTTGAGAGATCGCGGTTTCAGAGGTCTTCAATTTTAGGTGACTCGAATTTCACTTTCTCCTTTTGTTGTTTTTAGGTTATAGGATGGTAGATCGTGTTGTGTAGGTCACAAATATATGTTTAGAATTAAGATTGAGTGAGAATTGAGGATGTAGTCGTGACTGGAAGTTTGGATCTAGAAAATTTCTCTCTTCGATTTGCAAAATCTAGGAGGAATTAGGAAAAACTAAGGTGATATTTGGAATCAACGTTGAAAGACGAGTGGAATGATGTAAGCCTGGGGAATTTCTGGAAAATTTCATTGTGGCGCCGCCGTGGGAGCCACCGTGTGTTCATCGGGGAAGACGACCGGAGCGGAGTTCCGGCGTCTGTGTTATGTTAGGGTTTGGATGATGTGTGCGCCATGTGGTCTACTGTGTGGCAAAGTGATTGGAGGAGATGCGTTTGACTGGAGCCACGCGTGCGTTGAACGCTGACTGAGCGTGTGACTGGTTTAATGAAACGCTGCGTTTCATGAATTTAAATGTGGAGCGTTGATCTTAGGAGCGCGCCAGATCCAATGGCTCATGATTTTTCTGGATTGATTCAAATGTTTTATTTCCCTCCCTTTTTCTATTTCATATTCCAATTATTTTGCTTGTTTTGTTTAATTCATAAAAAATCCAAAAAATGTCCAAATGAGTCCCAATGTTTTTTCATAGTTTTGTGTTGGTGTCTACTTCTTTATGGTGTTAAATTCAATAATTGTTGATGTCTGGATTTTTATGTGGGAATTTTTGAATCAATGTGGAAAAGGATCCCCAGATCTTTTATTCAGAGTCTGTCAAGTGGAAAAGGATCCCACTTTCTGGATCCCCACGCTTTCTTTGTCATGAGCTCACCCTGGCCAGGGTTAAGAGCTATGAGGTCTCATCCTCATTACCATTTTGAGCTGCTCATCCTGACGTTCAATGTCAGTGGTTAAGAGCCCAGTTGATTACCCTTACAGTTTGGCTTGTTTGACGAGGTTGATATGACCCCTCTTGACTAAAGCCCACCCATTGTTTGAGACTCTTGTATGGATATAGTGTGTGATGCTTGTTCACTTGTGTTGGTGTGTTTATTTACTTTCCTCTTCTCATCTCCTTTTATGTAGGAGTCGTACGATTAACTTCTGAGGAAGTTGAACGTATGAAGAGTTTAGACTTGAGTTGACTCGCGTCCAGGTTGAGTCAAATTCTTGTTAGAGACCTCAGCTTAGGGATATTTGATTGCATGACGACTATTAGGCTCGAGTTTCAGTCTCCCTATTAGTTTGTTGTTTCCCCGGTCTCTGGTGAGGTGAGTGTTTTACCCCTGGTAAGGGGAACTACGCCGCCTTGATTCTCATACCAGATGAGATACGTAGGCAGGAGGTTGAGAGCAATCTCTCCGGGCACCCTTTTCTTTGTTTTCGCGTGTGTTCACCTTTATTCTCGAATTGTGTTTACCGTTTCGAGTCTTTTGTTTCCGACATTTGCTGGCGTTGGTGTGAGTATCAGGTTGTTCAGCGTGTGTGTGAGTGGTATGTTCATACCTTGGGGGATTTCTTCTATTATTAGTCGGGGTTCACTAGTTGGGGTTCACTTTGGTTACCTGTTATCCATTCGGGGTTCATCTTTGGGGTTCATCTTCAGGGTTCATTTGTGGTGATTGTTATTCATCTTTGGGGTTCATCTTCGGGGTTCATTTGTGAGGATTGTTATTACTTGGGGTTCATATTGGGGTTCATCTTTGGGATTCATCTTTGGGGTTCATTTGCAGTGACTGGTTATACATATCGGGAGTTTATTCAGGATATTTGGTTACTTTGTTGGGGTTTGTTCTGATAACCTTTCTCTTTGGTGTTCGCTGGTTAGCGTTTGTTATTGTTAGGAGTCGGGTGTAAGTCCATGTATTGGCATTCTGTTTCCTGTTTGCTATTGTTGGGAGTCGGATGTAAGTCCATGGATTGGCATTCTGTTTCCTGTTTGTTATTGTTAGGAGTCGGGTGTAAGTCCATGTATTGGCATTCTGTTTCCTGTTTTTTGTTATTGTTGGGAGTCGGGTGTAAGTCCATGTATTGGCATTCTGTTTCCTGTTGAGTGTTTCTTTTGACGTCTCAACGTCCCTTTTTGGTGTCTTGTTTCAGCGTGCGTTAGCCGAGCTACGAGTGCTCTGATTCTCCTCTGGATAGAGAAGATACGTAGGCATAAGACGCGATGTTTTAGCGAGCATGTCTCCCTTTCCCGAACTACGTTGACTCTGATGTTTGTTTCTGACAAACTACGTAGGCCCAGGATGCGACATCCTGCCGAGTCCACTTCCTCCGTTTTCTTTCTCTCCCCCACCTGTTTATCGTTCCAGTTTGTGCAGTTTCTTTGAGCAGTTTATTAGCAACCCTTTCCTTTCCTTTGAGCTATCTTTTGAGCGTGGATCCCGTCGGGTACGGCGTACGTGAGGGGTGCTAACACCTTCCCCTTGCGTAACCGACTCTCGTACCTTGTAATCTCTGGTCGTAAGACCGTTCCTTTCCCTTTCTTAGGTTAGTCCTGCGCTCCCTTTCCGTCATAGGATGAATAGCGGCGGCGGCGGCTCTGTATTTTCCCCGCCGGTTGTTTTTCGCGTTGCAACACACCTCTACTGGGAGCACAACCTCCATGCCATAAACAAGAGAGAAGAATTATGACGTGCAATCTTGAACTCGCTACACAACTCTTTCATCATCTTGTTGTTCAAGTTAGATCCATTATCAGCAATGATCTTGTCTGGCACACCATAACGACATATAAGTTGGTTCTTGATAAACTTCACAACCACATGCTTGGTCACGTTAGCATACGACGCCGCTTCAACCCATTTGGTGAAGTAATCAATTGCTACGAGAATAAACTTGTGACCGTTGGACGCTTTTGGCTCTATTATGACAATCATGTCAATTCCCCACGTGGAGAAGGGCCATGGTGATGAATCACATTCAGAAGTGTCGGGGGAATATGAATCTTATCCGCATAAATCTGACACTTATGGCATTTCTTCACATATTTGCAGCAGTCAGACTCCATTGTCAGCCAATAGTAGCCTGCTCTCAACATCTTCTTTGCCATGGCATGTCCATTGGAATGAGTACCAAATGAACCCTCATGGACTTCAGTCATCAACAAGTCTGCTACGTGTCTATCCACGCATCTAAGCAGAACCATGTCAAAATTTCTCTTATAAAGCACTTAACCATTGAGGTAGAAACTACCAGATAATCTCCTCAAAGTCTTCTTATCTTTAACAGATGCTCCAGGCGGGTAAACCTGACTCTGAAGAAAACATTTGATGTCATAATACCATGGCTTGTCATCTTTCACTTCTTCTACTGCAAATACATAAGTTGGTATATCCAAGCGCATCACAGTGATATTGGGGACTTCATTCCAGAGTTTCACCACAATCATCGAAGCAAGTGTAGCAAGAGCATCCGCCATCCGATTTTCCCCTCGAGGGATATGGTGGAAGTCAACCTCAGTAAAGAAAGTTGAAATCCTCCTCGCATAATCTCTGTATGGGATGAGGCAAGGCTGATTCGTCTCTCATTCACCCTTAATCTAATTAACAACAAGGGCCGAATCACCATAAACATAAAGATGCTTGATCCTAAGATCAATACACTCTTCCAATCCCATAATACAGGCCTCGTATTCCGCCATATTATTCATGCATTTGAAAGTTAGCCTTGCTGTAAAAGGAAAATGTTTGTCCTAATGAGTAATAATCACTGCCCCAATACCATTTCCATATTGATTTACAGCGCCATCAAACACCATGCTCCATCAGGAACCAGGCTCTGGCCCTTCATCAAGCGTAGGCTCATCGCAATCTTTCATTTTCAAATACAGAATCTCCTTGTCTGGGAAGTCGAAATGAACTGACTGATAATCCTCAATTGGTTGATGTGCCAAGTGGTCAGCCAAGATACTTCCTTTAATAGCCTTCTGGGCTCGATACTCTATATCATACTCAGACAACAACATCTGCCAAAGGGCAATCCTCCCAGTTAAAGCAGGCTTCTCAAAGATATATTTGATCGGATCCATTTTGGATATCAACCAAGTCGTATGATTCAACATATACTGGCGTAAGCGCTTAGAAGCCTAAGCCAAAGCACAGCAAGTCTTCTCAAGCATTGAGTATCGAGACTCACAATCAGTGAACTTCTTACTCAGATAGTAGATGGCATACTCCTTCTTCCCTTATTCATCTTGCTGACCAAGGACACAACCCATAGAGTCTTCAAGAACTATCAGATAAATAATCAAGGGTCTCCCTTCCACAGGCGAAGACAGAATCGGCGCCTCAGACAAATACTCTTTAATACTGTCAAAAGCTTTCTAGTAATCCTTGGTCCAATCATGACGCTAATCTTTCCAGAAGAGCTTGAATATTGGCGCACATGTGGCAGTCATGTGGGATATAAATCTGGAAATATTATTCAAGCGGCCAAGAAAACATCGGAGTTGCTTCTAAGTTTTGGGCGCAGGTGTTGCACCCCAAAATTTGCCCTCTATTTTTAACTCTAACCAATTTTTTGTTTCACATTCATTTGCATCATCTTCATAGCATAACATTTTTTTTCTGTCTTAATATTAGCCGGAATAATTTCTCGGAATTTACAAACAGACTGGTCAAATTAACTTTTTAACTGTGCCTAAAATTAGTCAAAGAAAAAATGTCAAGTTTAAGTTTGCAAATGTCGGTAACATTAATCTGCGGTTCACGTGGTTTAATTTGACATGCTAAAAATATTTTTACGACTATTTTTGGTCATATGTTGATCAGTCTGAGCGGTTTAAACGGTCATAATTTTTATTTCAAAATCCGACCAAACGCTGTATTTTTCCGAGTCATTTATTTCGCGCTGATTATTTTGACGTGTTCATTTTATTTTTTCGAGCATTTTGGTGCCCGACTTTTTTTTTTTTTCAGTCTATTTATTTTTATATTGGGTCTAGAATAAATAAATAGGTTAATTAGTTTTTATTTTAATTTTAACTATTATAATTATTTAACTTTATTCAGTTTTTAATTTAATATTGGGTTTCAAAATAAACTTAGGCCCATTATCATTAACCTAATTTGTTCCTATATATATTTACTAGCATGACTGATAGAGGGAGGCCAAAAGACAGAACAAAAGAGAGAAACTGAGAGTGGCTGATCTATACTATCGTACACACAATTTGGTAATAGTTTATATATGATATATACTTTATCTATTTTGTTGATATATTTGTTACTGTGTTTCAAATACATGTTCATATATGTAACTAGTGTGTTAAATATATATATATATATATATATATTTCTATTTTATGTTATAATTTGATTATGTTTTCGGATCGGATCGTGTCAATACGCCGTTTTCACATATACGTGTATGAGGCGTGACATTTGTGTTATCCGATCCAGTTGCGATGATCGCAATTTTGCGCTAGCAACGCCGTTGTTTTTTTTTTTAATTCATATTTTTTTTATATATACATATATTTAGATCTGCACATTTTTTTTCATAACTAACTACCCTGAGTTTTCCTAAACCCTGACAATTTCGTCACAAACTCTAAATTTCAAACCTAAAACTTTAACCGTGTTATTTCCTTTAAACCATAAACCTTTTCTTAAACCTTAACAAACCTTATTATTATTTCCTATTTTCGCTCATATTTATGTTATTCATACACTGTAACTGCTTCGCCCTTGTAATATTTTAAGTTTTAACTTATAACATTTTCAGTTTTACTTTTCGCCATCTTTATTATGTAACTGCACCAAAGCGTTGTAATAATTAGGATTTTATTTTCTGCCATTTATTTTCTGCCATTTTATTTTTCTGCCATTTATTTTTCTGCCATTTATTTTTCTGCCATTTAAATTCCTGCCATTGATCCTATATTAACTGCGTGGTTTAGTAATGTAGGGCGTGAAAACCTACTAAATTAATTATTTAATATTTTTCTATAACCTTTATATTTTTTTTGTAAAATAAATAATAAATACTAACTATTTTAATAACTTTTTTTTATTATTTACTTATAATAATAAATCCTTATATATTTTGTAAATAAAATCTAATTGACCATTTTTCTAATTGAATAATAATAATAAACCTATTAATCTAATAATTTGATATTTTCTATAATCTTTATTTATTTTGTAAATAACAAACTTAATATTTTTCATATAACTCTTTTATTTTATAATTTGTACATTAATATATTTTAAATTCTTTTATTATTACTAATTTATTTTAAACTCATATTTTTCTAATAACTTCTAAAAAAATCTAACTTGTTTAACCTAAAATAATTTCTTTTAAAATTCTAACCTTTTTATTATCATTTTATTATTATTGTTATTTTATTATTGCTTTATTACCATTGTTTATTTATTATTTTATTATTATTTGCTTTTATCTATTCTATTTTTGCTTCATTATTTTCCTTATTTTAATTTTGTTTTATTTATAATATTAGGAACAAATGTATAGGTTGTAAATTTATTCTTTCTCGCCTGATTATTTTGTATCTGTCCCATAGCCATGTAATAGTTTAGGAATTTATTTTTCTTGCTTTTATTTTTGTAAATATTTATTGCGTGGTTAGTAATTTAGGGAGTGCAAAAAACTAACTGTAAATAATTGAACTTAGAAAATTAAATTCAAGACAAATATCTGAAAAATAACACTCACACACGTAAGTCGATCTTTGATCGCCATTTGTACTTCCTAGGATATTCCTCTTGGTTGCCTTCTTTAAATGGTCAAGTCCCTCGAAAATAGGGGTGTCTTAAGCAAAGTCCCTTCAAACAGAAAAATCATCAAGTCCCTATAAACTTAAAAGATCAAGTCCCTACGAGGTTGCCTACGATATAATGATCTTGTCCCTTCGGTAAATATGATGATAGTCCATACGAGTTGCTAAAGACACCCCTTATGTTGCCTTCATTGACCATACGATGACCCTACGCCCGTCCCTTAAACACATCCAAGGTAATGACTACCTATTCCTTAATAATAGGGACAGTCTTACCATTGAAAGAATATACGAGAACACGAAAGACTTAATCTAGGGTAGGTATCTCATAGTTACTTGCTCACACTTTTCAAAATTACTTTTACACCTCACAATTTCTAAACTAGGCTTTGTATACACCCATACGAGGGTCATTACAAAGTACTTAAAGAAATTTTTCTAATCACACACTACACTCTTGCAAATAAACAAAGTGAGCTAAGTAACTAAGAGCCCATGGATAACCATGGATATAAAGGGTGCTAATATCTTCCCTTTGTATAACCTACCCCCCGAACTCAAAATCTTTTTAAGGTCTTTCCTGTTCTTTTATGTCCTTTCCTTTTGGATAAAATAAAAGTCGGTGGCGACTCTTGCTATCCGCAACATTTAACTAAAGTCAGTTCTCCCACCGTGTTACAGAACTGGCGACTCTGCTGGGGATTTAATAAAAGAGGGGTACCCTTAGGAATTAGATCACTTTAAAATTGTTTGCCTTGTTTGCTTTATACTTATCTGTTGGGTGCTCTTATGTGTGAAAGACCCTAACCCGGATCTAGTGTACCTTAGGTAAATGGCAATACACCAAGGAAACTGTACGGCGTATATCGATGTGGTTGATCTGGTGGCCATAGTTAGTGTGACTTCTTGGTTGGTGCTTATGTTCCTTAAGCAAGTTGAGGATAATGTGAGGCTGCCATATGTTGTCAATACACTAACTGACTTTTAGAACCCTAGTCATCCCATCTTGGCCTTTAGAAAGTAGTGAGATAACCGGCTTTGGTGAAGACTGAAGTTGGTTGATACTCGATATTACACTCATTGAGATCCTAAACTTGGAGGGTTTTGGTTGGCAAGTAAGTTGCCTACTGAACAACCACCCTTGTGAAGGATCAATGATTTTGAGATCCCTTAGAACCTGGTTACTTTTGTAGGACAGGATGAATCAACTAAACTTCAGGGGAGGGTACTTACCTTTAAACCTCATGCAAGCCTTCAAACCTAGGGCTATTGTGTGACTTGTTTGTGTGTGCCACATGTTTGTGATTGAGCATAACATCATAGCATCATCATGCATCATAAGCATAGCATTTTCACTAACCATTTCAAGGACCAAAGGATTTATCTTTGTTCTTTGTTGCAGGTCATGGCTTCTGCTCGTAGGAATACTATCCGGATCAACTTTGTAGGAATACCTCCTAAGCTTAAGGAATTGGTCTCTCAAGTTTCTGAAAACTCCCTGTTCATCAAGAGGCATGGTCACCTACTAGATCTAGTCACTTCAGGGTTCAATGAAGACATGATGAGTGTCCTGTTTCAGTTCTTTGACCCTAAACATCATTGCTTCACATTTCCCGACTATCAGCTGGTTCCTACAATGGAAGAGTTCTCCAAGCTTCTGGGTATACCTATTCTTGATCAGAAACCCTTCACAGGCTTGGAAAAAGAGCCTAAACCTGAAGTCATTGCTGCAGCCTTACATTTAAAGAAATCATACATTGTCCTAGAAACAAGGAGTGGAGTTAAGGGTATTCTTGCTAAGGTATTGATGGAGAAAGCTCAAGTATTCCTGAAGGCTATGAGTTATGATGCTTTTGAGGAGATCTTAGCCCTATTGATTTATGGCTTAGTACTGTTCCCCAATCCAGACCAGTTCATAGACGTACACGCCATCAACATATTTCTGACTCGCAATCTAGTGCCTACATTACTTGGAGACATCTTACACTCTCTTCATACCCGTACTACGAAGACACGAGGAACTCTGGTGTGTTGCATACCTCTATTATCTAGGTGGTTTATTTCTCACCTTCCTCGATCAGTGATGAAGAATGAACAAGGGTTCAGGTGGTCCAAGAGGATTATGTCACTTTCTCATTCAGATATTCATTGGTGCTCTAGATCTATGGAGAATGTTACCATCATTGACCGTTGTGGGGAGTTCCCTAATGTGCCACTCCTTGGCATAAGAGGGGGCATTACCTACAACCCTTCTTTAGCTCTACGTCAGTTTGGTTACGCTCGGACTTATGGTCCTCATGACATGCTTATTCAGGGTATTATGTTCGACTACGACAACGATCTTCAAAGTTACCGTCAAAGGTTCATACGAGCATGGGGTAAAGTGAACAAGGTTGACAGCAAGACTCTGGAACCCAAGTACACTATTCCTATGGAACCATATCTCAGATGGGTACGATCTCGTGCTCAGACTCTTATGATGCCATATCCTGCTATCCTGCCAGTTACCATGGAGCCTGTTGCTGAAGGAGATACTTCTTACATCATTCTTCATCCAGACATGCCCACTGACATGGAAGAGTTACAGAGGTCCTGGATCCAGTTGAAGGAGAAAAGAGATACTTTTGAGACTCATTACAAGGCAAGTCAGGAAAGAATCCTGGAGCTAACAAAACAACTTCACCAGGAGCGGAATCTCAACTCATACCTCAACACAAAGAGGAAACGTCCATGGGAGACTTAAAACCCCATTTTTTGTATTCATTTCATTTTTATTGTAAGCCCAAGGGGCAAACAAGTTTATTACTAATAAAAGTTTACTTTTTGGTGGTTTAAACAAATTTAAATCCTACGGTCCTTGAAAACATTGCATAAGCATCTACATACCATATTATTGCATCACAGGTTTCTTATGAACAGGTATCTTATCTTCTCGCTGTTTACCTCAGCAGAAATGGCTCTTGAACAGACTGTCAAAGATCTACAGGCTCAGAATGCATAATTCCAAGAGTTGATTCTAAATTTGTCCAAGGGGCAAGATGAGTTGAAGACATTGCTAGCTAAGAAGAAGAAGAAGACTAGAAGATCAGGAGGCCTTATCAATCTGGGAAGAAGATTCAGAGGCCCTATCAAGACAAAGGAACAGGTTGATGATTATGAGTCTGAAAATTCTGAGAAAGAGGGAGGTAGTCTCCATGATACTGTGGGAGATTCTGATTCTGAAGCAAATTATTATCATGATCCTAATGAAGATAAGTACAAGATGCTGGTGGATAAAATGAATGCTATGGAGTTACAAAAATCTTCTGGGCTGGATTTTGAAGATCTGAGTTTAATATCTGGAGTGGTTATACCTATTGGTTTCAAGGTTCCTGCTTTTGTGGTGTATGATGGTGTCTCATGTCCCAAGCTGCATTTAAGATCCTATGTCCGGAGGATTCAACCACATACTGCTGATAAGAAGTTATGGATTCATTTCTTCCAAGAGAGCTTGTCTGGAGCTCAATTGGAATGGTACTATCAATTGGAGAGTGTCAATATCCGTGATTGGAATGATCTTGCTGAGGCCTTCTACAGGCAATACCAATACAATGTTGATTTAGCACCTACTCGCATGCAGCTACAAAGCATGTCAATGGGTGCTAAGGAGAATTTCAAGGAGTATGCCCAGAAATGGAGAGACCTGGCTGGCAGAGTTCAACCTCCTCTGACTGACAGGGAGCTAGTGGATATGTTTATGAGTACGCTGAATAGTCCTTTCTATAGTCACCTCATTGGAAGCTCATCATCTGGTTTCACTGAGCTGATAATGACTGGAGAGCGTGTGGAAAGTGGTATAAGAAGTGGTAAGATACAGGTGGGTGCCTCTTCATCAAGCACTGCAAAGAAGCCCCCTAGTGGAAAGAAGGAGTCTAATGCTGTGTATGGTCAACCTGGCCGTAACAGAAGTCACCAATCCGTAGGAGCAGTTCACATTTCTAATCCTACTCCTGCAACACCAGAGCTACCACAGAGCAATCAACAGAAGCCTAGAAGACAATTCACCAAGATCAACATGTCACTGGCCCAAGCCTTGCAACACATGTTGAAAGGGGAACTCATTACTTTGAAGGACCCTCCTCAGAATCCTAATACTTCCTCTCCTCGGTACAATCCTAATGCACGATGTGCCTATCATTCTAATTGTCCGGGACATGACACCAACAATTGTTGGGTGCTGAAAAATAAGATTCAAGATATGATTGAAGCTGGGGAGATTGAATTTGACCCTCCTGGGACTCCAAATGTGATTACTGCTCCCATGCCCAATCATGAGAAGACTGTTAATGCTGTTGATGAAGTTTCATATGTTTCCTCAGTAGCAGATGTGACTACTCCCTTATCTATTATCAAGAAGAAGCTGGTGCAGGCGGGATTCTTTCCAGGTTGCAACGAGGACTGTTTTTATTGTGCCTACAAACCTGATAGCTGTTGGAAGTTGAAAGGTGGTATTCAACGCCTCATGGACAATTACACTATATTGTTTGAGAGAACTCCTTCTGTGGAAAGTATGTGTGAACACCTAACTCGAGGTAAGAAGTTTGAAGATGTGGATATGGTTGATAAAGTGCCAGTGAAGATTACCTCCAAAGGCCCTGTCAAGATCACTTCCAAGGGTCCTATCAAAATTACTGCTGAAGGCCTGGTGAAGACTGTTGTTGAAGTTAGAGTGCCTCCCGTGATTATTACCACTCCTGGCCCTATTCCTTATACTTCTGATAAAGCTATACTCTGGAATTACGGTTATGATGTTTATATCCATGGTGTTAAGTAGGAACCTTTGACTGATACACCTGTTACTGATGATAACCTTGATGTTGATAATATTGCTGGATCTAGTAAGATCACCAGAAGTGGAAGAATTTTCTCTCCTCCAGCTACCTCAAAAAATACAGTTCCTCCAACTACTACCTCCACTTCTGAGCCAAGTACTGATGCTCGAGGCAAAGGTCATGTGGTTGAACCTGTGCAAGCTGAAGCACCGACTGCTGAAAATCTCTCTAAACAGATGGAAGAAGTGCTGAAGATCATTCGTAAGAGTGATTATGATATTGTTGACCAGTTGGGGCATACTCCCTCCAAAATTTCCATGTTATCTTTGTTGTTGTGTTCTAAGGCTCATGCTAAAGCCTTGATCAAATTCTTAAGGACTGCTCATGTACCAAATGAAACTTCTGTGGATCAATTTGAAAATTGTGTTGCACATCTGACTTATGATAATGGGTTAGGTTTTTCTGATGCTAACTTGACTCCTGTCAAAAGAAACCATAATAGAGCTTTACATATCTCCATTGAATGTAGGGGCACTACCTTGTCTCATGTGTTGATAGACAATGGCTCTTCATTGAATGTACTTCCCAAAGAGGTTCTGAACAAGCTCAGTCCTGAAGATGTTGTGTTAAGACCAAGTAATATAGTGGTGAGAGCCTTTGATGGTTCAAGAAGAGTGGTGCATGGAGAAATAGATCTCCTGATCAAAGTAGGCTCTCAAGTCTTCGATTCTACCTTCTATGTAATGGATATTCGTCCTGCGTACTCTTGTTTGCTTGGGCGCCCCTGGATCCACGGGGCAGGTGCTATGACCTCCACTCTACATCAGAAGTTGAGATATCCAGTGAAGGGAAAGATCGTAACTGTTTATGGAGAGGAAGAATATATGGTCAGTCATGTGAATACATTTAAGTATGTTGAAGTGGAAGGTGAATATGTTGAGACTCCTTGCCAGACATTTGAAGTAGTTCCTTGGGTCGTTCCCGCTACTGAAGCTCCTCCTGTGGTTAAAAGAGTTCCTGTGGTTACCAGAGTACCTCCTACAATGGCTTCCCTCAAAGATGCTAGAGATGTGGTTGAAGAAGGTGGTTGTACTATTTGGGGTCAGCTTCCCGACATTCCTTACAAGTCTGACAAGTTTGGTTTGGGTTTCACTGTAGAGTCCCAGAAGGCTGTTCGTCGTGCTCGTGTTGTTCGTATCACCAATCCAGGGAACATGAAAGATCAAATAAATGTTGTGGGTGACTATAATGAAGACTACAATCTGGATAACTGGATTTTTCCTACTGTGGGTGATGGGCTCAACAATTGGAAGACTGAAGACGTTATTCCTATCTCCTTTAGTCAGGAGTAAATACTATTACTGTGTTGTTATTTTAAGCCTTGTGCCTTACCCGGGGCACAATGGTATGCTTGTTTCGGGATGTCATTTCATTTGCATACTTCATTCAATAAAAATCAATGGACGTTTCGTTTTCGTAAATATTGGGCTCTTTGTTTTTCTTTTAATTTATTTTCATCAGTTATGTGTTCTTACACACACCCACATCACTAAAATGTAGATCCTCATCCACTCTGGATCCTATTGATAACAGTTCTACTATTGCCAATTATAATTTCGAGAATCCGATCTATCAAGCTGAAGATGGAAAGGATGAAGATTGTGAAGTACCTGTAGAGCTTGCTAGGTTATTACAACAAGAAGAGAAAGTTACACAGCCGCATGAGGAATCAATTGAGGTTGTAAATCTGGGTACTGAAGTAGACAAGAAAGAAGTCAAAATAGGAGCAGGCTTGGAAAACAGTGTCAAAGAAAGATTGAGTCGGATGTTACGTGACTATGTAGAGGTTTTCGCTGGAAAAATCAAGAGATGATATGGAATGATGAATGTCAAGAAGCTTTTGACAAAATCAAGAAGTATCTCCAAGAACCTATAAATCTGATGCCACCAGTTGAAGGAAGACCTCTAATCATGTATTTGACCGTGTTAGAAAATTCAATAGGGTGTGTGTTGGGGCAACATGACGAGTCTGGTCGAAAAGAGCATGCAATATACTACCTTAGCAAAAGGTACCGACAGTGAAACAAGATACTCCCAGCTCGAGAAAGCTTGTTATGCTTTGGCTTAGGCTGCTCGCCGACTAAGACAGTATATGTTGAATCATACCACTTTATTGATTTCTAAGATGGATCTTATCAAATATACATCTGAGAAACCTGCTCTCTCCGGAAGAACAACAAGATGATTGCTGAACTCTGCACGCAGTTTAAAATAAAACACCATAACTCTTCTCCGTACCGGCCAAAGATGAATGGCGCCGTGGAGGCTGCTAATAAGAATATTAAGAAGATCATACAAAAGATGACAGTAACATACAAAGACTGGCATGAGATGTTACCCTTTGCTCTTCATGGTTATCGCACTTCAGTGCGCACTTTGACAGGGGCAACTCCTTTCTCTTTGGTCTATGGTATGGAAGCAGTTCTGCCCATTGAAGTTCAGATCCCTTCCTTAAGAATCATGAAGGATGCAGGCTTGGATGAAGATGAGTGGATTCAGACTCGACTCGACCAGATAAATTTGATTGATGAGAAGAGGTTGGCAGCTGTTTGTCATGGTCAGATGTACCAGAAACGGATGATCAAAGCTTTCAATAAGAAGGTTAAGCCAAAGGTATATCAGGCTGGTGACTTGGTAATCAAGCGTATCATACTACCACAGGGTGATCCTAGGGGCAAGTGGACTCCTACATATGAAGGACCATTTGTGGTCAAAAGAGTATTCTCAGGAGGTGACATGATGCTTACTACTATGGATGGTGAAGACTTTCCACAGCCTGTAAACGCAGACATAGTTAAAAAATACTACGCATAAAAAGAGACCCGCTAGGTTGACTGGCCTAGGCAAAAATAAGGGCATCCTGGCAAACCAAAAGGGTTCGGGCAAAAATTAGGGATATATATAAAAAAAATGTACACCCGGCAAGTCGAAAACCTGAAAAGGCGGCTTGGGCAAAAAAGGGTATCCCGGTGGATTAAAAACCTGAAAGGGCAATCCAGGAAAAAGTTAGGGATTAAAGCGTATGACTATGTCTCGTTTGGATCACTCATGTAACTTCAACTGATGGTGCTACCTAAATCAAGTTCAAACAGATAAAGATCAATCCAATCGTTTTTGTCTCAACAGCAGAAGATGAGATATTTGAAGATAATGGCAATAGTAGAATTGAAACTCAATAGGATCATTTTTCACATAGCTGTTTTCGTTGTTTTATAAAAAATTTACGACGAATTCCTCTTACTAGGATTTCTGTCTCCTTGTACAAACTTGCCTATGTATAGGTCACTTTGTGATATAAATAAAATTTCATCTTTGAATCCAGATTTACTTTTACTCTATTTACATAAGCGAAAACGTCCATTGGTTGTGTTTGAATGTATGTATGCTTTTGAATACGATTGATGTTTACCAGAAATGCATAATGTAACACCCTTCTAAAATACCCCAAATATTTAATTAAAAATAATAAACATATAACAATCAGAGTAATTATGCCATTCAAGGGTGTCACACAATTATTCACACCATTCAACAATATAAGGTCATGCTCTTTTATTTAATCAAATAAAACATTTGCATAGTTCGCAGCGGAATGAAATCCAACATCATTTTAAAACATGTAACACAATACATGTAAACTTATTCAACAATCATCAATGAAAATAAGTAAAACATCCCGTCCCGATGTTACATCTATCAGAGCACGACCCCCTAAGGAACTATACTAGACTCCAAGGACTAGCTTCTACTCAATCACTGCTCGTTACCTGAAAATAAAGTTGTAAGGGTGAGTTCCTCAATCGATATAACAAGCATTATAAAATCTCATGTATTGTTAAGTAAATAACACATCAATCACCCTAATCATATCACTTATTCAGTAACGACACATCAACTCAAATGTCATATTCAACACCAACACACTTCATACTCATACTCAATGCCAACACAAACACACAACACACGTATAATACTGGAATACATCCATTCATATTATACGCCATACAAAATTTATGCAATGAGACTCCATGCATGCGGTACCGACTATTCTTGAACATATAGTTCAACTTCACCGACCAATCCAGGTACGGCTACCAAGCTCACTAGTCCCACTCATTTGAGACCTAGTGACTCACATCACTAATTCCTCACTATGGAAATTAGCTACCACCCCAAGGGCCATGCTATGCACGCTAATTCACCTAGCATGCAAACATCAACAACAGTCCAAAACGACTAACATCACTAATTCCTCACCACGGGAATTAGCTACCACCATAAAGGCCACAATATGCATGCTAATCATCTAGCAATGCAACATCACAACAAAATCCACAATGGACATATGCTCACACTCTAAGCCATAAAACAGTCCATTCACAACACATGCATAACACATACATTCACAATATTATGCATACCATCACACATCATCAACACATGTATCAAAACATCATATCATGTCAATTAATTCAATCACAATATTAGCACACTCTACTAATACCGATACTGCTCAAAACAGCGGGAAATAATCCCTACTATATCACACACGGGTATAGGCAACCATCAGTTAGGCATACAACATTTTAATTAACATTTTTTCCCTTCTGCAACAGCGTTAACCGGTTAACGCCCTGGGTTAACCGGTTAACGCAACACAACACGCTTCCTGTCCCAAAACTTAACAGTGTTAACCGGTTAACGCCCTGGGTTAACCGGTTAACGCAGCACAAACAGCAATATTTCAGCAATCACAACAGTGTTAACCGGTTAACGCCCTGGGTTAACCGGTTAACGCAAGCAAAACAGCACATATTCACAATTCAAAACAGTGTTAACCGGTTAACACCCTGGGTTAACCGGTTAACGCAAGACAGAAGCTGTTCCTGCGCTAACTCAAGGCAGAATGCAGAATTCTCCGCATTTTCCGCCATTGGAGGACTTCCGGACCTCCGATTCCAATTCCGTAAAAGGCTATACGTTCGGGAAAATACGACTCACGCAATTACGGATTCAATTTCAGCTTTTAACACAGTTTATCCAACGTAATTCCAGCATTCAACAATCCCAATTAGGGTCAAATCAACGGCTTATCACTACCCATTACATACTATCCCATAATACCCATTAAACGACGATAAACCCCCCTTACCTGAGTTAATCCGGCAAAATCTCTAAGCTCCAAGCTCTTCTCCAACCTTTGCTCTCTGGTTCTTCCTCTTTGCCCCTTTCTCCTCTTCTCTGCAGCTTCTCAGTTTTCACGTAAAACCCTTTTACAAAATGAAAACTCTTTTTCCTTATTCCAACTTATATATTTTCCAATAATTATTATTCCAAAATAATAATAATAATAATCCAATAATAAAATAACCCAATTATTTGATTAAATTAATAATATACTATTAACTTAATTTAAATAATTATTTTATTTTATTGGGGTGTTACAACTCTCCCCCACTAAAAGAGTTTTCGTCCTCGAAAACATACCTCAAGCAAATAACTCCGGATAAGACTCCTTCATCTGACTCTCCAGTTCCCAAGTCACATTGCCACTTGCTGGTCCTCCCCAAGCTACCTTCACCAAGGCAATCTCTTTACCCCGCAACTGCTTCAACTCTCGATCCTCAATCCTCATAGGTGATGTTTCAACAGTCAGGTTATCTCTCACCTGTACATCATCTATTTGGACTACATGCGACGGATCATGAATGTACCTCCTCCGTTGAGACACATGAAAAACTTCATGCAAATTCGCAAGCGACGGCGGTAAAGCGATACGATAGGCTACCTCCCCTATCCTCTCCAAAATCTGATAAGGACCAATAAATCGAGGTGTCAACTTCTTCGACTTCAAAGCTCGACCAACACCAGTTATCGGAGTAACACGAAGAAACACATGATCTCCCTCTTGGAACTCAAGTGACTTCCTCCTCTTATCATGATAACTCTTCTGACGACTCTGAGCAATTCTCATCTTCTCCTGAATCATCTTAATCTTTTCTGTAGTCTGTTGAACAATCTCCGGTCCAACCACAGCACTCTCACCGGACTCATACCAACATAACGGTGTCCGACATCTCCTACCATACAAAGCTTCAAACGGTGCCATACCAATGCTCGAATGAAAACTATTGTTGTAGGTAAACTCAATCAAAGGCAAATAACCATCCCAAGCACCTCCCTTTTCCAAAACACAAGCTCTCAAAAGATCCTCTAATGACTGAATCGTCCTCTCAGTCTGACCATCAGTCTGCGGATGATATGCAGAACTCAATCTCAGCTTAGTTCCCAAAGCCCTCTGCAAACCTTCCCAGAACTTCGATGTAAATCTAGGATCTCTGTCCGAAACAATACTAGACGGAATACCATGCAAACTTACAATCTTCTCAATATACAACTCAGCTAATCTCTTTAACGGATAATCCATTCTGATCGGAATGAAATGAGCCGATTTTGTCAACCTGTCAACAATCACCCAAATGGCTTCAAAATTCTTATTTGTCCTCGGCAAACCAGAAACAAAATCCATACTGATACTATCCCACTTCCACTCTGGAATAGCCAAAGGTTGCATTAGCCCAGACGGCTTCTGATGCTCAATCTTTGACTTCTGACAAGTCAAACAGGAATAAACAAAACTCGCAATTTCTTTCTTCATTCCCGGCCACCAAAATAACTTTTTCAAATCATGATACATCTTCGTAGCTCCAGGATGAATACTCAAGCCACTACGATGTCCTTCCTCAAGAATACTCTTCTTAAGCTCAGGAACATCCGGAATACACACCCGACTACCAAATTTCAAAATACCATTCTCATCAACTCTGAATTCACCACCTTGACCTTGATTCACTAAAGTCAACTTATCAACCAAAAGCATATCGGATTTCTGACCCTCTCTGATCTCATCCAGAATACCACTCGTTAACTTCAACATTCCCAATTTAACACTCTTGTGAGTACTCTCACACACCAAACTCAAATCTCTAAACTGTTCAATTAAATCCAATTCCCTAACCATTAACATAGACATATGTAATGATTTCCGACTCAATGCATCAGCCACTACGTTTGCTTTACCCGGATGGTAATTCAAACCAAAGTCATAATCCTTCAGAAATTCTAACCATCTCCTCTGTCTCATATTCAGCTCTTTCTGATCAAACAAATACTTTAAACTTTTATGGTCACTGAAAACTTCAAATCTTGACCCGTACAAATAATGTCTCCATAACTTCAGAACAAATACCACAGCTGCCAACTCTAAATCGTGCGTCGGATAGTTCCTCTCATGAACCCTCAGCTGTCTCGAAGCATAAGCTATAACCTGCTTATTCTGCATCAACACACCACCCAAACCCAACAATGAAGCATCACAGTAGACTTCAAATGATTCCGACGAACTCGGTAATATCAGAATAGGAGCAGTAGTCAACCTTCTCTTTAACTCTTGGAAACCTTCTTCACATTTTGAGTCCCAAACAAACGCTTGCCCTTTCCTAGTCAACATCGTCAATGGTAACGCCAACTTAGAAAATCCCTCAATGAACTTCCTATAATAACCAGCCAAACCAAGGAAACTTCGAATTTCAGCAACCGACTTCGGAGCTTCCCACTTAGATACCGCTTCTATCTTAGAAGGATCAACAGCAACACCACCTCTTGAAATCACATGACCAAGAAAACTCACTTCTCCTAACCAAAATTCACACTTCGACAGTTTAGCAAATAACTTCTTTTCTCGTAGAACTTCTAAAACCACTCTCAAATGCTCAGCATGCTCTTCTTCAGTTTTCGAATACACCAAAATGTCATCAATAAACACCACAACAAACTTATCTAGGTACGGATGGAAAATCCTATTCATATACTCCATAAATACTCCAGGCGCATTAGTCACACCAAAAGGCATTACAGAATACTCATAATGTCCATACCTTGTTCTGAAAGCAGTCTTCTGAATATCCTCAGTTTTCACACGTATCTGATGATACCCAGATCTCAAATCTATTTTGCTGAACACACTCGCACCAACCAACTGATCCATCAAATCATCAATCCTCGGCAAAGGATACCGATTCTTGATCGTCACTTTATTCAGTTGCCTGTAGTCCACACACAACCTCATAGTACCTTCTTTCTTCTTAACCAATAACACTGGTGCACCCCACGGTGACACACTCGGACGAATAAATTTCTTATCCAACAGATCTTCCAGCTGACTCTTCAATTCAGCTAACTCAACAGCAGACATACGGTACGGAGCCATCGATATCGGTCTAGTACCAGGTACTAAATCAATCGAGAACTCAACTTCACGCTCTGGCGGCAATTCATTCACTTCTTCCGGAAATACATCAGGAAAGTCACACACCACTGCTAGATCACGAATCACCAGTTTATCTTTAGCCTCCAAGGTCGCTAACAGCATAAACAACTCTGCCCCATCTGCTACTTCCTCATTCACCTGCCTGGCTGATAGAAACAAATCCTTTCCTTCCTCAATCTCCGGAAATATCACAGTCTTATCAAAACAGTTGATATAAACTCGGTTAAACACCAACCAGTTCATACCCAAGATAACATCAATCTGCACTAATGGAAGACACACAAGGTCCATCCCAAAGTCTCTACCAAAAATACTCAAAGGACAATTCAAACAAACTGAAGTAGTAGTCACTGAACCCTTCACAGGAGTATCAATCACCATACTTCCACGCATCTCAGATATCTCTAACTTAAGTTTCACAGCACAATCCAAAGATATAAAGGAATGAGTAGCACCGGTGTCAATAATAGCTACAAGAGGAAAGCCATTAATATAACACGTACCTCGGATCAAACGATCATCTGCAGAAGTCTCAGAACCCGATAAAGCAAAGACTTTTCCTCCCGACTGATTCTCTTTCTTCGGCTTAGGACACTGTGGACTGATATGGCCCACCTCTCCACAGTTGAAGCAAGTCAGAGTCTTCAACCGGCACTCTGCAGCCAAATGACCACCTTTACCACACTTGAAACACTTCTTCTCAACACTAGCACACTCATGGAAACGATGTCCCGCCTGACCACATCTGTAACACTTAGCAGGAGCACTAGAGTCTCCCCCACTAGGCCTCTTCATCCCACTCTGCTTCTGAAAACCTTTGCCAGCTGCATACGGTTTTCCACGGTCATTCTGATTCTTGCCTTTTCTATCAACCCTCTGCTGATAGCTCTCCGCTCTGGCTTTGGAATCCTGTTCAAAAATCCTGCAACAGTCAACCAAGTCAGAAAACACTCTGATCCGCTGATATCCAATAGCCTGCTTGATCTCGGGACGCAACCCGTTCTCAAACTTCACACATTTTGAAAATTCTCCAGCAACCTCATTATAGGGAGTATAATACTTTGACAGCTCCGTGAACTTAGCAGCATACTCAGTAACAGACCTGTTACCCTGCTTCAATTCCAAGAACTCTATCTCTTTCTTTCCTCTGACATCCTCTGGAAAATACTTCCTCAGAAATCTCTCTCTGAACACAACCCAAGTGATCTCAGTATTCCCAGCAGATTCCAACTCAGTGCGGGTAGCAACCCACCAATCATCAGCTTCCTCTGACAGCATATGCGTACCGAACCTAACCTTCTGGTTATCGGCACATTCAGTCACTCGGAAGATCCTCTCTATCTCCTTCAACCACTTCTGAGCGCCATCTGGATCGTATGCTCCCTTGAACATGGGAGGATTGTTCTTCTGGAACTCACTCAATTGACGAGCAGCTCCCATTCCCACAACATTCGGATTCCCTCCAAGTACTCCAGCTAGCATACCCAGAGCCTCAGCAATCGCAGCATCATCTCTACCTCTTCCAGCCATCTCTATTCTGAAAACCCAAACAAACTAAAACAATAAGTACTGATAGGGTTACACAACACCTATCCCGTACAGGGGAAACAGAATAATTACGACTCGACTCGACCGACTATGCTCTGATACCACTAATGTAACACCCTTCTAAAATACCCCAAATATTTAATTAAAAATAATAAACATATAACAATCAGAGTAATTATGCCATTCAAGGGTGTCACACAATTATTCACACCATTCAACAATATAAGGTCATGCTCTTTTATTTAATCAAATAAAACATTTGCATAGTTCGCAGCGGAATGAAATCCAACATCATTTTAAAACATGTAACACAATACATGTAAACTTATTCAACAATCATCAATGAAAATAAGTAAAACATCCTGTCCCGATGTTACATCTATCAGAGCACGACCCCCTAAGGAACTATACTAGACTCCAAGGACTAGCTTCTACTCAATCACTGCTCGTTACCTGAAAATAAAGTTGTAAGGGTGAGTTCCTCAATCGATATAACAAGCATTATAAAATCTCATGTATTGTTAAGTAAATAACACATCAATCACCCTAATCATATCACTTATTCAGTAACGACACATCAACTCAAATGTCATATTCAACACCAACACACTTCATACTCATACTCAATGCCAACACAAACACACAACACACGTATAATACTGGAATACATCCATTCATATTATACGCCATACAAATTTATGCAATGAGACTCCATGCATGCGGTACCGACTATTCTTGAACATATAGTTCAACTTCACCGACCAATCCAGGTACGGCTACCAAGCTCACTAGTCCCACTCATTTGAGACCTAGTGACTCACATCACTAATTCCTCACTATGGAAATTAGCTACCACCCCAAGGGCCATGCTATGCACGCTAATTCACCTAGCATGCAAACATCAACAACAGTCCAAAACGACTAACATCACTAATTCCTCACCACGGGAATTAGCTACCACCATAAAGGCCACAATATGCATGCTAATCATCTAGCAATGCAACATCACAACAAAATCCACAATGGACATATGCTCACACTCTAAGCCATAAAACAGTCCATTCACAACACATGCATAACACATACATTCACAATATTATGCATACCATCACACATCATCAACACATGTATCAAAACATCATATCATGTCAATTAATTCAATCACAATATTAGCACACTCTACTAATACCGATACTGCTCAAAACAGCGGGAAATAATCCCTACTATATCACACACGGGTATAGGCAACCATCGGTTAGGCATACAACATTTTAATTAACATTTTTTCCCTTCTGCAACAACGTTAACCGGTTAACGCCCTGGGTTAACCGGTTAACGCAGCACAACACGCTTCCTGTCCCAAAACTTAACAGTGTTAACCGGTTAACGCCCTGGGTTAACCGGTTAACGCAGCACAAACAGCAATATTTCAGCAATCACAACAGTGTTAACCGGTTAACGCCCTGGGTTAACCGGTTAACGCAAGCAAAACAGCACATATTCACAATTCAAAACAGTGTTAACCGGTTAACACCCTGGGTTAACCGGTTAACGCAAGACAGAAGCTGTTCCTGCGCTAACTCAAGGCAGAATGCAGAATTCTCCGCATTTTCCGCCATTGGAGGACTTCCGGACCTCCGATTCCAATTCCGTAAAAAGCTATACGTTCGGGAAAACACGACTCACGCAATTACGGATTCAATTTCAGCTTTTAACACAGTTTATCCAACGTAATTCCAGCATTCAACAATCCCAATTAGGGTCAAATCAACGGCTTATCACTACCCATTACATACTATCCCATAATACCCATTAAACGACGATAAACCCCCCTTACCTGAGTTAATCCGGCAAATCTCTAAGCTCCAAGCTCTTCTCCAACCTTTGCTCTCTGGTTCTTCCTCTTTGCCCCTTTCTCCTCTTCTCTGCAGCTTCTCAGTTTTCACGTAAAACCCTTTTACAAAATGAAAACTCTTTTTCCTTATTCCAACTTATATATTTTCCAATAATTATTATTCCAAAATAATAATAATAATAATCCAATAATAAAATAACCCAATTATTTGATTAAATTAATAATATACTATTAACTTAATTTAAATAATTATTTTATTTTATTGGGGTGTTACAACTCTCCCCCACTAAAAG
This sequence comes from Lathyrus oleraceus, assembly GCF_024323335.1. Lineage (NCBI taxonomy): Eukaryota > Viridiplantae > Streptophyta > Magnoliopsida > Fabales > Fabaceae > Lathyrus > Lathyrus oleraceus. Next base: position 341,732,623 of record NC_066581.1, read on the forward strand.
AGTTTTCGTCCTCGAAAACATACCTCAAGCAAATAACTCCGGATAAGACTCCTTCATCTGACTCTCCAGTTCCCAAGTCACATTGCCACCTGCTGGTCCTCCCCAAGCTACCTTCACCAAGGCAATCTCTTTACCCCGCAACTGCTTCAACTCTCGATCCTCAATCCTCATAGGTGATGTTTCAACAGTCAGGTTATCTCTCACCTGTACATCATCTATTTGGACTACATGCGACGGATCATGAATGTACCTCCTCCGCTGAGACACATGAAAAACTTCATGCAAATTCGCAAGCGACGGCGGTAAAGCGATACGATAGGCTACCTCCCCTATCCTCTCCAAAATCTGATAAGGACCAATAAATCGAGGTGTCAACTTCTTCGACTTCAAAGCTCGACCAACACCAGTTATCGGAGTAACACGAAGAAACACATGATCTCCCTCTTGGAACTCAAGTGACTTCCTCCTCTTATCATGATAACTCTTCTGACGACTCTGAGCAATTCTCATCTTCTCCTGAATCATCTTAATCTTTTCTGTAGTCTGTTGAACAATCTCCGGTCCAACCACAGCACTCTCACCGGACTCATACCAACATAACGGTGTCCGACATCTCCTACCATACAAAGCTTCAAACGGTGCCATACCAATGCTCGAATGAAAACTATTGTTGTAGGTAAACTCAATCAAAGGCAAATAACCATCCCAAGCACCTCCCTTTTCCAAAACACAAGCTCTCAAAAGATCCTCTAATGACTGAATCGTCCTCTCAGTCTGACCATCAGTCTGCGGATGATATGCAGAACTCAATCTCAGCTTAGTTCCCAAAGCCCTCTGCAAACCTTCCCAGAACTTCGATGTAAATCTAGGATCTCTGTCCGAAACAATACTAGACGGAATACCATGCAAACTTACAATCTTCTCAATATACAACTCAGCTAATCTCTCTAACGGATAATCCATTCTGATCGGAATGAAATGAGCCGATTTTGTCAACCTGTCAACAATCACCCAAATGGCTTCAAAATTCTTATTTGTCCTCGGCAAACCAGAAACAAAATCCATACTGATACTATCCCACTTCCACTCTGGAATAGCCAAAGGTTGCATTAGCCCAGACGGCTTCTGATGCTCAATCTTTGACTTCTGACAAGTCAAACAGGAATAAACAAAACTCGCAATTTCTTTCTTCATTCCCGACCACCAAAATAACTTTTTCAAATCATGATACATCTTCGTAGCTCCAGGATGAATACTCAAGCCACTACGATGTCCTTCCTCAAGAATACTCTTCTTAAGCTCAGGAACATCCGGAATACACACCCGACTACCAAATTTCAAAATACCATTCTCATCAACTTTGAATTCACCACCTTGACCTTGATTCACTAAAGTCAACTTATCAACCAAAAGCATATCGGATTTCTGACCCTCTCTGATCTCATCCAGAATACCACTCGTTAACTTCAACATTCCCAATTTAACACTCTTGTGAGTACTCTCACACACCAAACTCAAATCTCTAAACTGTTCAATTAAATCCAATTCCCTAACCATTAACATAGACATATGTAATGATTTCCGACTCAATGCATCAGCCACTACGTTTGCTTTACCCGGATGGTAATTCAAACCAAAGTCATAATCCTTCAGAAATTCTAACCATCTCCTCTGTCTCATATTCAGCTCTTTCTGATCAAACAAATACTTTAAACTTTTATGGTCACTGAAAACTTCAAATCTTGACCCGTACAAATAATGTCTCCATAACTTCAGAACAAATAGCACAGCTGCCAACTCTAAATCGTGCGTCGGATAGTTCCTCTCATGAACCCTCAGCTGTCTCGAAGCATAAGCTATAACCTGCTTATTCTGCATCAACACACCACCCAAACCCAACAATGAAGCATCACAGTAGACTTCAAATGATTCCGACGAACTCGGTAATATCAGAATAGGAGCAGTAGTCAACCTTCTCTTTAACTCTTGGAAACCTTCTTCACATTTTGAGTCCCAAACAAACGCTTGCCCTTTCCTAGTCAACATCGTCAATGGTAACGCCAACTTAGAAAATCCCTCAATGAACTTCCTATAATAACCAGCCAAACCAAGGAAACTTCGAATTTCAGCAACCGACTTCGGAGCTTCCCACTTAGATACCGCTTCTATCTTAGAAGGATCAACAGCAACACCACCTCTTGAAATCACATGACCAAGAAAACTCACTTCTCCTAACCAAAATTCACACTTCGACAGTTTAGCAAATAACTTCTTTTCTCGTAGAACTTCTAAAACCACTCTCAAATGCTCAGCATGCTCTTCTTCAGTTTTCGAATACACCAAAATGTCATCAATAAACACCACAACAAACTTATCTAGGTACGGATGGAAAATCCTATTCATATACTCCATAAATACTCCAGGCGCATTAGTCACACCAAAAGGCATTACAGAATACTCATAATGTCCATACCTTGTTCTGAAAGCAGTCTTCTGAATATCCTCAGTTTTCACACGTATCTGATGATACCCAGATCTCAAATCTATTTTGCTGAACACACTCGCACCAACCAACTGATCCATCAAATCATCAATCCTCGGCAAAGGATACCGATTCTTGATCGTCACTTTATTCAGTTGCCTGTAGTCCACACACAACCTCATAGTACCTTCTTTCTTCTTAACCAATAACACTGGTGCACCCCACGGTGACACACTCGGACGAATAAATTTCTTATCCAACAGATCTTCCAGCTGACTCTTCAATTCAGCTAACTCAACAGCAGACATACGGTACGGAGCCATCGATATCGGTCTAGTACCAGGTACTAAATCAATCGAGAACTCAACTTCACGCTCTGGCGGCAATTCATTCACTTCTTCCGGAAATACATCAGGAAAGTCACACACCACTACTAGATCACGAATCACCAGTTTATCTTTAGCCTCCAAGGTCGCTAACAGCATAAACAACTCTGCCCCATCTGCTACTTCCTCATTCACCTGCCTGGCTGATAGAAACAAATCCTTTCCTTCCTCAATCTCCGGAAATATCACAGTCTTATCAAAACAGTTGATATAAACTCGGTTAAACACCAACCAGTTCATACCCAAGATAACATCAATCTGCACTAATGGAAGACACACAAGGTCCATCCCAAAGTCTCTACCAAAAATACTCAAAGGACAATTCAAACAAACTGAAGTAGTAGTCACTGAACCCTTCGCAGGAGTATCAATCACCATACTTCCACGCATCTCAGATATCTCTAACTTAAGTTTCACAGCACAATCCAAAGATATAAAGGAATGAGTAGCACCGGTGTCAATAATAGCTACAAGAGGAAAGCCATTAATATAACACGTACCTCGGATCAAACGATCATCTGCAGAAGTCTCAGAACCCGATAAAGCAAAGACTTTTCCTCCCGACTGATTCTCTTTCTTCGGCTTAGGACACTGTGGACTGATATGGCCCACCTCTCCACAGTTGAAGCAAGTCAGAGTCTTCAACCGGCACTCTGCAGCCAAATGACCACCTTTACCACACTTGAAACACTTCTTCTCAACACTAGCACACTCATGGAAACGATGTCCCGCCTGACCACATCTGTAACACTTAGCAGGAGCACTAGAGTCTCCCCCACTAGGCCTCTTCATCCCACTCTGCTTCTGAAAACCCTTGCCAGCTGCATACGGTTTTCCACGGTCATTCTGATTCTTGTCTTTTCTATCAACCCTCTGCTGATAGCTCTCCGCTCTGGCTTTGGAATCCTATTCAAAAATCCTGCAACAGTCAACCAAGTCAGAAAACACTCTGATCCGCTGATATCCAATAGCCTGCTTGATCTCGGGACGCAACCCGTTCTCAAACTTCACACATTTTGAAAATTCTCCAGCAGCCTCATTATAGGGAGTATAATACTTTGACAGCTCCGTGAACTTAGCAGCATACGCAGTAACAGACCTGTTACCCTGCTTCAATTCCAAGAACTCTATCTCTTTCTTTCCTCTGACATCCTCTGGAAAATACTTCCTCAGAAATCTCTCTCTGAACACAACCCAAGTGATCTCAGTATTCCCAGCAGATTCCAACTCAGTGCGGGTAGCAACCCACCAATCATCAGCTTCCTCTGACAGCATATGCGTACCGAACCTGACCTTCTGGTTATCGGCACATTCAGTCACTCGGAAGATCCTCTCTATCTCCTTCAACCACTTCTGAGCGCCATCTGGATCGTATGCTCCCTTGAACATTGGAGGATTGTTCTTCTGGAACTCACTCAATTGACGAGCAGCTCCCATTCCCACAACATTCGGATTCCCTCCAAGTACTCCAGCTAGCATACCCAGAGCCTCAGCAATCGCAGCATCATCTCTACCTCTTCCAGCCATCTCTATTCTGAAAACCCAACAAACTAAAACAATAAGTACTGATAGGGTTACACAACACCTATCCCGTACAGGGGAAACAGAATAATTACGACTCGACTCGACCGACTATGCTCTGATACCACTAATGTAACACCCTTCTAAAATACCCCAAATATTTAATTAAAAATAATAAACATATAACAATCAGAGTAATTATGCCATTCAAGGGTGTCACACAATTATTCACACCATTCAACAATATAAGGTCATGCTCTTTTATTTAATCAAATAAAACATTTGCATAGTTCGCAGCGGAATGAAATCCAACATCATTTTAAAACATGTAACACAATACATGTAAACTTATTCAACAATCATCAATGAAAATAAGTAAAACATCCCGTCCCGATGTTACATCTATCAGAGCACGACCCCCTAAGGAACTATACTAGACTCCAAGGACTAGCTTCTACTCAATCACTGTTCGTTACCTGAAAATAAAGTTGTAAGGGTGAGTTCCTCAATCGATATAACAAGCATTATAAAATCTCATGTATTGTTAAGTAAATAACACATCAATCACCCTAATCATATCACTTATTCAGTAACGACACATCAACTCAAATGTCATATTCAACACCAACACACTTCATACTCATACTCAATGCCAACACAAACACACAACACACGTATAATACTGGAATACATCCATTCATATTATACGCCATACAAAATTTATGCAATGAGACTCCATGCATGCGGTACCGACTATTCTTGAACATATAGTTCAACTTCACCGACCAATCCAGGTACGGCTACCAAGCTCACTAGTCCCACTCATTTGAGACCTAGTGACTCACATCACTAATTCCTCACTATGGAAATTAGCTACCACCCCAAGGGCCATGCTATGCACGCTAATTCACCTAGCATGCAAACATCAACAACAGTCCAAAACGACTAACATCACTAATTCCTCACCACGGGAATTAGCTACCACCATAAAGGCCACAATATGCATGCTAATCATCTAGCAATGCAACATCACAACAAAATCCACAATGGACATATGCTTGCACTCTAAGCCATAAAACAGTCCATTCACAACACATGCATAACATATACATTCACAATATTATGCATACCATCACACATCATCAACACATGTATCAAAACATCATATCATGTCAATTAATTCAATCACAATATTAGCACACTCTACTAATACCGATACTGCTCAAAACAGCGGGAAATAATCCCTACTATATCACACACGGGTATAGGCAACCATCAGTTAGGCATACAACATTTTAATTAACATTTTTTCCCTTCTGCAACAGCGTTAACCGGTTAACGCCCTGGGTTAACCGGTTAACGCAGCACAACACGCTTCCTGTCCCAAAACTTAACAGTGTTAACCGGTTAACGCCCTGGGTTAACCGGTTAACGCAGCACAAACAGCAATATTTCAGCAATCACAACAGTGTTAACCGGTTAACGCCCTGGGTTAACCGGTTAACGCAAGCAAAACAACACATATTCACAATTCAAAACAGTGTTAACCGGTTAACACCTTGGGTTAACCGGTTAACGCAAGACAGAAGCTGTTGCTGCGCTAACTCAAGGCAGAATGCAGAATTCTCCGCATTTTCCGCCATTGGAGGACTTCCGGACCTCCGATTCCAATTCCGTAAAAAGCTATACGTTCGGGAAAACACGACTCACGCAATTACGGATTCAATTTCAGCTTTTAACACAGTTTATCCAACGTAATTCCAGCATTCAACAATCCCAATTAGGGTCAAATCAACGGCTTATCACTACCCATTACATACTATCCCATAATACCCATTAAACGACGATAAACCCCCCTTACCTGAGTTAATCCGGCAAAATCTCTAAGCTCCAAGCTCTTCTCCAACCTTTGCTCTCTGGTTCTTCCTCTTTGCCCCTTTCTCCTCTTCTCTGCAGCTTCTCAGTTTTCACGTAAAACCCTTTTACAAAATGAAAACTCTTTTTCCTTATTCCAACTTATATATTTTCCAATAATTATTATTCCAAAATAATAATAATAATAATCCAATAATAAAATAACCCAATTATTTGATTAAATTAATAATATACTATTAACTTAATTTAAATAATTATTTTATTTTATTGGGGTGTTACACATAAAATGCAGTAATAGTATTTACTAAGGACGAACGAGGGTAGTAGTTCAATAAAGCTTCGCCGGTTCATCCCCACTACAAATCCCCAGTAGAGCAAATCTATCTTTATAGATGCTTCGAATTACGTCTCCCCTTGAATTTATGTCCATCTCTTTTATCCTCAGTCGGGATACTCAGGAACTTATTCCTTCAATAGAAGTACGACGAACGAATACGGGAAGTGACAAATACTATACTATCAAACAAGACGGGAACGAGTTCCTCATATTCTTCAGCAAAGAATCGAGATTTATTTTCCCTAGCCAGCAGTTGTTATACAAAGATATCCGGACGCTTCAGGCCGCATGATTCGTACATACATCATTTACATCATACCATAGCATATCCATAAGTGCATAATACATTTACTTAGATGCACCATGCCATGCATGCATACATATTGCATAAACTAACCTTTTCCTTGCAGAATGGTTATATACAGATAAAATACTATCAACAATTCACAACAGGTCAGAAACGATCTATACGAAGATCTAGTGCTGATACTTAATCATTACTCAAGGTGTCCTTGGATAGTAGGCAAACGGTCTATACGAAGATCTATTCCCTAGTCCAGGATGTTTTCAGGAGAGTTAATCCTGATACTCTTTTGTCCTCGGATAGTAGGCAAACGGTCTATATGAAGATCTATTCCCTAGTCCAGGATATTTTCAAAAGATTTAATCCTGATATTCTTTTGTTCTTGGATAGTAGGCAAACGGTCTATACGAAGATCTATTCCCTAATCCAGGATATTTCCAGAAAAGATAATCATCACGAAGATTTATTTCTACTGGTCTATTCAACAATTCAAAACAGTTCAGAGACGATCTATATGAAGGTCTAGTGCTGATACTTAATTCAGAAAGAAATCGCCACGAAGATTTGTTTCTGACACTTAAATTAAAAGTATGTTCTTAGATACGATTCAAAGACGGCCTATACGAAGACCTAGTACTGATATCCAGTATCAACATCAAGATATTATCACCTCCTGATATTAGGGATGGCATCTATAAGCCCATCTCCAGTTCTTCCAAGTGGCATCTTCAAGCCCACTTAAGCATATACAACTAGTCATCAGTGTTACTTTACGCACCGGCGAGTGCAAATTTTTGGGCTTTTGTGTTCAATCCCCTTCAACCTTCCAAGTCACAAATGGCACACAGGCCAATCTAACTCCTCAGGTTTCAGAAAATTGAACAGGGGCAGCTGTTGCACCCCAAAATTTGCCCTCTATTTTTAACTCTAACCAATTTTTTGTTTCACATTCATTTGCATCATCTTCATAGCATAACATTTTTTTTTCTGTCTTAATATTAGCCGGAATAATTTCTCGGAATTTACAAACAGACTGGTCAAATTAACTTTTTAACTGTGCATAAAATTAGTCAACGAAAAAATGTCAAGTTTAAGTTTGCAAATGTCGGTAACATTAATCTGCGGTTCACGTGGTTTAATTTGACATGCTAAAAATATTTTTACGACTATTTTTGGTCATATGTTGATCAATCTGAGCGGTTTAAACGGTCATAATTTTTATTTCAAAATCCGACCAAACGCTGTATTTTTCCGAGTCATTTATTTCGCGCTGATTATTTTGACGTGTTCATTTTATTTTTTCGAGCATTTTGGTGCCCGACTTTTTTTTTTTTGAGTCTATTTATTTTTATATTGGGTCTAGAATAAATAAATAGGTTAATTAGTTTTTATTTTAATTTTAACTATTTTAATTATTTAACTTTATTCAGTTTTTAATTTAATATTGGGTTTCAAAATAAACTTAGGCCCATTATCATTAACCTAATTTGTTCCTATATATATTTACTAGCATGACTGATAGAGGGAGGCCAAAAGACAGAACAAAAAAGAGAAACTGAGAGTGGCTAATCTATACTATCGTACACACAGTTTGGTAATAGTTTATATATGATATATACTTTATCTATTTTGTTGATATATTTGTTACTGTGTTTCAAATACATGTTCATATATGTAACTAGTGTGTTAAATATATATATATATATATATATATATATATATATATATATATATATATATATATATATATATATATATATATATATATATATATATATATATATATATATATATATATATATATATATATATATATATATATATATTTCTATTTTATGTTATAATTTGATTATGTTTTCGGATCGGATCGTGTCAATACGCCGTTTTCACATATACGTGTATGAGGCGTGACATTTGTGTTATCCGATCCAGTTGCGATGATCGCAATTTTGCGCTAGCAACGCCGTTGTTTTTTTTTTAATTCATATTTTTTTTATATATATATACATATATTTAGATCTGCATATTTTTTTTCATAACTAACTACCCTGATTTTTCCTAAACCCTGACAATTTCGCCACAAACTCTAAATTTCAAACCTAAAACTTTAACCGTGTTATTTCCTTTAAACCATAAACCTTTTCTTAAACCTTAACAAACCTTATTATTATTTCCTATTTTCGCTCATATTTATGTTATTCATACACTGTAACTGCTTCGCCCTTGTAATATTTTAAGTTTTAACTTGTAATATTTTCAGTTTTACTTTTCGCCATCTTTATTATGTAACTGCACCAAAGCGTTGTAATAATTAGGATTTTATTTTCTGCCATTTATTTTCTGCCATTTTATTTTTCTGCCATTTATTTTTCTGTCATTTATTTTTCTGCCATTTAAATTCCTGCCATTGATCCTATATTAACTGCGTGGTTTAGTAATGTAGGGCGTGAAAACCTACTAAATTAATTATTTAATATTTTTCTATAACCTTTATATTTTTTTGTAAAATAAATAATAAATACTAACTATTTTAATAACTTTTTTTTATTATTTACTTATAATAATAAATCCTTATATATTTTGTAAATAAAATCTAATTGACCATTTTTCTAATTGAATAATAATAATAAACCTATTAATCTAATAATTTGATATTTTCTATAATCTTTATTTATTTTGTAAATAACAAACTTAATATTTTTCATATAACTCTTTTATTTTATAATTGGTACATTAATATATTTTAAATGCTTTTATTATTACTAATTTATTTTAAACTCATATTTTTCTAATAACTTCTAAAAAAATCTAACTTGTTTAACCTAAAATAATTTCATTTAAAATTCTAACCTTTTTATTATCATTTTATTATTATTGTTATTTTATTATTGCTTTATTACCATTGTTTATTTATTATTTTATTATTATTTGCTTTTATCTATTCTATTTTTGCTTCATTATTTTCCTTATTTTAATTTTATTTTATTTATAATATTAGGAACAAATGTATAGGTTGTAAATTTATTCTTTCTCGCCTGATTATTATGTATCTGTCCCATAGCCATGTAATAGTTTAGGAATTTATTTTTCTTGCTTTTATTTTTGTAAATATTTATTGCGTGGTTAGTAATTTAGGGAGTGCAAAAAACTAACTGTAAATAATTGAACTTAGAAAATTAAATTCAAGACAAATATCTGAAAAATAACACTCACACACGTAAGTCGATCTTTGATCGCCATCTGTACTTCCTAGGGTATTCCTCTTGGTTGCCTTCTTTAAATGGTCAAGTCCCTCGAAAATAGGGGTGTCTTAAGCAAAGTCCCTTCAAACAGAAAAATCATCAAGTCCCTATAAACTTAAAAGATCAAGTCCCTACGAGGTTGCCTACGATATAATGATCTTATCCCTTCGGTAAATATGATGATAGTCCCTACGAGTTGCTAAAGACACCCCTTATGTTGCCTTCATTGACCATATGATGACCCTACGCCCGTCCCTTAAACACATCCAAGGTAATGACTACCTATTCCTTAATAATAGGGACAGTCTTACCATTGAAAGAATATACGAGAACACGAAAGACTTAATCTAGGGTAGGTATCTCATAGTTACTTGCTCACACTTTTCAAAATTACTTTTACACCTCACAATTTCTAAACTAGGCTTTGTATACACCCATACGAGGGTCATTACAAAGTACTTAAAGAAATTTTTCTAATCACACACTACACTCTTGCAAACAAACAAAGTGAGCTAAGTAACTAAGAGCCCATGGATAACCATGGATATAAAGGGTGCTAATACCTTCCCTTTGTATAACCTACCCCCCAAACTCAAAATCTTTTTAAGGTCTTTCCTGTTCTTTTATGTCCTTTCCTTTTGGATAAAATAAAAGTCGGTGGCGACTCTTGCTATCCACAACATTTAACTAAAGTCAGTTCTCCCACCGTGTTACAGCAGGCATCTCTTGTATTACTTTGACCTTGACATGATCAACTTCAATACCTCTCTCGCTGACAATAAAGCCCAATAACTTGTCGGAACGGACTCCAAATGTACACTTGTTAGGATTCAGACGAAGCTCATACTTCCTCAAACGCTGAAAAAGCTTCAACAAGTGCTTAACATGTTCCACTTCCGTTCTCGACTTTGCAATCATATCATCAACATATACCTCGATCTCCTTGTGCATCATATCATGAAACAAGGTAGTCATAACGCGTTGATATGTGGCTCTGACGTTCTTCAAACCGAAGGGCATCACTCGATAATAGAATGTTTCCCAAGGTGTGATGAACGTTGTCTTCTCCATATCCTCGGGTGCCATTTTGATCTGATTATATCCGGAAAATCCGTCCATAAATGAGAAGACATTGAATTTGGTTGTATTGTCTACCAATATATCAATATGTGGTAGAGGGAAATCATCTTTTGGACTAGCTTTATTCAAGTCTCTATAGTCCATACACATTCGGACTTTTCCATCTTTCTTAGGCATGGACACAATATTGGCCACCCATTAAGGATATGTAGAAGTCACCAGAAACCCCATATCAATTTGCTTTTGAACTTCCTCTTTGATCTTCACTGCCATATCAGGATGAGTTCTTCTGAGCTTCTGCTTTACAGGCACACACTCAGGCTTCAAAGGCAGGAAATATTGCACGATATCAGTATCCAGACCAGGCATGTCTTTGTATGACCAGGCAAAGACGTCGATGTATTCTCGTAGCAACTCAATCAACCCCTTCTTCACAGATTCTTCCAGGAGTGACCCAATCTTTACTTCTCGCACACAATCTTTAGACCCCAAGTTGACTGTTTCCAGATTTTCAAGATGTGGTTGAATGATCTTTTCCTCGTGCTCAAGTAAATGGGTAATCTCATCAGGAATCTCTTCAACATCATCTTCCTCTGCCTCAAATACAGTGAACTCAAAGTTGGGAGATGGTGTTGGATCATTATGTTCAATGGGTTTGATCAACCTGCATAATGATTTTGTATATAAAGATTTTAGAATTCAAACAAGGCAAATCATTATGCAGATGAAAATATTGATTTTATTCTGTTTTAGGGTTTTATGGTGATCACCAATTTCATGCAAAAAGCAAAAAGTGAAAATAAATAGGAAAAACAAACATTTAACATGAATTTATTGAATGAAATATCATTGTATTTATGGGCCAGCAATGTCATCACTTCTCCTTTTGGCATGGGAGAAGGGTTTTTAAACAAAAGGTGAACATTATGTTAACTTATGGACAACTGTTGGAATATCAACAGCGACCCAGTTATTGCAGACCCCCCCAGGGATGACAAAGTTACCAGAATCCTCCTCTGCATCCTCTTCCACAATGGTAGCAGCCTCTTGATCTTCAACAGTATGGATGAACCCACCACTCTGAAACAACCCATGCTTGTTGAAAGTGCCCGAAGAGTACCTTATGCTAGCCCGGGATTTATTGTCTACCATCTTGATCATTTGTCGTAAACCAGTAGTTGTGCCATGCTCAATGGCCAACTTCGCATCATTGTAGGACGCAAATGAAGAAGTTCCTTCCTTAGAAGGTTCAGCAATAGACAAAGCTTGGAACGATGTTCCAACTTCATCCTTAGCATCTATATAAGAAAAGGAAGACATATGGCTAACCAAGAGAGCCTTCTCTCCCCTACCACCACCAGCTTTTTGTTCTTAACAAACTTCAATTTCTGAAAAGTGATATGGAAATCACTTGGTCCAATCTTGACTGGGAGTTCAACCTCACCAATCACATTCTTGCGTGATCCATCAAAAGCTTTGACGACCACTCCACTCTGCCTCATGTGAGGCCTTTGATATGACAATCTAGCTAGAGTGTATTTTGGCAACACATTCAATGTTGATCCAGTGTCTACCAGCATATTAGACATGGCATCATCCTTGCAGCTCATTGAAATGTGAAGTGCCAAATTGTGGTCTCTTCCCTCCTCAGGGAGATCAGCATCACAAAAACTCAGATTGTTACAAGCAGTAATGTTTGCAACAATACTATCGAATTATTCAATTGTGACGTCGTGGTCTACATACGCCATGTCCAACACCTTCTGCAGAGCGTCACGGTGTGGTTCATAGTTCATTAACAAAGATAGCACAGAGATCTTTGATGGCGTTTGTAGAAGCTGATCTACAACGTTGTATTCACTCCTCTTGATGAGCCTCAGCATCTCATCGCAATCCTCTTTCATCATGCCATTCTGGCCAGCAGGGACAGGAGTTTTAACAGCGGCGACGGGTCTATTAGCAACAAGTGCCGGATTCGGAGAAACCGAAGAATTTTCAACCGGACGAACAGCACAATCAACAATATCAGCCCTTCTAGTGTCAGCCTGGGGTTTCGGCGGCACCGAGAAAACACGACCGCTACGGGTCAGGCCATTGACATCAACGATATTAACAACAGAGGTAGAAGGCAGGGGCACCTCCTTCTCATCTTCCAATGCCACCACATTGTAACGATAGGGGACAACTTTATCAGAAGAATATGGCACAGGGCCAGCTGGTTTAATTATGAGAGAGGGAGAAGCCTTCTGCTTGCTGCCATCATATCGGATGACAACAGGCTCTGGGATCCTGAATACTGGTGATATCACATTAACTTCATCATCTCCATCGCGATTCTGATGTATTTCAATTACACCTTCATCCAGCATTTCTTGGATGTCTCTTCGGACTTGACGACATCCCCTCTGATTGACAGTGCAAACACGACATCTGTCATGGTCATGCTCATAATGACTGTATTCACACAACAGTCTGTGCATCTCGACCAATGATTGTCGGATATGGCTAACATATCGAACTTTATATTTACCAGGGCAACCCTGGACCATGTTGACAGCAAATTTCCCATGCTCGGGCAATGGGTTCTTCTTGACGTTGGGACCTACGTCCTCGAAACACAAGATACCGCTTCTCACAAGGTCTTCAACCTTGGTCTTCAGCGGGTAGCATTTCTCCACATCATGTCCGGGAGCACCGGAGTGATAAACACAATGAAGCTCTGGCTTATACCACCACTGAGGGTTGGTAGGTATAGTCGGTGGGTCACGTGGAGTGATCAGTTTCCTCTCTATCAAAGAAGGATATAGCTCTGCATAGGTCATCAGAATAGGATCAAAAGTGACCCTTTTCCTATCATAGCTTATACTGGTCTGATTATTGTTTCGAGGCTAGTAGGCCTGTTGTTGAGGACGGTGTTGTTGTTGTTGTTGATATTGTTGATGTTGTTGTTGCTGGTTATTATGCTGATAGTGCTGGTTTTCTCTAAAAATAGGTGCTATGTGAGCCACCAGATGCTGATTACCAGCGGGACGCACAGTCTTCCTTTTCACAGAGGATCTTCTGGGTTTGACATGGGAGGTCACATCATGTGTCTCACCATCTTTCTTCTTTCCAAACGTCCCATATCGTTTGGTAGAAGAGCCTTCTTCTCTAGTCAGGCGCCCTTCCCTGACTCCTTCCTCCAAACACATCCCCATATTCACCATCTCGGTGAAGTCAGAAGGAGCGCTGGCAATCATCCGCTCATAATAGAATGAGCTCAAGGTCTTCAGGAAGATCTTGGGCATCTCTTTCTCTTCCAGCGGAGGCATAATTTGTGCAGCTAGATCTCGCCACCTCTGGGCGTACTCCTTGAAAGTTTCCTTGTCGTTTTGGGACATGGCTCTCAATTGATCCCTATCGGGAGCCATATCCACGTTATACTTGTATTGCTTGACGAAAGCTTCGCCAAGGTCATTGAAGGATCGGATGTTTGCACTGTCCAAACCCATGTACCATCTCAGGGCGGCACCGGATAGTCTGTCCTGGAAATAATAAATGAGGAGCTTATCATTTTCGGTCTGAGTCGACATTTTGCGGGCGTATATAACCAAGTGGCTGAGCGGGCAAGTATTTCCTTTGTACTTTTCAAAGTCAAGTACTTTGAACTTTACAGGGATCTTGACATTTGGAACCAGGCAAAGCTCAGCAGCAGACTTACCAAAGAGGTCATTCCCTCTAAGAGTTTTGAGTTCCTTGCGGAGCTCAAGAAACTGGTCGTTCATTGCATCGATCTTTTCATACACGTCTGGGCCCTCAGATGGCTCAGAGTGGTAGATGGTGTCGTCTACTCTTGGCATAGTATGTACGACCGGAGGTGGAACAACGAGGACCGGGCTAGATGCCGATAGAGAAGCAAACGTTGGGGCGAGACCCTCAGGAACAAAATTCGCGGGCATCCCCCAGGGAAACCCGGCTGGCATAGCAGTAGGCGCGAAGTGGGTGCTAGCAGCAGGCACTGTTGAAGAGGCAATCTCAGAGATGACTGTCCTCTGGAGAGGAGTTGAAGGCGTTGGAGACGACTGGCTTTGGGCAGCCATGAAAGACTCTATCAGGGCAGTCAATCTGGCCACTTCCTCCTTGAGTTCTCTGTTTTCTTGCTCTAAGTGATCCATCAGTCTTGAAGAGTTGGCTCTGGTGTAGTACCGGTGAGTCAGCTTGTCTTCAAAATAAATGAAGAACACAAAGTTAGACCAATGAACAAGAAGCCTGAAGCAAAACCTGCTTATGCACATGATGCATACAATGCTTGTGCATATGATTTAATTTTAATCAGAGGAACTTTAGAGTTCTATTTGCAAATATTTGAAAATATTAATCAATTAGGCATATATGGAAATATCATATCAATAATATCTAGAAAATATTTTTACACCAAAGAAATACAGTCTTGGCAACCAAATACAATACAAGAGAGAAGGAAAATGAACATCCTATGGAACCTTAGAACACAATCGTCTAAAGCTCTCGAGACCGGAAGGTAAGCTGCACGAAGCCTCTTCACCTCTCTCTTATAGGCTGCCTCCATATCTGCCTTCTCTTTGGCGAGTCGATCGTACTTCCTCTTCCAAAACATGGAAGACTGAGGAAAAAGAGAAGTCACCACATCATCAGGCTCGTCGATAACCTAATGCTCAAGAAACTCTATCAATGCATCCTTATCTTTAAGCTGCTGAAGTAGCTCTTCTCACTCACGGATCCAAGCACGTGAACGATCTTCGTCTCTCAACTCCTCTACTCCTTGGTCGGGGAGGGTTGAAGGCCCAGCCACAACCAAAGGTGTAGGTCTCGGATACTCATAAGGCATAAGGTACTCGGAAGCTCTTCGGACCGAGCTCTTTCCTTCCCTTCCTATGAATCTTACGCCAAGCATAGACCATCCTGTCCTTCAAGCCTTGGGGATCTTTACCCTCTTGAAAGAACACACCTTCTAACAAAATGTTATTAGGTTTATCCTTTAAGGGGAACCCAAGCTGACGACGTGCCAGAACAGGGTTGTAGTTAATCCCACCACATGTACCAAGAAGAGGCACATTGGAGAATTCACCACAAGAGTCAATAATCTGCACACCATCATATGCACGGTTATACCAAAAGATATCATTATTAGTGAGAGACATAAGTCTCGTGGACCACCGTAGACATCCTTTATTCTCCTTGAAGGCGACCGTCTATGGCAAGTGCGAAATAAACCACTTGTACAATAGAGGCAAACAACACACAATGGTACCACCACCCTTCGCATTCCTCATATGCAAAGAGAAATAAGTGTCACCCAATAGAGTAGGAACGGGATTAAGAGTAGAGAAAGTCCTAATAACGTTCACATCCACAAACTTGTCCGTGTTGGGGAATAACACTAGCCCATAGATGAGAAGTACAAATATGGCCTCAAAGGCGTCCTCACTCATGGCCTTCCCATACAAAGTAGCTTGAGCAATGAGGAAATCAGATGGGAGACCTTGAATTCCACCTTTGGTAGTCATATGAGCACAAACCAGAGATTCATCTATATGCAACATATCAGCTATCTCTTGAGAAGTATGAACCCTCTCTAAGCCACTGAATGGCAACTAATCTAGAATAGGTATACCCACAAGATAGGCATACTCCTCAAGTGTGGGCAAAAGCTGGAAATCCGGAAATGTGAAGCAACGGTGCAAGAGATCATAGAACTACACCAATACACTCATCAGACCTTCATCCACTTGAGTAGCAAGAATAGACAGAAGCTTCCCATGACAAGCCTTGAAATCCAAGGGATCTAATACATAGGATGTCAAACTCTTTAACTCTTTCAAGTCGGGTTGTCTGAAACTGTACTTCTTTGTCTATCCATGTTTGAAAATTTGCAAATAGACCTCTTAAGTTCCTTGAACATTTTCTCATTGTTGATGATATGGATGTGTATGAATGCATGAATGCATGGATGCAACAATCATACTCAAGGATCAAGCAAATCACACCACACAAAGGTCATGGGATGGATCAAGTCATCCTTAATATCAATCATCCATTTTGGTGGATTAGGGTTTACACCTTATCAACACCCAAGTTCCATTAATATTGAGGATATACAAGAACGGATAACCATGAATCAAGGGTTTGTTGCAAGTCACGAGCATGGAGTCTCGGTTAAGAACCACCCAAAGGGAGTGTACTAGGGTTTAAACCTGCCAAACATGTTCTACAAGAAGTTCCCATAGTCATCATCCCATCTTTCGGATATTATTGGATAAACGACTACTTGTATTCCAAAAATATTCTCAAGAGAGACTCTTATGAGTGTAGTATCGCGTAACAATCGCATCAAATCTTACACTTGAACGACCTTCGCACTACGTCCTAAAAATAGGCCAAGATGGGCTTGGTAAACTAAGCTCCTTGGCTTCTAAGGTCTATATTGGATAGAGTAATGCCTAACCACGACTACTCGTGTGACATTATTGATCCCAACATAACCTCCACCAAGTGAATGGGCTTGCAAGTCAACTTGCTAAGGAATAACTCCACACAAGTATGCCATTCTCCTATCCTAAGTGCACTCGAGTTCAGGTATAGAACTCATCTCACAAGAGACCACCAAGCACACAAGCAATTGATATATCAAGCAATTCATACATTACAAACAATATAGTAATCCCAAATTTGCACAAAATATGTCACAAAAAATAATATACAATACAATACAACAAATATGAAAAGTAGGCAAAACCCACTAGGCAAAAATCCCCAGCAGAGTCGCCACTTTTCTGTAGCGGGGTATTCGTTACCTTTAGATTTATTGACTAAATCAAAAGTAAATCATACGAATCGAGTCGCCACCACACTTCTATTTATCCAAGGTAAAGGTTAGAAAGCGAACAAAAACCGAGAAGTTTTATCGAATAAAAAACTAATAAAAATGTTAGAGATCGGGGTAAGGGGGTTGGTTATGCAATGGGAAGGTTTTAAGCACCCAAAACATCCTAGGTACTCCTAGGGAGCCCTTTTCACAATTGTTGTAAGGTAGGTTGGTATTTGTGAAAATTATTTATGCAAACATGATTGGGGAGATGAGAAGAGAATGTACAAATTATTTATAATTTTTGTGTTTGAATGGATAAACCCATTGCCTACGTACCATCTTAAAAAAGATTAGGATCAAAACCTCGTAGTTCGGGGTAAAAATCTCAAAACAAGTTGGTGAATTGATTGGTCCAAAAGCCTTAAGGTCTTTTGTTATCCCAGGGAGAAAACTCAACCTAAAACCACAAATCCACCATGTGAGGATACCTTCAACATGCTAGTGAGGGGTTAACCCTATAATAAGCATGGAAGACTCATTGTCCATCACTAAGGACATAGGTGAGTATTATATCTACCTCAAGGATAACTCAAACCTAATAGCTAAAGATTATGAAAACTTTTGGTAACGAGTGGCCATTGAAACCACAAAAATATTTGAATGAGTTATATTTACCAATGAAAAGTATTTACAAAATATGGTCAAAGTTGATTTAAGGGTTCAATTCAAAATAAGTGTTGTGAAAAGAAGTTTGAAAAATCAAAAGCATAATCCTTAGGTTTCTAATGTTGAAAACAAATGTTAATGTTTGCACAAGAGTTTTGGCTTGGGTTAGAGTGGAGGGAAGAAGAAGAATGGCTAAGTCCTAAGCATACAAAGAGGAAGGAAAAGAAGTAAGACCACAAATGGAGTTCCCTTCTTGAGATCATAGTGATGATCCAAGTAGCTATCATCCTTTGGAATAAGCAAGCAAATAGGCAAATACTCAAGCAATCAATCAATCAAGCAAGCTTTTAGGAATCTTCCAATGGCTGTTGCATCTCTCACTTTAGATGCACATGACAATGGTTCTTCAATTTGGCTCAAATAGGAATCCCTAGCACAAGAACACATACATCAAAAAATTCTATAATGCAAACAAAGAATGGACAATAGTGGGTTTAGAAATTTTGTCGTTCCAATTCATCTTCAACATTAAGTCCTTTTTACTCCATTTTTTCATAGGGAATGTCCTAAAGTCTAAGTCCTTTTGCCCATTTGCATTTGGTTCACATCAATCAACACAAAATACAAGCACAAAAGTATATACACAATTATATGCTCAAGTGAGCAAAAAGAAAATTGCATTAACATGAACATGTGCTCAAGGGAGCAAAGGGGTAAAAGCAAATGAATAATATGTACAAGAATATTAAATTGCATTAATGTAAAGTGCAAGAATTAAATGTTAATGGTCAATTGTTAATGTTAGTGTGCCATAAGGAAATTTAGCGTTATGTTAAGCAATCGTAAATGGATTAATGTAGTAGTCACACCTATCTGAGACCGGTCAGTAAAATATAGGCAACAAACACAAGTTAGAGATCTTGATTAGTGAATCAAGCTCCTACAATTAAATCTCAAATAAATCTCATCCAAAGATTAGAATATTTTTCATAGATCCATCATCATCCAAAGAGGTTAAGAAAATATTTTTGTATTTTTTGGATATTGAAAACTATTTAAAATGAATTAAAAATAACCAGAAAAGAGAAAATTCATAAAAAATATCAAATGATAAAATAAAAAATATTAAAAATCATTTTCAGAAACTAGAAATTAAAAGAGAAATAATGCAATTGGTCTCATATTTTTTGGAATTAAAATGAGAGAGATATGATTTTTTGAAATAAAATGGAATAAACAAAAATTAAAAGGAAAATCAGAAAATGAGAAAAACCACACGCGTTAGATCAATTTCATTAATTGACCTGGCATATCAAACGATCCACATGCGCGCGTCCACCAAAGTCCAGGGTCAATGAGAAACATGTGGTATTAAAAAAAGTCATAAAAAAGGAAGGACCAGATTAGATCTGGAGATTACAGTTCACTCTTGAGATGAAGATGAAGCAAGGTCAAGGAATTTTGAGTCTGAAAATCAACCAATGTAGTTGAAAATCAGATCTGAATTTTTGAAAAGAAAATGAGAAATCCTTTAGGTATTGTAAGACCCCAATTTTGACCCTAAGATCCCTCATGGCATCATAACATTGCATTTGCAAAGCCTCAAGGATCATAAGCATATTGTTTCCCTTTGCCTTTGGGTGGGATCTCTTCTTGTGAGTGGTTTGAGGTCACCAAGAATGCTTGAATTGTATATTATTGCTTTTCTTATTTTGTTTACTAACCAAAAGCACAAAAATATGTCACTAACATCTTTTGTTTATAGCTTGAGCAATCACAAGGTCAAAAGTTTAAAGGAGATCATTGGTGCAAAGATATGGCCAAGAGAAGAGGAAAGCAAGCATGGTAATGGTTCCCAAAGCTCTCCTCCATCAAATATGCCTCCCTAGCATCTCAATTCATCATTTTGATCAAAGCAAGTCAAAGGGTTTGAGGTTTGTTCCCCAAGGAAACCCTAGTTCATCAGATCATCCACAATGCCTTGCTCTTGAAGCTACCTCAGCCCATGGTCAAATGCAATCAAGGGAAGTTCTTTAATTCATCATTTCATGCATATTTGAACTTATTTGAGTGTCCTCAATCATCAACTCATCAAGATATGAGTCATGGACTTGAGAAGTTGATCAGTCAATTCATCTGACTATTTTGAAATGCACTGAGACCTAACATTTTATGTGTTGGTCAAATGGAGATGATCCCAAAAGAAAATATGTTCTTAAGTACAATATGAACAACTTTCATGTTCATCAAAAAATTGATTTGAAGCTTGAAAGGTCATCTCCCATTCCAATACATTATAGGTCATTTTGACTGAAACCCTAATTTTGGGTCAACTTCCCAAGAACATAACTCATTAATTTTTTCTGATTTTGAGGTGGGATCAAATGCATTGGAAAGCTTAAGATGTCCACTTCAAATGTTATGTTGAACAAAAATTCAAAATCTCAAAGTAAATACATGTGATAATGCAAGACATTATAGGTCACTTTGGACCAAATGCATTGAAAGTCAAAAAAGTCCAACTTCAAATGCCCATAACTCTTTCATAAAAAATCCAAATGATGCAAAATTTAAGTCAATTTTGATTTTATTGAAAATATCAACAACTTTGGTGTTGTAGGTGTTATCATTTGAGGCTTGCATCATCAAAACAGAGGGGCTTGAACATTGGCCAAACTTGGAAACTTTGCCTTTGCATGTTTTACACCTCACACTTTAAACTCAAAATTCACTAATTTCCACACTTCAAATGGATTCTTACCCAACATAACATTTGTTCCTTACATCAATACCTTTCCAACCATTACTCACATGCTCATGTTTGGATTTGGCAAATGGCATTTTCGAAGAGGAGAAGTTTTAGGCATAATTGTGCATAACATGTTGAAACTCATTATACAAGCTTGTGCATTGCCTCACATGCTCATGTTTGGATTGATCACACTTGCCTTGCCTCTCCATTTATAAATAGAAGCCTCACTCCATTCAAATTTGATCCATGAATCAACCTGTAATGATGCTGAACTGAAAACCAAACCTCTTACCAAAGGAGCTATTTCACTTTTCTTCAATTTTTTCAGATCTAAAATTCAACTAAATCTGGTTGAATATTTGGATCTAAATCTCCTAGACCTTCATCCTTTAGTCCATTGCACTTCTGTTTTGCCAAAGGAAGCAAGGAAAAGAGCTCAGATCTTCACAATCCAAGGTTGTTCTTCAACTGGTTTTTTCTTCGAATCTCACCATTTATTGATCGATTTGCTTGGATATTGTGTTGGCTGAAGTCCTCTTCATAGAGGCAATTATTTTGAGTGCTTAATTGTTGAAATCCATGAAGTTCACATGAACACCACAGAATTTCCATCTCTGATTTCTCTCAATATAGAGATATAGAGTGGAATTGAGTGGTACAGGGATGATGTACATCATCCCAGCTTTCCAATGATGTATGGATCGTGTATTTTGGTTAAGCTTTTGAAACCTGCAATTTTGGCCGGAATCTTCGTGCTCACCGGGGAACACGGTGGCTCCGGTCACCGTCCCACCGTCCCTTTGCCAGATGCGTTGTGGACCATTGGATCTAATCTCCAGTTTGTATCCCAGCCCTTGGATCTTTTGACTTTTAATAATGCCATGTGTTTCGCTGATGACTTTGGTATACCATGGAAGCGCGCATGTGGAGCGTCTGATCAGCCACGTCAATTAATGAGGCTTGATCAGACGCTCCTTGTTTTTTTGAATTTTCTAATTTCTGTTTTAATTTCTTTTATTTCCATTATTTTCAAAAATTCATATCTTCTTCATTTTAAATCCAAAAAATATGGGACCAATTGCATTCTTCTCCAAATAATTTCTAGTTTATAATTTTTATTTTTAATATTTTTTATTTTTGTCATTTGATATTTTTTGTGAATTTTCTCTTTTCTGGTCATTTTTAATTCATTTTAAATAGTTTTTGATATTCAAAAAATACAAAAATATTTTCCCAACCTATTTGAATGATGATGGATCTATGAAAAATATTCTCATCAATTTATTAATTGATTTGAGATTTATTTGAGATTTTAGTTCAATTAGGTTATTTTTATTCATTTTTAATTGATTAAAAATAGTTTCTGACTTTTAAAAATGCTGAAATTTTTTGTCAAACTTTGTTTGACCTTGTTGAACTTGGGATAAATCACTTGGACCTTTCAAGGTTGATTTGAAGTGATTTTGAAGTTTGACCTTTCTTTTATTTTTAATTCAAGTTTATTTTAATATTAAAAATGCCAAAAATATTTTGCTTATTGTTTGACCTCCAATCTTCATCTCACTTCTGATTTCTCATTGTTTGACTTTGACTTTCAATGTCATTTGGTCAATACATATGGATTGGTACATTTTATTTCACCTTATGCACTTTATTCTTTCCATTTCCTTCTCCATTATTCATCTATTTCTTCTTCTTATTCTTTTTCTTTTTTGATCAATGAGTTAAATGTTGATAAGTTAGCATTGATTAGGGAGGTTTAATCTTCCTTAATTCAAATCTAATTCATCTTGATCAATTGATCAAGTGAATGGCTTTGCATTAAGGATAGGTTGCTTCCTAAATCATGCAAAAGACTTAAACCAATACAAGATCAATTCTCTTCTTCTTTTTGGCATGGCAAGTTGTTGGAACTTGGTTCACTAATCAAGACTTCTAACTTGTGTTGTTGACTACATTATTATTGACCGGCCTCAGATAGTTGTGACTTCTACATAAGTCCAATTACGATTGCTTAACATAGCGCTAAAAATTGCCTTATGGCATACTAACTACTAACACTAATCATTAACCATTTAACATTTACTTTTTGCTCTTTACTTTTATGCAATTTACCATTCTTGTACATATTATTCATTTGCTTTTCTCTTTGCTCATTTGACCATATGTTTATGCTAATGCAATTTGCCTTTTGCTCACTTGAGCACATAATTGTGTATATACTATTGCGCTTGTGTTTTGTTTTGATTGTTGTGTACCAAATGCAAAGAATTGGACAAAATGGACTTAGATTCTAGGACTTTACCTAAGCTAATGGAGTTGAAGAGCAACTAGGCCTCATGCCTTTAGAATGCTTAAATGTCAAAGAGCAACTAGGCCTCATGCCTTTAGAATGCTTAAAGCTTGAAGATGAACATTGAAAGGACCATATTCTAAACTCCCTCTTGTCCATTCTTTGATTGGTAAATAGAACCTTTTGATGTGTGTGTTTCTTTGTGCTTGGGATTCCCACTTGAGCCAAATTGAGGAACCATTACCATGAGCTCCTAAGATAGAGAGATCCAAGATGCATTGAGGAGCCTTCCAAGAGTTCATTTGATTGATGATTGCTTGAGTTTATGCTTATGTGATTGCTTATTCCAAAGGATGGGAGCTACTTGGATCATCCATATGATCCCAAGAGAGGAACTCCTTTTGTGGTTTTGTTTTTTGTTCCTTACCTCTTTGTTTGCTTAGGACTTTAGTCATTCTTCTTCTTCCCTCCACTCTAACCCAAGCCAAAACTTTTGTGCAAACATTTAACCTTTGTTTTCAACATTAGAAACCTAAGCCTTATGCTTTTGATTTTCAAACTCTCTTTTCATAACACTTATTTTGAATTAAATCTCTAAGTCAACTTTGACCATATTTTGTATATACTTTTCATTGGTAAATATAACTCATTCAAATACTTTTGTGGTTTCAATGGCCACTCTCCTTAATCAAAAACTTTTCCATAACCTTTAGCTATTAGGTTTGAGTTATCCTTGTGGTAGATGTAATACTCACCTACATCCTTAGTGATGGACAATGAGTCTTCCGTGCTTATTATAGGGTTAACCCCTCACTAGCATGTTGAAGATATCCTCTCATGGTGGATTTGTGGTTTTAGGTTGAGTTTTCTCCCTTGGATAACAAAAGACCTTAAGGCTTTTGGACCAATCAATTCACCAACCCATTTTGAGATTTTTACCCCGAACCACGAGGTTTTGATCCTACCTTTTTAAGATGGTACGTAGGCAATGAGTTTATCCATCCAAACACAAATGTAAATAACTTGTATATTCTCTTCTCATGTCTTCAATCATGTTTGCACAAATAATTTTTTTCACAAAAACAACAACCTTACAACACATATGAAAAGGGCTCCCTAGGAGTACCTAGGATGTTTTAGGTGCCTAACACCTTCCCATTGCATAACCAACCCCCTTACCCAGATCTCTGATTCTCTTTTACTAGTTTTTGTTTCGATAAAACTTTTAGGTTTTTGTTCGCTTTCTAACCATTCCTTTGGATAAATAGAAGTGCGGTGGCGACTCGACTTGTATGATTTACCTTGGATTTAGTCAATATCTCTAATGGTAACGAATACCCCGCTACATGTATGGCTATGGATTAAGTTTTGCAACATAATAGACGCCTTCAGGTTGTTGAATAATGGAGCCAAGCACTCTTATTTATAGCAATTGGCAAGGCAATGCATGAAAGTTTCATGTGCATGAATGAAGAGGGCCTCCATGCATGGGCCTGTACAGGCGCATGGAGGACCCAAATCCTATTGGTTTGGCAAACTTAACATCATCAAATAAGTTTTGGACATGCAGATGAGATGTAATTGGCTTATGCAATGAGTTTGAATCAAGTTTCCAAAAATGCACTAAAATATTCTCCTCTTCGAAAATGCCTCTTCCAAAAATAAAACATGGCCTTGTGGGTAATGGTTGGAAATATCTTTACATGAGGATCAATTGTTATGATGAGCAAAACTTCATTTGGAATTGGGAAGTTAGTGAAAATTGGCCATAAATTTCAAGGTTCAAAATGTGTGTATGTGAAAAATTCCGAAATCGGCCAACTTCAAGCCCTTCGGTTTCAATGAAGCAAGACCCAAATGATAAAACCTTTAACATAAAAGTTGTAGATCATTTCAAGACAATAAATTTGGACTCAAATTTTGCATCATTTGGATTTTTTATGAGAAAGTTATGGGCACATGAAGTTGGATTTTTTCACATTTCAATGCATTTGGTCCAAAGTGACCTATAATGTTTTGCATTATCACATGTATTTTTTTTAGGAGTATTAAAATTTGTTCAACATAACAAATTAATTATACATCTTAAACTTTCCAATGCATTTGATCCCACCTCAAAATCATGAAAAATGAATGAGTTATGTTCTTGGGAAGTTGACCTAAAATTAGGGTTTCGATCAAAATGACCTATAATGTTTTGAAATGGATGATGACCTTCCAAGATTCAAATAAATTTTTGATGAACATGAAAGTTGTTCATATGGTTCTTAAGAACATGTTTTCGCTTGGAGTCATCTCCATTTGACAGACACATAAAATGTTAGGGCTCAGTGGATTTCAAAATAGTTAGATGAATTGACTGATCAACTTCTCAAGTCCAAACTTCAAATCTTGATGAGTTAATGATTGAGGACACTAAAATAAGCTCAAATATGCATAAAATGACGAGTGAAAGAACTTCCCTTGATTGTATTTGATCATGGGTTGACGTTGCTTCATGAGCAAGGCATAGTTGATGCATAGATGAATTAGGGTTTCCTTGGGAAACAAGCCTCAAGCCCTTTGGTTTGATTTGATCAAATTGACAAATTGAGATACTTGGGAGGCATATATGATGAATAGGAGCCTTGTGAACCATTTTCATGCTTGCTTTCACCTTCACCTGGCCATATCAATGAGCATAGGGTCTTCTAGAAGCCTTGAATCTTATGATTGCTCAAACTACAAAACAAAAGATGTTAGTGACATATTTTTGTGCTTTTAGTTAGTAAACAAAATAAGAAAAGCAATAATATACAATTCAGGCATGCTTGATGGTCTCAAACCAACTCACACAAGTTCCCACCCAAAGGTTAATGAGCCAAGATGCTATGATCCTTGAGGCAAATGTAAATGCAATGATATGATGCCATGAGGGATCTTAGGGTCAAAATTAGGGTCTTACAGTAGGCCCGAATGTCAAGAAGAACCCATTGCCCGAGCATGGGAAGGCGGCTGTCAATATGGTTCAGGGGTGCCCTGGAAAATATAAAGTCCTTTATGTGAATGACATAAGAAAGTCCTTGGTAGAGATGCATAAGCTATTGTGTGAGCACAGTCACTATGAGCATGATCACGATGTGTGCACTGTCAACAAAAGAGGATGCCGCAAGATAAGAAGGGACATCCAAGAGATGCTAGACCAAGGGATGATTGAGATACTTCAAAATTGTAAGACGATGAAGTCGATGTTATTACCCCAATGTTCAAAATTCCTGATCCTGTTGTCGTTAAGTATGATGGTAGCAAGAAGAAGGTGGTGCCAACTCTTGTGATGAAGCCGGCAGGCCCTGTCCCGCATGTGTCAGATAAAGCGGTCCCGTACCGTTATAATGATGTTATGCTGGAAGATGGGAAGGAGGTTTCGTTCCCCTCAACCTCTGTTGTAAGCATATCCGACGTTAGTGGAGTGACCCATAGTGGTCGTGTTTTCTCGGCTCAGCCGAAATCCCACGAAGACGCTGTGAAGAGGGATGTTGTTAATCCTGCCGGTCCCGTGGGGACTTCTTCTTCAAATCAGTATGTTCTTGTTGTGAAGGGTGTTGACCCTGTTGTTGTCAAAGCTGACAAAGCTCCTATCCTGGTTGGCCAGTCTAGCATGTTAAGAGATGATGGTGATGAGATGCTGAGGCTCATCAAAAGGAGCAAATACAATGTTGTGGAGCAGTTGCTTCAAACTCCATCAAAGATATCTGTCCTATCTTTGTTGATGAATTCAGACCCACACTGTGAAGTGTTGCAAAGGGTGTTGGATGTGGCATACATGGATCACGATGTCACGATTGAGCAGTTTGATAACATTGTTGCAAATATAACTTCCTGCAACAATTTGAGCTTTTGATGATCTTCCCGAGGAGGGAAAAGACCACAATTTGGCTTTACATATCTCTATGAATTTTAAAGACGATGCACTGTCCAACGTGTTGGTGGACACAGGTTCATCACTTAATGTATTGCCAAAGTCCACTCTTGCCAAACTTTCATACTAGGGACCTCCCATGAGGCAGAGTGGAGTGGTAGTAAAAGCTTTTGATGGATCGCGTAAGACCGTGATCGATGAATTAGATCTCCCGATCAAGATTGGACCTAGTGATTTCCAGATCACTTTCCAAGTTATGGACATACATCCGTCATACAGTTGTTTACTTGGTAGACCATGGATTCACGAGGCAGGCGCCGTGACATCCACCCTACACCAAAAAGTTGGTGGTGATAGGGGGAGAGAAGGCTCTCTTGGTCAACCATTTATCTTCCTTTTCCTACATTGATGCTGAGGATTAGGTTGGAACTCCGTTCTAAGCCTTATCTATTGCTGAGCCTTCTAGGAAAGGACTTTCTTCATTTGTCTCCTATAATGACGCGAAGTTGGCCATTGAGCATGGTGCAACTACTGGTTTAGGGAAAATGATAAAGTTGGAAGATAATAAATCTCGGGTTGGTATAGGGTATTCTTCCGGTGTTTCTAATGATCTTGGGTTGTTTCAGAGTGGAGGTTTCATCCATACCGTTGAAGATCAATAAACTGCTGCCATCATTGAAGAAGATGAAGAGGAAGACCTCGGCAACTTTGTCATACCTGGAGGGATCTGCAATAATTGGGTCGCTGTGGATGTTCCAACAGTTATCCATAAGTCAACGTAATGTGTTCATTTTATTTAAAAACCCTTCTCCCATGCCAAAAGGAGAAGTGAAGACATTGTTGGCATAATTGATTAGTACAATGATATTCATTCAATAATCGCATGTTAAATGTTTGTTTTTTCAAATTATTTTTCATTTTTTCTTTTCGCATGAAATTGGTGATCACCATAAAACCCTAAAAAGAGAATAAAATCAATCTTTTCATCTGCATAATGATTTGCCTTGTTTGAATTCTGAAATCTGTTTTATACTCAAAATCATTATGCAGGTTAATCAAACCCATTGAACATAATGATCCAACACCATCTCCCAACTTTGAGTTCCCTGTATTTGAGGCAGAAGAAGATGATGTTGAAGAGATTCCTAATGAGATTACCCGTCTGCTTGAGCATGAGGAGAAGATCATTCAGCCACATCTTGAAAATCTGGAAACAGTCAACTTGGGGTCTGAAGACTGCATTCGTGAAGTGAAGATTGGGGAACTCCTTGAAGAGTCTGTTAAGAAGGGGTTAATTGAGTTGCTACGAGAATATGTCGACGTCTTTTCCTGGTCGTATGAAGACATGCCTGGTCTAGATACTGATATCGTGCAACATTTCTTGTCGTTGAAGCCTGAGTGTGTGTCTGTGAAGCAAAAGCTCAGAAGAACTCATCCTGATATGGTAATGAAGATTAAAGAAGAAGTTCAGAAGAAAATTGATGTGGGGTTTCTGGTGACTTCTACATATCCTCAATGGGTGGCCAATATTGTGCATGTACCTAAGAAAGATGGAAAAGTCCGAATGTGTGTGGATTACCGTGACTTGAATAAAGCTAGTCCGAAAGATGATTTCCCTCTACCACACATTGATATGTTGGTAGACAATACGACTAATTTCAATGTCTTTTCATTTATGGATGGATTTTTCGGTTATAATCAGATTAAAATGGCACCCGAGGATATGGAGAAGACAACATTCATCACACCTTGGGGAACATTCTATTATCGAGTGATGCCCTTCGATTTGAAGAACGTCGGAGCCACGTATCAACGTGCTATGACTACCTTGTTTCATGACATGATGCACAAGGAGATCGAGGTGTATGTCGATGATATGATTGCCAAGTCGAAAACAGAAGTTGAACATGTAGAACACTTGCTGAAGCTTTTCCAGCGTTTGAGAAAGTACAAACTCCGCTTGAATCCGAACAAGTGTACATTTGGAGTCCGTTCCGGCAAGTTATTGGGCTTTATTGTCAGCGAGAGAGGTATTGAAGTTGATCCTGCCCAGGTCAAAGAAATACAAGAGATGCCTGCGCCCAAAACTGAGAAGCAAGTCCAAGGTTTTCTTGGCCGCTTGAATTACATTTCGAGATTTATATCCCACATGACTGCCACATGTGCGCCTATATTCAAGCTCCTCCGGAAAGATCAGCGTCATGATTGGACCGAGGATTGCCAAAAGGCCTTTGACAACATCAAAGACTATCTGTATGAGCCTCTGATTCTGTCTCCGCCTGTTGAAGGGAGACCGTTGCTTATGTACTTGACTGTGCTTGATGATTCCATGGGTTGTATCCTTGGTCAGCAAGATGAATCCGGAAAGAAAGAATATGCAATATACTACTTGAGTAAGAAGTTCACTGACTGTGAGTCTCGATACTCAATGCTTGAGAAGACGTGATGTGCTTTGGCTTGGGCTGCTAAGCGTTTACGCCAATATATGTTGAATCATACAACTTGGTTGATATCCAAAATGGATCCGATCAAGTATATCTTTGAGAAGCCTGCTTTAACTGGGAGGATTGCTCGTTAGCAGATGTTGTTATCTGAGTATGATATTGAGTGTCGAGCTCAAAAAGCTGTTAAAGGTAGTATCGTAGCTGACCATTTGGCGCATCAAATAATTGAAGATTATCAGTCTGTGCAATATGACTTCCCTGATGAGGAGATTCTGTATTTGAAGATGAAAGTTTGTGATGAGCCTACGCTCGATGAAGGGCCAGAACCTGGTTCCCGATGGGGTATGGTATTCGACGGTGCTGTCAATTAGTATGGAAATGGTATTGGGGCAGTGATTATTACTCCTCAAGGCACGCATTTTCCTTTTACAGTAAGGCTAACTTTCAAATGCACGAATAATATGGCGGAGTATGAGGCTTGTATTATGGGTTTGGAAGAATGTATTGATCTTAGGATCAAACATTTTGATGTTTATGGCGATTCAGCCCTTGTTGTTAATCATATTAAGGGTGAATGGGAGACGAATCAGCCTGGTCTCATCCCATATAGAGATTATGCAAGGAGGATTTCAACTTTCTTTACTAAAGTTGACTTCCATCATATTCCTCGAGATGAGAATCAGATGGCGGATGCTCTCGCTACGCTTGCTTCAATGATTACTGTCAATTATTGGAATGAAGTTCCAAATATTAATGTGATGCGCTTGGATAGACCAGCTCACGTGTTTGCAGTTGAGGAGGTGAAAGATGATAAGCCGTGGTATTATGATATCAAGTGTTTTCTCTAAAGTCATACTTACCCGCCTAGGGCATCTGTTAAAGATAAGAATACTTAGAGGAGATTATATGGCAGTTTCTACCTTAATGGTGATGTGCTTTACATGAGGAATTTTGACATGGTTCTGCTCAGATGCGTGGATAGACACAAAGCAGACCTGTTGATGACTGAAGTCCATGAGGGTTTATTTGGTACTCATTCCAATGGACATGCAATGGCGAAAAAGATGTTGAGAGTAGACTACTATTGGCTGACAATGGAGTCTGACTGCTGCAAGTTTGTGAAGAAATGCCACAAGTGTCAGATTTATGCGGATAAGAGTCATGTTCCCCCGACACTTCTGAATGTTATTTCCTCACCATGGCCTTTCTCCATGTGGGGAATTGACATGATTGGCATGGTTGAGCCTAAGGCGTCGAACGATCACCATTTTATTCTCGTAGCCATTGATTACTTCACGAAGTGGGTTGAAGCGGCGTCGTATGCAAATGTGACCAGGCAGGTGGTTGTGAGGTTTGTCAAGAACCAACTCATATGCCGATATGGTGTGCCAGACAAGATCATTACTGATAATAGATCTAACTTGAATAATAAGATGATGAAAGAGTTATGTAGCGAGTTCAAGATTGCACGTCATAATTCTTCTCCCTATAGACCCAAGATGAATAGGGTTGTTGAAGCTGCTAACAAAAACATCAAGAAGATTATCTAGAAGATGGTTGTTATGTACAAAGATTGGCATGAGATGCTGCCATTTGCTTTCCATGGCTATCGTACATCCGTCTGCAATTCAACAGGGGCAACCCTTTTCTCCCTTGTATATGGCATGGAGGTTGTGCTCCACGTAGAGGTCGAAATCCAATCAATGAGAGTCTTGATGGAAGCCAAGTTAACTGAGGCTGAATGGGTTCAGAGTCGTTATGACCAATTGAATTTGATTGAAGAGAAGAGATTTACTGCCTTGTGCCATGGTCAGATGTATCAACAAAGGATGAAGAAATCTTTTGATAAGAAGGTCAAACCTCGTGTGTTCCGAGAAGGTGACGTCGTGTTCAAGAAAGTCTTGTCTTCCGTGCCCGATCCCAGGGGCAAGTGGACTCCGAACTACGAAGGTCCATATGTTGTTAAGAGAGCCTTTTCAGGCGGTGCTTTGTTGCTCACAACTATGGATGGGGAGGATTTCACTCGTCCTGTGAATTCAGATCCAGTCAAGAAATACTTCGCCTAAAAATAAAAACAGAATAGCTCACTAAGTTGAAAACCCGAAAGGGCAGCTTAGGCAAAAATGAGCATCTCGATGGATTGAAAACCCGAAAGGGAGATCCAGGCAAAAGTTAGAGACATAAAAAAATGAATATATATCCCGCTATATTGAGTACCTCACCCTGGGGTAATCTAGGCCAAAATTAGGGATTTGGCAAGTAACTGCATCCTAACGAGACCTTGTTTTACAAGCTGTCGTCTGTCAAAGATTCTTGCTCAGTCATCATCAATTGAAGTTTCGAGTATAGTGGATTCAGAGTTGGTGGAGAAACGATCATTATGTTCAATGTAGCCCATTTCCATGTATATCACCAATTTCAAATTCGTAAAGATCCATGGAGTCTCGCCATTTACGGGCTACCATTCTCTTAAATAAATTTGGGCCTTTATCCAATTCTTTGCACTCTTATTTGTTCTTGTTTAACAAACGTTTGCATGTTTTAATTGATGAATATCATTGTTTTAAACAAATAAAGTTTTCATAAATAAACTGTTTTAAATAAAATGAACATTCACAATGACTGAAAGGATAAGTGGAATGTCCTCAGTGCTTTCCCAAGGATAGTATGATCACCAAAGGGTAAGACATTTGTTCATTTTCTGGCATTCTTATATCCTCTTCATCAGCTTTCAAGTTGCCTCCCCAGCGAGCGCAGAAAAAAATAATACATTATCAACTTCCGAGAGAGTCTGGTATGAGAATTTCTCCTTGATGGCAGTGAATTGGTCGGTCTTATGGATTGCTTTCCCCTAGTTGGATTTTCATCCAACGCATTCCCGATGGTTTATTGTGTATGCATACTTGTTTCTCCCGTGGAATTTTTGCCTCGATCTTTTAGAGATGTGTATTCCTCTATAACAGGCACTAGCATTTGTGTTTTATCATTTGTATGGTTGTCATCCCTTGTGTGGACTGACCTAAAATCCCTTATAGATTGATAAAAGTTGATATGTTATCTACTCACGAGGAAGTTTGTCTTTCCTCAGCATGAGTAAGAATCTCCAACGGAGTAGGCATGTGTTCCATGCAGAGCTATCTTTCCAGATATTTGTCTCCTCAGTAGGAAGTCTCCTAGTGCAATTGATGAAGGGCTTGTTTCCCTTTTCATTTATTTTGAGCAAAGGTATCCCAGGTATATCGCTTGTTGATGAAGGATTCGTTTCCGTTTTCCCCGGCCAGGGTAGTTTCCTCAAGAGCATTTGCAGCTTGTCCCGGTAGGGTTGCCAGATCAGAGTTTGATGTTGGTATCTCCTCCGAGTCCGAAGTTTTCCTTCCCCAATGGAGCGAAATACTATTATTCCCCTTTGTAGAGTTTCCTCTCCGGCAGATAGAAGGGGGTGTTTGATTGATATACGTCTGGTTGGTGGTTATCTCCCACAGAGTTTTACATCATTCCTTTCTAAGCTTCCCCAGTAGAGTTTCTTCTCCGGTGGATCTTATTGTTTTTTAACCACCTGTCCCCGAGAGAGTTGATGGAAACTCCCCGACAGATTTTCTGCATTTTCCTTATGTCAGGATTGTTTGCTTCTGGAGGATTTCTCCTATGCAGAGTGTTACCCCTTGTAGTTTAAAGCTTTAACTTTTCCTATTCACAGTTGTGGTTAAGGTCTTCCCTTTGTTTACTCTTATTTCAGAGATAATCCCCATCAGAGTTGAGTTCTCTGTTCGATTATCCTCTTTCGCTGCTCCTGAATACACCTTCTTTGTACCCTCAGCGAGTGTAGCATTGGGATAGGGTTGGATACCCCCGATGATTTATTTTCATCCCTCTTGGGTTATTCCCAAGCTGAGTTCTCCAGTAGGCTTCGCCCTTCTTGTCGAGATGTTGTGTCGGGTGTCTGTTCGTGATTCTTGGACTTGTTTGTGTTAGACATGTCTGTTTGTCAGCATTAATCATACACAACTCATACAGATACATGTATAATCATAGCATTCAGATATTTATGTTGCATTCTTTTCCATATATCTTTGTTTATTATCTCCTGCTGTTGGTGAAATGTTCTTCCCCAAGCAGATGTTTGTGTCTGATCTCTCCATATATAGTCAGCCCCAAAAGCAGAAAGTGTCTATCTTTCCTTCTTCCTTCCCTACTGAGTTATGTCCTTGTGGATGATTATTCTTTCAGTTTCCTCCCCGGTTGTGTATTGGGATGGAATTACTCCCCCCGAGTTATATCCTCATCGGGTTAAGTTTTGTTTGATTATGTCTTTCTAGTTTGTTCCTAGATTGACTCCTTTCTTGTTATCCCCTGCAGTTCCCTGTGGTTTAGTTGTTCAATTGCTCAGTAACCAGTAATTGTTCATCCTTCCCCCATCGGATCTTGTGGCCTTCTACCCAGTAACCAGTAGTTGTAAGTCCTATTTCTGTGGTTTTTTACCCAGTAACCGGTAGATGTAATCCCCTCTTTGTTGGTTGTCTTTACCCAGTAATCGGTATTGATATTCCTTCATTTTTGAGTATACCACCCAGTAACTGGTGATATATCTCTTGAATAATTACTTTTGTCAGGAAATTTATCCCTGGCGAGTCATCTTTCATTTACCCTTGTTTGGTAATGATTGTTTCTCCTTTTGATTGGTCGCCATTTTATACCCAGTAACCGGTATCCCGATGTCCTTTCTTTTCGGTCGATTTATCCTCTATTAACCCAGTAACAGGTTGTAGATAACCTTCCATGCGAGTAGGTTATCTATGTTTATAACGGTAATAGATTATATATCTCATGCGCTCTTCAGTCGAAGTCTTTTTTCTTCCCCAGTCGAGTAAGATTCGTATTTCCTCGTGGAATCGATTGTCCATCCTGTAAGTCGAGTTTGATTTTTCATCCCTCCTTTCGGATGATGAGTGTCTTGGTTGTTCCCAATTCACGCCTGGTTGGTCACCTATTATATACCCAGTAACCGGTATCCCTGGTGTTCCTTCCTTCTGCTCCCTATTATGACTTTTGTCCCCTGTGGAGTCAGATTTTCCTGAGTTGAGATGTGCCTTTTGGGTCCTCCTCAGATGTTTCGGACGATTGATATCTTTCACCCTTATACCGGTCTTAGATATTCTTTCTCCCTGAGCGTGTTGTTCTCTCACCTAGTAACTGGTGTTTTGATAACATGTCTCTCTTTGAGTTTATTACCTAGTCACCGGTAATATCTCATTGTTTCTTCCTCAACTGAGTCCTTTGTGGACATCCTCGTCTGAGTCCGGATTTTTTATCTGATGTATTCTTTGTGGATAGTTTTGTTGTATTGGCATATTCCCTAATACATGCATCTTTGCGTCAGCTCGAGTCTTTCCATCGATTTATTTTCGTGGAATCCCTTCGTGTCTCCCAGCAAGTTTTCAAGTCGTGACCTGCTCACGCATTTTTACCTTATTTCCCCCAGAGTCTCTGTCTCCCTAGTGAGTGTGTTTCTCCTATGGACCTTCAGCTTCTCCCAATTTCTTTTTCTTTGTGACAATTATTCACCATGAAGATTTTATTTTGCATGCATACATTTGCATCCTGAGGTCTCTTAGGGACCAAAATTCGTCTCTTTGTTATTATTTAAGCTCATTCTATCTCGTCGAGACGAAGATTTTAACCTTCATATCTCCGACTAGAACGACCTTAAATAGGGGCATCTGTAAGACCCTAATTTTGACCCTAAGATCCCTCATGGCATCATGTTATTGCACAAGTGCATTGCCTCAAGGATCATAACATGTTTGGCTCCTTAACCCTGAGGTTGAGACTTGTTTGAGTATTTTGAGATCACCAAGCATGCTTGTATTGTATATTATTGCTTTTCTTATTTTATTACTAACCAAAAGCACAAAAATATGTCACTAACTCTTTTTGTTTTGAAGCTCAAGTGATCATGTGCTCCACAATGCTCCTAAGCCCAATGCAATGGCTAAATGAAGATGAAAAAAAGCATGACAATGGTCCAAAAAGTTCCTAATCATCATATATGTCTCCCAAGTATCCCAATTTGCCAATTTGATCAAGATAACCCAAAGGGCTTGAAGATTGTTCCCCAAGGAAGCCCTAATTTCATTGTGCTTTGGCTGTGCCTTGCCCATGAAGCAATCTCAACCTCTGACCAAATTTAATAAAGGGAAGTTCTTTCATTCATAATTTTATGCATATGTGAGCCTATTTGAGGCCCCTGAATCATTTATTCATTAAGATTGGAAGTTTGGCCTTGAAAAGTTGACCAGTTAAGTCATCTGACTAAGTTAAGGTTCAATGAGACATAACTTTTGATGTGCTTGTCAAATGAAGATGACCCCACGATAAAACATGTTCTTAAGAACCATATAAACAACTTTCATGTTCATCATAAATCCATTTGAAGCATGGAAGCTCATAATTCATTTCAAAACATTATAAGTCATTTTGACTAAAACCCTAATTTTGGGTCAACTTACCAAGGACATAACTTCCTTAATTTTTATGATTTTAAGGTGAGAAAAAATGCATTGGAAATATTGAGATGTCTAATTCAAATGTTATTTTGGAAAAAATTTCATAATCATAAAATAAATACATGTGATAATGCAAGACATTATAGGTCATCTTGGACCCAATTCATTGAATTTGAAAAAGTACCCAACTTCAAATGCCAATAACTTTTTCATAGAAAATCCAAATGATGAAAACATGGAATCTATATTGACTATCATGAAAGGATCTACAACTTTTATGTTCGAGGTTTTTTCATTTGAATCTTGTAGCATGAGGACAGAGGGGTTTGAATAAGCTTGTTTTTGGTGAACTTTTTCAAAATGATTTGAACATGTTTTGTACTTGGATTTTCCTAGCTAGCTTTCATCAATTTGCACATGCTAAATGGTTTTTTGCCTAACATGACTTTTGTTCCTTATTTTAAAGGCTTTCCAACCATTACTCACAATACTCATTTGGATCTACCATTTGTGAGTTTCGAAATTCTTTTCATTCATGTGCATTTTGGTATTCTTATGTGATAACTTGAATTGCAAGCACAGTCCATCCAATGTACATGTCCAATTGCTTTTCAGATGAACTCAACAAGTTGTTTCAGCCATCATTGGGCCTTCCACACGCCTACACATGCCCATGCAATTCAAATTCCATTTGCCATGCACATGAGCAAAGCATGATCAGCTGATGCATTCAGTTATAAATAGAGGTTTCCTCTCACTCATTTGCTAACCTTTTGGAGATCCCAAGTGCTGCAGAAGTGAAACCATAGCCATCACTAAAGGAATTAATCAATTTTCTTCAATTTTTCGAGCTTAAAATTCAGCATCATTAGCTGAGTTTTAAAGTCAAATTCCTTAGCCTATCACTTCCATTACATTCATAGATCAAAGAGGAGCAAGGATCTTGGAGAATTCGTGGCCAGAATTTCATCAATTCAGAGGTATAATCTCAATTTTTTTGGATCTAGAACTCTTAATTCAATGTAGCATTCTTGTGTTTCTGTGGTTTTCTGAAGTCCTCACACTTGAGGCAAGATGTTGATGCATTTAATTTACCATTTCATGAACATTCAATATGAACACCATGATTTTATCCTTCACATTTCTCTCAATATAGGAAGAGTGAGGGAGATCCATTGGTACAGTGATGATCTACATCACACGAGCTTCATTTCCATGGCCTTATTTTTAATTTTTCATTAAGTTTTATTTTTCTGCAACTGGTGGCCGGAATTGGTTGTTTCGCCGGAGAAGATGGTGGTTTCAACCACCACCACCACATGTGCATACTCCTGGCCTTTGGATCTTGTGTTCAGGATCTAATCTTGTGCGTCCGTGTTACTTACTTATTTTAATTCATGTTGTGGCACGCTTGACTTGTGTACACCGTGTTCCCTCAGATCTGGACCGTGCCAAATGCCACGTCAATTAATGAATGTGGATCAGATGGCTGTGGTTTTTTCGCTTATTTTCATTTTCCATTTATTTTCTGTTAATTCATTTCATTTTCAAAAATTCATTAAAAATTCATTTGAAGTCATAAAAATATGAGACCAACTCCAAAAAATTTCTTGAAAAATCTAGTTTCATATTTTGATTTTTAATTATTTTTGTGACTTCATTTGATATTTTTTATGAATTACTTGGTTTTTAATGATTTTTATTCATTTTAAAATACTTTCTGACTTTTAAAAAATCCAAAAATATTTTCATAGCATCTATGGATCATGATAAGTCATTGAAAAATAGTCTCAATAATTTCTTGATTGTTTTGAGGTTATTTGAGATTTTAATTCATATTATGCTATTTTTAATTGTTTTTAATTACTTTCTGATTTCAAAAATTTATGAGAAAATTAGTCAAAGCTTGTTTGACTTTGTTGAACCTATGAGAATTTAATTGAACTTTGTGAAGTTGCTTTGAATTGAATTTGAGATTCAACCTTATTTGTTTATTTTTCATTTGTATTTTCTTTTAATTAAAAAAAATACCAAAAAAATATTATTGACTCTTTGACTTGTTATCTTCATTTTTCTTCTGTTTGGTGTTGATTGAGGTTCATTTGAATCAACTTTGATCAATTGGGATTGGTTGTTGTCTTCTTATTCCCCTCCCTTTCATCTTCACCCCTTTCTTTCCATCAATGGCCAATGAGTTAAAGTCTTGAGGTTGATCTTGACAAATGAGAAGTTTAACCTTCTTTGATCCAAACCAAAATCAACTTGATCCATGATCAAGTGAGTTATTTTGTGTCAAAGATAGGTTGCTTCTTGGTCAAGCAAATAACCAAAAGTCAATACAAGGCCCTTCCCCTTTTGTTTGGCATGGCAAGTTTATGGAGCTTGGCTTACTAGTCATGATCTCTAACTTGTGTTCTTTGCCTATATTCTTATTGACCGGCCTCAGATAGGTGTGACTACTACATTAGTCCAATTACGATTGCTTAACATAGAGCTACCTTGTCTTATGACAAGCTAATATAACCTTACTAACTACTAACTTTAATTTGAGCTTTTAATTTCTTGCCATTTACTCTTAATGTCATTTATTTCTTTCTCATTATTCATCTTGCTTTTCTCTTTGCTCACTTGAGCATATATTTTATGTTTATGCCATTTTTCTTTTGCTCATTTGAGCCCATTATTGTGTAAATATATTGCTATTTTATGTTATTTGTGTTTGTTTGTTTTGAACCAAAAATGCAAAAGGAGAAAGGACTTAGAATTAGGATTTACTTATGCTTAATGGAGTTCAAGAGCAACTAGGCCTCATGCCTTTAGAATGCAAAAATTTGTTGAAGAGCAACTAGGCCTCAGGCCTTTAGAATGCTAAAATTCAAATTTGATCTCAAAGGACTTCTCCTCAAACTTATTTTTTGTCCATTCCCTTTATTGTGTTGTGAACTTTTTGATGTTTGCTCTTGTGTGATAGGAATCCCATCTTAAGATTGTGAAAAGATGACCATTGTCATGAGTAGCCAAGTTAAGAGCCAAGCAAAATGGAGATCCTAGGAGCTTGAATTCAATTATTGATTGCTTGTTTGTGTGCTAAGTCCAAAGGAAATGAGCATCTTGAGTCATCTCTATGACTCCAAAAAAAGGAACTCCAAGGGTTGTCTTTCCCCCTCTTATCTTTGCTTGCTTTAGGAATATCCATTCTCTTCTTCTCCCCACTCTAACTAAGCCAAAAAAATCATTTTTCAAAACTTTGACTTTGTTTCAAATTAGAAATCTAGGCTTTAGGCCTTTGACTTTTTCAAAACCATTTTCATCAATACTCATTGTGAATAAACTTTAAATCCACTTTGACTCCATTTTGTAAATAAATTTAACTTGTAAATATAACCTATTTCAAGTTGTTTTGTGGTTCCAATGGCCACTTTGTTAAAACCATTTTAAAACATTAGTCATAGGTTTGAATTATCATAGTGGTTGATGTAAATCTCACCTCATCCTTAGTGTTGGATTATAAGCCTTCCATGCTTATTATAGGGTTAACACCTCACTAGCATGTTGAATCCTTCCTCACATGGTGGATTGTTGGTTTAGGTTGAGTTTTCTCCCTTTGATAACAAAAGACCTTAAGGCTTTTGTCTAAAATCAATTCACCAATCTTTGAGATTTTTACCCCGAACTACGAGGTTTTGATCCTCCTTTGTGATGGTACGTAGGCAATGGGTTCATCCATTCAAACAACAAATTTTGTAAATATAATCTATTCTTTTCTCATCCCTCCAATATTTTGTACAAATCTTTTCACAAATACCAACCTACAACACATATTTGCAAAAAGAGGTTCCCTTAGAGTACTAATGATGTTTTGGGTGCGTAAAACCTTACCATTTCATAACCAACCCCCTTACCTAGATCTCT
Organism: Lathyrus oleraceus; assembly: GCF_024323335.1. Classification (NCBI taxonomy): domain Eukaryota; kingdom Viridiplantae; phylum Streptophyta; class Magnoliopsida; order Fabales; family Fabaceae; genus Lathyrus; species Lathyrus oleraceus. The sequence goes on from NC_066581.1 coordinate 341,773,144, forward strand.
GACATTTTTATTAGTTTTTTATTTGAAAAAATTCTTACCTTGGCTTTTGTTCTCTTTTTAGCTTTTCCTTTGGACAAATAAAAGTGTGGTGGCGACTCGAATTGTATGTTGACTTTTGGTTTAATCAATAAACCTAAAGGTAACGAAAACCCCGCTACAGGAATCATGTTTGATACTCTTGGTGAAAAGCCCTACCTTGCATAATAAACTTAAAGAAAACAAAGAACACTTTGCTATTTGATTAGTAGTTAAGAAATAAACATATAAACACAAAGGTAAAACACCAACAAAGAGGTGCTTGATGATCCCTACAAAAGAAAAACCCAAAGATGAGAAGGAGAAGGACCAAGAGGTGACCTTGTTTGTATGCAAGGATGCCAATGGTATGTGGGATCTTAGGGTTAAATATTAGGGTATGACAGATGCCCCTATTTAAGTTTCTTCAACTTGGATATATGAAGATTGAAATCTTTGTCTTGACAAGATTGGAGAGACTTAAATACCAAAGACCCAATTTTTGGTCCTAACATACCCTAAAATGATTATGATATAATATGAATGAACACAGACCAGGATCTTTGTGGGAGAATAGAACCACGAGAAACAAAGAACTGCTTGAGGAAAGAAGAGACTCGAACTCCGTAGGGGAATAACAGATTCCAAAGGAGAATCCAATTGGGGACAAACAACGTGTCGCGGGGGAAAAGAAAAGACTCGAAAATAACCATTATATTGGAAAGAAACCAATGCACAACTAGAAAATAAGCTCAAGGGAAAGATTACCAACTATTAGCCAAGTGATGGCTTAATAAAGGTAACCAATCAAAGGTAAAGGAGAATATTACCTACTGTCGCGGTGAAGAATCGGAGACCAAGCTATTGATTAGACTTGACTCATGAATCAAAATATCACCATCGAACTTTAATTTATCCAAGGGAGGGGGAAAAGATTCAAAAATAAACTCAATATGTATATGCAAAGCTAGAAGATTAAACTTAAGCTAAGCAAAAAGGGGGGAGATTCTAAAGGTATGGGGGTGTGTTATGAAAAGGGAAGGTATTAGCATCCTAATCATCTGTAGTACTCTGCAGGAACCTTTTAAATATATGTGTTTGGTTTCAGATTGTTTTCTATTTGATTGGGGAGATGAGAAAAAGAACAGTTTTTATTGTTTGATGATTTGGAAAGACATTGAGTCTTATGCCTATGTACCCGTGAAGGATCAAAACCTCGTAGTTCGGGTTCAAAACTAAGAAGGGATTTGTTGGATTGATTTTACGAGAAAGAGACAAATTGTCATCTTAAGGAGAAAACTCCCATTTAAACCACCACAAACATGTGGAAGATAGATCTTTGCATCAAATTGAAAGAAGGGCTCTCACTTGGATATAGAATCCACAAGTATGCCACATACCTCTTCCAAATGGAAAAGAATCAATATCAATCTCAACAATGTTATGGGGTAGGAGATTTAAATCTCAACTAGGGATGACTCATGTCTAATCCTTTTATGAAAAGGTTTTAAACATGGAAAAGCCAAAGTGGCAAAAGGTTTTGAATTAAGTTTGTATTTTTAGGTCTTATTGTAGCGGGGTATTCGTTACCATTAGAGATATTGACTAAATCCAAGGTAAATCATACAAGTCGAGTCGCCACCGCACTTCTATTTATCCAAAGTTATGGTTAGAAAGCGAACAAAAACCTAAAAGTTTTATCGAATCAAAAACTAGTAAAAATGTCAGAGATCTGAGTAAGGGGGTTGGTTATGCAATGGGAAGGTATTAGGCACCCAAAGCATCCTAGGTACTCCTAGGGATAGAAAAGGGATAAAAATGCCCGAGCAGGTCACGAGTCAAAGCGTGGGGAACAGAATTCCAAAGGGAAAAGATCCAATGGAAAGACTCGAGCTGACTCGAAGATGCATGTATTGGGGAATATGCCAATACAGCAAAAAACTATCCACAGCAGATACTTCGCTGGGGATGTCCACAAGGACACTCCTGGGGAAGCAGCGGGACGAGGTATTACCAGTTACTGGGTAATAAGCTCAAGGAGACATGTGATCTGAACGCCAGGTATGAGGGTGAGAGATACAACATGCTCAGGAAGAGATGAATATCCAAGACCGGTATAAGGGTGAGAGATATCAAAACTTCAAAACGTCTGAGGAAAACCTAAAAGGTATACTTCAACTTAGGGATTCTGACTCCACAGGGGACAAAAAGTCATAATAGGGAGCAGAGAGGAAGGAACACCAGGGATACCGGTTACTGGGCATATAATAGGTGACCAACCAAGGCGTGAATTGGGGAATATTCCCAAAACATTCATCATCCAAAAGAGGGCTAAAAGCAAACTCGGTTACAGGATGGATATTCGACTCCACAAAGGGGATACGAATCTTACTCAACTGGGGAAGAACAAAAGGCTTCAGACCCGAGAGTGCATGAGATATACTATCTATTACCGTCAGAACATAGATAATATACTCGCATGGACGATTATCCACAACCGGTTACTGGGTTAATAAAGGATAAATCGACCGAAAAGAAAAGGCATCGGGATACCGAAACTAGGTATATAATGATGACCAATTCAGGGGAGAAACAATCGTTACCAACAACAACAAGGTAGATGAGAGATGACCCGCTGGGGATAAATTGCGTAATCAGGGCAATTATCCAAGCAGATGAGGGGATATCATCACCAAATATTGGATGAAGATAACTGTCACCAATTAAAGATGAGCAAAAATAGTTACTCTGAAAAAAGGGAAGAAATAGGGTTTACAACTACCGGTATGAGGGTAGAGAAACACAGACTCCGCTGGGGATAATAATTACTAATTATTGAGAAATTATTCATTTACCACGGGGAAACAGGAAAAGAGTCTCAAGAGACCGATCTAGGATCAAACTAGATAGGCACACCAAATCAAGACTTGTCCCGGTGAGGATATAACTCAATGGGGAAAACCATCCCAGTATATGTGTTGGGAAAGAACAAAAGCAATCAACATCCACGAGGATATAACCCGGTGGGGAATATGGAATAAAGGATAGACGCTTTCTGCTTATGGAGCTGACTCTATATGGAGAGATCAGACACACACATCTGCTCGGGGAAGTATATCACCAAATAGCAGGAGACAGCAAACAACGATATATGGCAAAGAATGCAACATGAATATCTGAATGTTATAATTATGCATGAATATGCGTGGTTGATGTATGATGTATGCTCACAAACAGACATATCTAACACAACCAGGTCCAGGAATCAATCACCCGGTACTACATCTCAAGAGAGAAAGCCAAGTTCACCGGGGAGTATCCAATCTGCTGGGGATCAGAGATACCAGGAAGCAAAGAACTCTGCAAGGGATGAATCATCAATCATTCCAGCTGGGGACGAGAGTTATCACAGACAAGGTCCACCACACCAACAACTCTACTTGGGAATCTATCCGAGGAGATAAAGGATTTATCGGGATCAACCACCAAATACCGCTCTTGCCCAAAGAGATCCAAGCTGCTGAGGAAGAAAGATTGCTACTCTGCTGAAGGGAAGAAAGGTGACTCTCCACAAGCAATCCGCTTGGTAGGATAAACCACAAGGGGTTCCAGAGGGAGGAGATACAGTCATGCCAGGAATATGGACAAAAATCTTACCCTGTTGGGGATCGTACCACCCTTGGGAGAGCACTGAGGATCTCCTAAGTATCCTTTCGTCATTGTGAATGTTCACTTTGTTTAAAAACAAATTATAAAAAATTTGATCGTTTAAAACAATGATATTTTCTTAATCAAAACATGCAAAACATTTGTTGAATAGAAAAAGATAAGAGTGCCAATAATTGGATAAAAGGCTCAAATTTATCTGATAGAATGGTAGTCTGCGAATGGCAAGACTCCATAGATCTTTACAAATTTGAAATTGGTGATATATATTGGAAAAGGGCTACATTGAACATAATGACCATTTCTCCACCAATTCTGAACCCGATGTACTTGAAGCTTTGGCTGATAATGAGCAAGGATCTCTGACGGACGACAGTTGTAGAACAAAGTCTTGTCAGGATGCAGTTACTTGCCAAATCCCTAATTTTTGCCTAGATTGCCCCAGGATGAGGTACTCAATCTAGCGGGATACATATATCATTATTATATATTTTTTGTGTCTCTAACTTTTGCCTGGATCGCCCTTTCGGGTTTTCAATCCACCGAGACGCTCATTTTTGCCTAAGCCGCCCTTTCAGGTTTTCAACTTAGCGAGCTATTTAGTTTTTACTTTTTTAAGCGAAGTATTTCTTGACTGCATCTGAATTCACAGGACGAGTGAAATCCTCCCCATCCATAGTTGTAAGTATCAAAGCACCACCTGAAAAGGCTCTCTTAACAACATATGGACCTTCATAGTTTGGAGTCCACTTGCCACCGGAATCGAGCGCGAAAGACAAAACTTTCTTGAGCACAAGGTCGCCTTCTCGGAACACACGAGGCTTGACCTTCTTATCAAAAGCTTTCTTCATCCTCTGGTGATATAACTGACCGTGGCACATGGCAGTCAATATCTTTTCTTCTATCAAGTTCAGCTGGTCATAACGACTCTGAACCCATTCAGCATCAGTCAACTTGGCCTCCATCAAGACTCTCATTGATGGGATCTCCACCTCTACTGGGAGTACCGCCTCCATGTCATAAACAAGAGAGAAAGGGGTTGCCCCTGTTGAAGTGCGGACAGATGTACGATAGCCATGCAAAGCGAATGGCAACATCTCATGCCAATCTCTGTACGTAACAACCATCTTCTGGATAATTTTCTTAATGTTCTTATTAGCAACTTCAACAGCCCCATTCATCTTGGGTCTGTACGGAGAAGAATTATGATGTGCAATCTTGAATTCACTACACAGCTCTTTCATCATCTTGTTATTCAAGTTAGATCCATTATCAGTAATGATCTTATCTGGCACACCATATCGGCATATGAGTTGATTCTTGATAAACTTCACGACCACCTGCCTGGTCACATTTGCATACGACGCCGCTTCAACCCAATTGGTGAAGTAATCAATTGCTACGAGAATAAATCTGTGTCCATTGGACGCTTTCGGCTCTATCATGCCAATCATGTCAATTCCCCACATGGAGAAAGGCCATGGTGATGAGATCACATTCAAAAGTGTCGGGGGAATATGAATCTTATCAGCATAAATCTGACACTTGTGGCATTTCTTCACAAATTTGTAGCAGTCAGACTCCATTGTCAGCCAATAGTAGCCTGCTCTCAACATCTTTCTAGCCATGGCATGTCCATTGGAATGAGTACCAAATGAACCCTCATGGACCTCAGTCATCAACAGTTCTGCTTCGTGTCTATCCACGCATCTGAGCAGAACCATGTCAAAATTTCTTTAGTAAAGCACTTCGCCATTGAGGTAGAAACTGCCTGACAATCTCCTCAAAGTCTTCCTATCTTTTACAGATGCCCCAGGCGGGTAAATCTGGCTCTGAAGGAAACACTTGATATCATAATACCACGGCTTATCATCTTTTACTTCTTCTACTGCAAATACATGAGCTGGTCTATCCAAGCGCATCACGGTGATATTGGGGACTTCATTCCACAATTTAACCACAATCATTGAAGCAAGCGTAGCAAGAGCATCTACCATCCGATTCTCATCTCGAGAAATATGATGGAAGTCAACCTCAGTAAAAAACATTGAAATCCTCCTCGCATAATCTCTGTATGGAATGAGGCCAGGCTGATTCGTTTCCCATTCACCCTTAATCTGATTAACAACGAGGGCCAAATCACCATATACATCAAGATGCTTGATCCTTAGATCAATACATTCCTCCAATCCCATAATACAGGCCTCATACTCAGCCATATTATTCGTGCATTTGAAAGTTAGCCTTGCTGTAAAAGGAATATGCGCTCCCTGAGGAGTAATAATCACGACCCCAATACCATTTCCATACTGATTTACAGCGCCATCAAACACCATACTCCATCTGGAACCAGGCTCTGGCCCTTCATCAAGTGTAGGCTCATCGCAATCTTTCACTTTCAAATACAAAATTTCCTCATCCGGGAAGTCATACCGAACTGACTGATAATCTTCAATAGGCTGATGTGCCAAATGGTCAGCCAAGATACTACCTTTAATAGCCTTCTGAACTCGATACTCAATATCATACTCAGATAACAACATCTGCCAACGGGAAATTCTCCCTGTTAAAGCAGGCTTCTCGAAGATGTACTTGATTGGATCCATTCTGGATATCAACCAAGTCGTATGATTTATCATATACTGGCGTAAGCGCTTAGCAGCCCAAGCCAAAGCACAGCATATCTTTTCAAGCATTGAGTATCGAGACTCACCATCAGTGAACTTCTTACTCAGGTAGTAAATAGCATACTCCTTCTTCCCTGATTCGTCTTGCTGACCAAGGACACAACCCATCGAGTCTTCAAGAACAGTCAGATACATGATCAAAGGTCTTCCCGCTACAGGCGGAGACAGAATCGGAGGCTCAGACAGATATTCTTTAATACTGTCGAAAGCTTTCTGGCAATCCTCGGTCCAATCATGGGACTGATCTTTCCGGAGGAGCTTGAATATAGGCGCACATGTGGCAGTCATGTGGGATATGAATCTGGAGATATAATTCAAGCGGCCAAGAAAACCTCGGACTTGCTTCTCAGTTTTGGGCGCAGGCATCACTTGTATTGCTTTGACCTTTGCAGGATCAACCTCAATACCTCTTTCACTAACAATGAAGCCCAATAACTTGCCAGAACGGACTCCAAATGTACACTTGTTGGGATTCAGACGAAGCTTATATTTCCTCAAACGCTGGAAAAGCTTCAACAAATGCTCTACATGTTCAACTTCCTTGACTTAGCAATCATATCGTCAACATATACATCAATCTCCTTGTGCATCATATCATGAAACAAGGTGGTCATAGCTCGTTGATACGTGGCTTCGGCGTTCTTCAAACCGAAGGGCATCACTCGATAACAGAATGTTCCCCAAGTTGTGATGAATGTTGTCTTCTCCATATCCCCGGGTGCCATTTTAATCTGATTATATCCGGAAAATCCATCCATAAACGAGAAGACTTTGAATTTAGCTGTATTGTCTACCAACATATCAATATGTGGTAGAGGGAAATATTGTCCCCCACGAACATCTGGACTTTTCCATATTTCTTAGGCACGGGCACAATATTGGCCACCCATTGAGGATATATAGAAGTCACCAGAAACCCTGCATCAATTTGCTTCTGAACCTCCTCTTTGATCTTCACTGCCATATCAGGATAAGTTCTTCGGAGTTTCTGCTTCACAGGCACGCACTCAGGTTTCAAAGGTAGGAAATGTTGCACAATATTTGTATCTAGACCCGGCATGTCTTCATATGACCAGGCAAAGACGTCAACATATTCTCGTAGCAATTCAATCAACCATTTCTTAACAGATTCTTCCAGAAGTGCCCCAATCTTTACCTCTCGCACACAATCTTCAGACCCCAAGTTGACTGTTTCCAGATTCTCAAGATGCGGCTGAATGATCTTCTCTTCATGCTCAAGTAGACGGGTGATCTCATCAGGAATCTCTTCAACATCATCTTCTTCCGCCTCAAATACAGGGAATTCAAAATTGGGAGATGGTGTTGGGTTATTATGTTCAATGGGTTTAGAAATCAACCTGCATAATGATTTTGGATATAAAAGAGATTTTAGAATTCAAACAAGGCAAATCATTATGCAGATGAAAAGATTGATTTTATTTTATTTTTTAGGGTTTTATGTGATCACCAATTTCATGCAAAAACAAAAAGGGAAAATAAATGGGAAAAACAAACATTTAACATGAATTTATTGAATGAAAATATCATTGTATTTATGTTGCCAACAATGTTATCACTCCTCCTTTTGGCATGGGAGAAGGGTTTTTAAACAAAGTGATCATTACGTTGACTTATGGACAACTGTTGGAATATCCACAGCGACCCAATTGTTACAGACCCCTCCAGGGATGATGAAATTGCCAGAATCCTCTGCATCTTCTTCTAAAACGGCAGCAGCCTCCTCATCTAGACCAGTGTGGATGAAACCTCCACTCTTGAATAACCCTTGCTTGTTGAAAGTACCAGAAGAAAAACCTATGCCAGCCCGGGACTCGTTGTCTGCTAACTCAATCATTTTTCCTAAACCAGTGGTTGCATCACGCTCAATGGCCAGCTTTGCATCTTTGTAGGAAGCAAATGAAGGAGTTCTCTTCTCAATAGGCTTAGCAATAGATAAATCTTGGAAAGGAGTTCCAACTTCAACCTCAGCATCTATATAAGAGAAGGAAGACAAATGGCTAACCAGGAGAGCCCTTTCTCCCCCTACCACCACCAGCTTCTTGTTTTTCACGAATTTCAATTTCTGGTGTAGGGTGGACGTCACGGCGCCTGCCTCGTGAATCCATGGTCTGCCTAAGAGACAACTATACGATGGGTGAATGTCCATAACCTGGAAGGTAATCTGGAAATCACTTGGTCCGATCTTGACTGGGAGATCAACTTCCCCAATCACAGTTTTGCGAGACCCATCGAAAGCCTTCACAACTACTCCACTCTGCCTCATGGGAGGCCCTTGATATGATAGCTTTGAGAGAGTGGACTTTGGCAATACGTTCAATGATGACCCGGTATCCACCAGTACATTGGACATGGCATCGTCTCTACAACCCATAGATATATGTAATGCCAGGTTGTGGTCTCTTCCCTCCTCAGGGAGATCAGAGTCACAAAAGCTCAGGTTGTTACAAGCAGTAATATTTGCAACAATGCTATCGAATTGCTCCAAAGTGACATCATGATCCACATATGCCACATCCAACACCTTCTACAGAGCCTCTCGGTGTGGTTCTGAATTTAAGAGTAAGGATAACATAGATATTTTGGATGGCGTTTGTAGAAGTTGGTCTACAACATTGTACTCGCTCCTTTTGATGAGTCTCAGCATCTCATCACAGTCTTCTTTCACATTGCCACTCGGGCCAACAGAAGTAGGAGTTTTCAGTACGGAGGAGGGCTTAACAGCAAGTGCCAGATTCGGAGAATTCACAGCGTTCCCGATCGGGCGTTCAACAAAATCAGCATTATTTTGAGGCTTCGGCGGTGCTGAAAATACACGGCCACTACGTGTCAAACCGCTAACATCGGCAATATTCACAACAGAAGAAGAGGGCAAGGACACCTATTTCCCATTCTCTACTGCTACGGCGTTGTAGCGATAGGGAACTGCCTTTTCAGAGGAGTAAGGCACAGGACCAGCAGGCTTAATGATCAGAGCGGGAGAAGCCTTCTGCTTGCTAGCATTGTACTCGATGATAACAGGCTTGGGTATCCGGAACACTGGGGAAATCACGTTGACCTCAGGCTCATTTTCATCAACATTCCTGTTTTGAAGGATCTCAATGACTCCTTCGTCCAACATTTCCTAAACATCCTTGCGCACCTGGCAACAACCCAATCGGTTAATAGAGCAGACTCGGCATCTATCATGGTCATGCTCATAATGACTGTAGTCACACAACAAACGATGCATCTGGACCAGAGACTGTTGAATATGACTGACATATTTGACCTTGTATTTTCCAGGGCAACCCTGGTCCATGTTGACAGATTTCCCATGTTCGGGAAATGGGTTCTTCTTCACGTTAGGGCCTACGTCCTCAAAACATAGAATACCACACCTCACAAGGTCTTGAACCTTGGTCTTCAAAGGGTAACAATTCTCCACGTCGTGGCCGGGAGCACCAGAATGGTAAACACAATGTAACTCAGGCTTATACCACCACTGGGGGTTAGCAGGTATAGCCGTGGGTCACTCGGAGTAATCAGCTTCCTTTCTATCAAAAAGGGATATAACTCTGCGTACGTCATATGAATAGGATCAAAGGTGACCCTTTTCCTCTCGTAACTCGTGCTGGTTTGATTACTGTTTCGAGGCTGGTAGGTCTGCTGCTGCGGTCGGTGCAATTGTTGCTGATATTGCGGATGTGGTTGTTGATTGTTACTATGTTGCTGATACTGTTGATTGTCTCTGAAAACCGGTGCTATATGAGCCACCTGGTGCTAGTTACTGGCGGGACGGACAGTCTTTCTCCTCACAGAGGGTCTTCTTGGTTTCTCATGGGAGATCACAACATGTGCCTCTCCATCTTTCTTCTTTGCAAACGCCCCATAACGTTTGGCAAAAGAGCCTTCTTCTCTGGTTAACCGTCCTTCACGGATCCCTTCTTCTAGACGCATCCTCATATTCACCATCTCGGTGAAGTCAGAAGGAGCGCTAGCAATCATCCGCTCATAATAAAAAGAACTTAAAGTCTTCAAAAAGATCTTAGTCATCTCTTTCTCTTCTAGCGGAGGCACGATCTGTGCTGCCACCTCTCGCCACCTCTGGGCGTACTCCTTAAATGTTTCTTTATCCTTCTGGGACATGGCTCTCAATTGATCTCTATCGGGAGCCATATCCACGTTGTACTTGTACTTCTTGACGAAGGCTTCGCCGAGATCATTGAAGGATCGGATGTTCGCGCTGTCTAAACTCATGTACCAACGCAAAGCGGCACCAGACAGACTGTCCTGAAAGTAGTGGATGAGTAGTTGGTCATCATCGGTTTGAGTCGAAATCTTCCTGGCATACATGACCAGGTGGCTGAGAGGACAAGTATTTCCTTTGTACTTTTCAAAATCAGGGACCTTGAATTTCACAGGGATCTTCACATTTGGAACCAAGCAGAGTTCGGTAGCAGACTTGCCGAAAAGATCCTTCCCTCTGAGAGTTTTCAATTCCTTTCGAAGCTCAAGAAATTGATTGTTTATAGCATCCATCTTCTCATAAACATCTGGACCCTCATACGACTCAGAATGATAGATGGTGTCGTCTACCCTGGGCAAAGTATGCACGACAGGAGGAGGAACGGCAAGGACTGGGCTAGATGTCGGCAGAGAAGCAAAGGTAGGAACACGACCCTCAGGCATGAAATTGGGAGGCATCCCCCACGGGAACCCGGTTGGCATGGTTGTTGGAACAAAGTGTGCACTGGCAGCGGGCACAGTAGAGGAGACAATCTCGGAGATAACTGTCCTCTGGGGAGGAGTTGAAGGTGTCGGAGAAGACTGGCTCTGGGCAGCCATGAGTGACTCCATTAGGGCAGTCAATCTGGCCACTTCCTCTTTCAGCATGCAATTTTCTTGCTCTAAGTCATCATTCAGTCTTGATGTGTTAGCTCTAGTGTAGTACCGGTGAGTCAGCTTGTCTTCAAAATAAATGAAGGACACAGAGTTAGACCACAGGGCAAGGGACCGGAAACAAAACCTGCTTATGCATATGATGCATGCAATGTTTGTGCATATGATTTGTTTTTTATTTCAAAGGAACTTTAGAGTTTTATTTGCAAATTCTGGAAATATTAAGCATTTTATCACATATGGAAATATCTCATCAAATAATATCAGGGAAAAGAAGTGCAACATCATCAATCATATACAAGAGAAAAGGAAAATAATCGTCTTATGGATCCCTAGAAACAATCATCTAAAGCTCAGGACACAGGAAGATAAGATGCGCGAAGCCTCTTCACCTCCCTCTCGTAGGCTGCCTCCATATCGGCCTTCTCTTTGGCGAGTCGATCATACCTCCTCTTCCAGAACTTAGAAGACTGAGGAAGTAGAGAAGTTCATACATCATCAGGGTTATCAATAACCTGATGCTTAAGAAACTCAATCAACGCATCCTTCTCCTTAATCTGCTAAAGCAACTCTTCACGTTCACGGAGCCAGGCATGTGAACAGTCTTCGTCTCTCAACTCCTCTACTCCTTGATTAGGGAGGGTTGAAGGCCCAGCCATAATCATAAGTGTAGGTCTCGGATACTCGTAAGGCATGAGATACTCAGACGCCCTCTTCCTAACCCAAACAGTGTAAGGCTCCAAAGCGATGCAATTCTTAGGACCCAACTCTTTCCTTCCTTTCCTATGAATCTTGCCCCAAGCGCGGACCATCCTAGCTTTCAAGCCTTGGGGATCTTTACCATCTTGAAAGAATACACCCTCTAACAGAATGTTATTGGGTTTATCCTTTAAGGGGAACCCAAGCTGCCGACATGCCAAAACAGGATTGTAGTTAATCCCATCACATGTACCAAGAAGAGGTACATTGGAGAATTCGCCACAAGAGTCAATAATCTGCACACCATCATACACATGGTTATACCAAGAGATATCATCATTAGTGAGAGACATAAGTCTCGTGGACCCCCGTAGACATTCCTTGTTCTCCTTGAAAGTGACCGTCTGAGGTAAGTGAGAAATAAACCACTTATACAACAGAGGCAAACAACACACAATGGCGCCACCACCCTTTGCATTCCTCATATGCAAAGAGAAGTAGGTATCGCCCAACAGAGTCGGAACGGGATTAAGAGTAGAGAAGATCCTAATAGTGTTCACATCCACAAACTTGTCGATGTTGGGGAATAATACTAGCCCATAGATGAGAAGTACAAATATGGCCTCAAAGGCGTCCTCACTCATGGCCTTCCCATACATAGTAGCTTGAGCAATGAGGAACTCAGAAGGGAGACCTTGAATTCCTCCTTTGGTAGTCATATGAGCACCAACTAGAGATTCATCTATGTGTAACATGTCAGCTATCTCTTGAGAAGTAGGAATACTCTCGAAGCCACTGAACGACAACTGGTCTAGAATAGGTATACCCACAAGGTAAGCATACTCCTCAAGTGTAGGCAAAAGCTGGAAATCCGGAAACGTGAAGCAACGGTACAAGGGATCATAAAACTGCACCAATACACTCACCAATCCTTCGTCCACCTGAGTAGTCAGAAGAGGAAGAAGCTTCCCAAAACGAGCCTTGAAACCCAAAGGATCTAATACATAGGATGTCAGATTCCTTAACTCTTTCAAATCTGGTTGCCTGAAGTTGTACTTCTTTGTATTCCTTCTTTGTCTTTCCATGTCTGAAAATTTTGCAAATAAACCCCTTAAGTTCCATGAAAATTTTCTTATTTATTGATGATATGGATGCAAATAGGTGCATGAATGCATGAATGCAACAATCACACTCAAGGATCAAGCAAAGCACACCAAACAAAGGTCATGGGATGGATCATGTTATCCTTAATATCAATCATCCATTTTGGTGGATTATGGTTTACACCTTATCAACACCCAAGTTCCATTGATATTAAGGATTCATGAACGGATCAACCATGAATCAAGGGTTTGTTGTAAGTCACGAGCATGGAGTTAGGTTAAGAACCACCCAAAAGGGAGTGTACTAGGGTTTAAACCTGCCAAACATGTTCTACAAGAGGTTCCCATAGTCATCATCCCATCTTTCGGATATTATTGGAGAAACGACTACTCGTATTCCAAAAATATTCTCAAGAGAGACTCTTATGAGTGTAGTATCGTGTAACAATCGTATCAAATCTTACACTTGAACGACTTTCGCACTACATCCTAAGAATAGGCCAAGATGGGCTTGGTAAACTAAGGTCCTTGGCTTCTAAGGTCTATATTGGAAAGAGTAATGTCTAACCACAACTTACTTGTGTGACATTATTGATCCCAACATAACCTCCACCAAGTGAATGGACTTGCAAGTCAACTTGCTAAGGAATAACTCCACACAAGTCGACAAGACTATGCCATTTTCCTATCCTAAGTGCACTCGAGTCCGGGTATAGAACTCATCTCACAAAGATCACCAAGCATACAAGGAATTAATATTCAAACAATTCAATCATTATATACAATATAGTAATCCCAAATTGCACAAAAATATGTCACACAAAAAAATATACAATACAATACAACAAATATGAAAAATAGGCAAAACCCACTAGGATGTTTCGATCCCCAGCAGAGTCGCCATTTTTCTGTAGCGGGGTATTCGTTACCATTAGAGATATTGACTAAATCCAAGGTAAACCATACAAGTCGAGTCGCCACCGCACTTCTATTTATCCAAAGGAATGGTTAGAAAGCAAACAAAAACCTAAAAGTTTTTATCTAATAAAAAACTAGTAAAAATGTCTGAGATCTGGGTAAGGGGGTTGGTTATGCAATGGGAACGTATTAGGCACCCAAAGCATCCTAGGTACTCCTAGGGAGCCCTTTTCACATTTGTTGCAAAGGTTGTTGTTTTTTTTTTTGAAAATTTATTTGTGCAAACATGATTGAAGGGATGAGAAAAGCGTGTATGTTTATCTAATGTACTACTTACTAAAAGAAAGGTCAAAAGAAAATGACTCACACGGACGTCGCATCCACTGCATACGTATCTCATCTGAATCTGAGAATCAGAGTCTTCGTAGCTCGGCTACCTATGGGTTAAAGAGGAGTGTGCTCGCTAAGACATCGCGTCTTATGCCTACGTATCTCATCTGGGATGAAAATCAGAGCAAAACGTAGTTCGACCACCTATGGGGTAAGGGTTGTGTTTTGGGGTGAACGACGTTACTACGCAATCTACCGGATGCTCGACCTTTGGAGACTTACTCGCCTGTAGTAGAAGGAGATAACATGTTCTTAGGAGAAGAAAAATCAATGAGTTTGGGGTGTTTAGGGATGCTCATGCAAAAAGGCAGTCCTAGATGAAGGAACCGTGCTACCTTAAATGACATGCCACGAGAGGCTATACGTAACCTAAGGAATCGGTAACATGCGGGAAAAGTAAAGGGATCGAGAGATCTACCATACGGATAAAGATCCGAAGTAACAGCAATTAGATAAATAAGAAACCCAAAGACTCTTCCAAGCTAAACATCATACAAGAAAACGAGTCAGTACAGGTAATCGGAATAGACCTCCAGGTGGTACCCCACAAATAAAGTGGAACACCAAGCAAGCTATCCCTGCAAGAGTATGTGAGCCCTCACAAAACAAAACTCAACATTCAGAGCATTCAAATTAAAAGCATAAAGTAATGGGAATAAGGGCAAACCTGATTGGAGAGACCGGTGAAATTTAATGGCACGATTGGGTTTGCAAAGCACTCTTAGGGTTTATATGAGAGGGAATTGGTTCTTGCTGATGAGTTCCCTTCAGTCTCTGGAGGTTGCTCTGAACTCTGTTAGCTCTTCTCTCACTATCTTTTTCCCTGTCAGGGTAATAAAATAGAAATGACCTTTTGTTTCACTGAAACTCTGAATTTATAACCTGATTTTTGTAGACCTGTGGGCTCAAATGAGAGAGGCCCAAGTCCAAAAAATTTCTGTTATATTTTATTTATTTATTTATTTATTTATTTATTTTCGTTTTTTTTTAAACACGTGGGCTTCGCCTAGTGAGCATGACAGTTCAAGAAATTCCTCTGAGCGTAGGTGATTCTGGTGGCTTTTCTTGGGACTCGCTAAGCGACCCATTCTGCTCGCCTAGCGAGCATGACAACTCATGAACAAACTTTTGCTCCTTCAAGATTAACGTTTTGACTGACGAATAGACCCCATTTGAACCTGTTGGAAGTATCTCAAGCCATTCCCTTGTGTTGACTGATCATCTAAATAGAACCCACAAAGTGTCTTGGATGATACTCAAGCTTCAAACAAAAGATGTTAGTGACACATTTTTGTGCTTTTGGTTAGTAAACAAAAGTAAGAGAAACAATGATGTATAATTCAATCATGCTTGGTGATCTCAAACCAATCACAAGGAGTCCCACCCAAAGGCAAAGGGAACCAAGATGCTAAAGATCCTTGAGGCAATGCAAATGCAATGTTATGATGCCATGAGGGATCTTAGGGTCAAAATTGGGGTCTTACACTTATGAAAAGATCTTTGAATATGCTTAAGTGTTTAGAAGCATTTGATTAAGAAATAAAAGGAGAAACAATGACCTAAGTCAAAGTTTATTATGAAAGTGGTTATAAGAAGGAGAGAGAGAGAGAGAGAATCATAAGGTTTAAATTGAGGGGAACCTAAGATTGTATCTAGAAGTTTTTAGATTAAGGGGAAGCAAAATTGTATAGAATATAGATGAACACACATACGCAAAATGACAATAATGTCATGATTCTTTTCCCTTGGATATAAACAATAACAAGATTGGACATGCATTAACATTATGGCCCAAAATATGGCATAAGTACAATGGCAATCACAAGGTATGGATGACAATGTTAAACATGGTTTTTTAGGCATTGACATAAACAAGACATGACGAAGTTCACATGACATCACAAGACACAACATATTGATGGTGAAGACAAAATCATACTTGACATGGTAAAAGCATTCATTGGTACATGGTAAACACGACATGAACCAATTTAGGTCAAACATGCATCACATTATAAATCTTCACAAAATAAACATTAGACTTGAATCAAAGTTCATGATAAGACCAAACTTAAGTGGAAACTTAATCACCTCCTAACCATTCATTCAAACATGTTTTCAAGGTGAATCAATTGATACATTGTATGAAAATAATCAAGTTCAAACATGTTAAGGATAAAAATCAACATTTAAAAGAGTATGCTTTAATAATACAAACCTTCAACATCGAGAACAAATAAGACATAAGCCGAAAGAATCGATTAGGAGCCTTAAAAAATACTTAAAACACATGTTATCCATCCAATCAAAAGTGGTGAAATAAATAATATTTTGGGATTTTTTTGGTGTCATCATAAAATAGACATTCTTATGGACACATGGCAAAAAGAATGGGCCAAAAAGGTTAAGGGATCATGAAGTTATGGGTTTTTGAAGTTATGAAGAAAAATGAACATTTAACAAATGAGAAAAAAACAAACACTATGCTGGCCAGGTTCGAACCCACGTCCTTGGAGTTCCATGGACTTTTTCCAATGCCAACTCAGCATCATCTTCAACCTCTCTCTCTCATTTTCGTTTTCTTTTTCCCACTATTTTTCTAATCTTTCATCAATCACATCTCTCTCATTTCTCAACCATTTTTCATGAAATAAAGATCAAAATCGCATAGAAAAATGCAAGGAACACAATGGTACCATAGGTTTTGGCTAATACTCAAAGATGGAGATGCACGAAGGCAAAAACCAGAACTGAAACTTTAGGTTTCATGCAACGTAATTTCACATAAACAACAACATAAATGTCATGTAAGCTAATGATCCTTCTTAACATAATAAATGCTACATATTTGCTTCAGAAATCAAAATGAAATGACGTATGTATGATGAGTTTCAAAGTGCAAGAATATACCTATTGGAGCAAGGTCCAATGCCTCTTCAACATTACTTCCAGCTACTGTTTGATGCCTCTCCTAATGCTTATGAGTTCCAAGAAGATGATTGGAACCTTTGGTTTGTAGAATGCACAAGCCAAAAGAGAGAATGGAGGTTAAGGTTGAAAAGCTCTCAAGAATTGAGTTTTTCTTAGAAAGCTTGGTTTAGGGATAGATGAGGATTTGTCCTCTATTTATAGGATCCTTGAGGGTTCAAGAAGCCTCAAATATCATAAAATAGTTAAGACTTGTACTGGTTTTCTTGCTTGGTTGGTTCTTGCACAAAACACCAAATAGGAAGCATGGCAAAAGCATGGGAGGCTTGGAGTGTTTTATTGAGCTTTGTCTGAAGTGTAAGAGTGGACTTGATGTTAAGAGTTGATGTGTATCAGAGTCAAATTAATTTGGGAGCTCAATGGTATTTAATGTTGGGTTAAAGCCACTTTACACAAATGGAAGTGTAACCTTTATGCCAAAAATGGAATGATTCATTGTGTAATGGCTTGGTTGCTTGAATAATGGTTCAAAAGTGTGTGTGATCTTCTGATCAGAGTGAGATTTAGAAGCAATAAGTACATGTACTTGTGGATTTGTTTGGATTTGTAGTGTACTTTGGCTTAGAATTTGACTTATGAACCATTCCATGAGGTTGTCTTCCCAAATTCGATTCTCTTAGATCGAGCATGGAAATTTATTGATCTTGGACATTTTTGAAAGATGGAATCATGATATACAACTTTCATGTTGATCACTTTTCTTGAATCAGTTGGGATCTGGGTAAAAAATTGGCATAAAGTTGGTGACTTTTTGTGACCCCATATCTCCTTATTTGTGAATTTTTTGAGGTTTTATCACCTGGGAAAAAGTTAAAGTATGAAGCAAGGTCTTTAATTTGATCGTTGGAGCAAAGAAAATGGTGGCTTGGATCATAAGTTATGTCCTTGGAAAGTTGGGTACTTGGACATGTTTTTTTAGGGACTTAGTAAAAATTTCAAATTCTCCATCTTTGCCCCTTTTGCAAGTAACCTTGATTTTCTTGACTAAACTTGATCAAATGACTTCAATGATCATATTTTCATAATCATTGACTTGAAAAGTCGATAGTTGACCAAAAATCTTAAAAGTCAAACTTTGACTTTAAGCATTTGTTGACTTTTTCATCAGTTGTATTCAAACTTTCATCTACTTATGAACCTAACCTCTTGAGCCATATGAATTGTATGAGTGGGTTATGAGTACACATTTTAATACCTTGTATCATGCCTCAAGCCATAGAATCATGCTTTGGTCAATGAGCCAACATCAAGCTGACTTTGACCAAAACCCTAATTTTGAGTGTCAGATGAATTGTGGCTTGATGAACTTGAGATGGAATGATCTTGAAATCGATTCTTATTGATGGAAGTCACTTAATTACTTGGTAATTATGAGGAGTTTGAAATGTTAAAACTCATGTCAAGTCTTGATTGATTAATCTTTGTAAGCTCTTGGTGCAAAACCCTAGCTTAAGACAAACAAAGTAAAAAATCTTTTTTGTATTTTCAATAGGTTAGTAGTGCAAAAATGCTAGATGTCATGCAAATGGTACAAATGATTGTGGCATCTTAGGGTTGAAAATAAGGGTATGACAGATGCCCCTATTTAAGTTTCTTCAATCTGGAGATATGAATATTGGAATTTTCATCTCGACGTGATTGAAGGGATTTAAATACAAACATGCACGGTTTTTGGCCCTAAGAGGCCACCAAATGCTTATGATATGATATGCATGCAGGACTCAGGAATTCTGTGAGGAACAATGTCACAGGGGAGTAATATTAGTTGATAAAACACATAGGGATAAAGGAACACCACTATGGGGATAGACAAAAGGAAATTCCACCGAGGAGAAGATTACAACTTCAGTTTGCAAATTCCAATGGACCCGGGCTCCCTGGGGAATAGATCATTCCAAATGATCATGACTTCAACTGAAGAAACATCTTCGCAATAGGTTTCTCAAATGTAGAGATGACAATCTGTTCAAATAACGAGTTCTAGCTTTCGCAACAGGTTTCTAAAAGGTAGAGATGACCGCATGTTCAAATAATGAGTTCTAGCTTTCGCAACAGGTTTCTCAAAGGTAGAGATGACCGCCTGTTCAAATAATGAGTCAAAATAAAAGTACGCTTCACTGAGGAAATATCTTCGCAACAGGTTTATCAAAGGTAGAGATGACCGCCTATTCAAATAACGAGTCAAAATATGCTTACATGATCAAAACATGAGTCAACTTCTTCTTTACTTAAGTATTCCACTTAGAAAAGGAAAAAATAAGCTTATCCGTGATTCGGGTCATAAACCAGCGAACGGGCCTTGGTTTCTTCTTTAACCAAGTCTTTCTCTCGGAAAGGATTAATGAACAAGCTCCTAAAAAGGTGACCACTTGTTGGGGAAAGAGAAGTAACTTCACCAGGTATCCTCAAAGGATGCGGGTCAGTTAATCTTATAAAAAACTGGACTTCTCAAAATAGAAAATCGCAGTAAGGATCTTCAACAGACTTCCACCGTGATTTACTGGGGAAAGTACCATTGGCTGTGACTAACACCTCACTGGTGATATAAGTCCTTGTAGTGGAATACCTCACCGGGGATATAAAGTCATGTGATAAAAGAAAGGTTCTTGTAGTAGTCTTCAACAAACTTCTCTGACGAAATTTCCTAGGGAGATGGCCATTTGTTGGAAAGACCGATTGATATGTTGATAAATTCATTGGGGATAAACAAACTTCTCAAAAAGAGGTTGTCATTTGTTATCCAAAATGGGAGTCAATAAGCTTCTCGGGAAAAGATAGCTACTTATTGGGGATCAGATATCATGAAACATGCGTCTCAAATAAAGAGACAGCTACCTGTTGGAAGTCTTCATCAAACTTCTCGGGAGATAAAACCATATGATAGAAGAAAACTTCTACATTGATAATTCCTTCGAGATAGACAAGCTTCTCAAAAGAGATAACCACTTGTGTTCATACCAGAGAAAAGGATATGTCTTCACTGGCGATAATGAAGATGTTTCTCCTGGGGAGACAGTGCAAAAAAAAATGCACTCTCGGTCTAAGTTTAACAACCTAGAGAGACTCACCATTAATTTCCAAATATTTGGCTCACTCCATGAACAACTTAAGAGAAAAAAAGTAAGACTCTACCAATGGGGAATGAAGCTCAATTTGGATTTTATCCTATCCAAAGATGGAAAAGGACAACTAAAATAACCATCTTCCACGAGGAATGAACTTAGTGGGGAGTTAGAAAGGATATAAACTCTTTGTTTAAGGTTGACGACTCCTATAGGGAAGGAAACATAACACCCAAGGATGAACATATTCAAAGAAACTAAGGTAAATGTCATCAAGGAATGCAAAATGGATGTGAATTTGGTTATTCATGATATATATGCATGTATGCATGTTATGTTTATGCTGACAAAAACAGACAAAACAGACACGTTAGGGACATAATATGTTTCATAGCTCAACATGAGCTTGGCTAATCTCATTAAGGTGGAAAACATCATTAGAGATGAGTTAAAGGTCATCAAAGGAAAAAGTCTCGTCACGAGGTCCAATTCTCTCTAGGGAGAGGAAAATGCTTCGTCTGGGGATGAAATGCGGACCTTTGATGGAGCAAAGATCTTGTTGTAGGGTTCCAATTTCCCTGGAGAAGAAGACTTCACTTAGGAAAAAAACATGTAGACTCTACCAAGGACAAGTGTAGATTGGTCAGGAAAACCTTCAAAATGATTCTTCCGGAGACATCATCAAAATTTGCATCTTCCACCGGGGATAATGAAGATCGCTGAAAAAGCTTAACTGTTTATTTTAAAGCTTGATAGAAAATCCAGGCTTAACACTTTGCTGGGGAACATTGAGTTCCAACATCCAACATTTCACAACTTACTCGCCGCTTGGGGATTTAACTATGAACGTTCTTTTTTTGAATTCACAAATCAAAACAAAATTTTATTTTGAAAAAAACAAATTTTTTTCAAATATTCGTTTCAAGAATTTTTATCAAAATAAAAATCATATTTTTGCGGAGCAGAAATAAAATAAGGATTGCCAATAAATGGATAAGTCTCGAATTTTATTGATAGAATGGTGATCCGCAAATGGCGTGATCCCATGGATATTTAACAAAGTTAGAAAAATGGTAATATGGGAAAAGGCTACATTAAAATACAATGAAATTATTCTTCCTAAAAAATTTGAATTCCATATGTATTTGGGCTTCTGATAAGAGCCAATTGAGAGCTTTGACAGGCAGATGTTTCTTCAAGTGATCCAATCTGATCTGACGCAGTTACTTGCCATAATCCTTTTTTGGCCTAGATTGCCTTTTCAGGTTTTCAATCTACCAGGATAATCATTTTCTGTTTATGTCTCAAATTTTTGCCTGGACCGCCCTTTCGGGTTTTCAGCCCACCGAGACGCTCATTTTTGCCTAAGCCGCCCTTTTGGGTTTTCGACTTAGAGAGCTATTCTTTTATTTTTTTTCTAGGTGAAGTATTTCTTGACTGCGTCAGTATTCACAGGACGTGGGAGCTCCTCACCATCCATATTTGTAAGAATCAAGCCCCCCCGGAGAAGGCTTTCTTGACAACATATGGGCCATCATAATTAGGAGTCCACTTGCCCATAGAATCAGATATGAAAGATTGAATCTTTTTAAGCACAAGGTCACCTTCTCTGAATACGCGAGGTCGAACCTTATTGTCGAATGCTTTCTTCATTCTCTGCTGATATAACTGACCATGGCCTAAAGTCGTCATTCTCTTTTCTTCAATCAAATTCAGTTGGTCATACCTGCTTTGATACAATTCATCTTCTGATAACTTAGCTTCCATCAAGACAAGTATTGACGGGATCTCTACTTCTATTGGGAGCACTGATTCCATGCCAAAGACAAGAGGAAAGGGGTTTGCCCCTGTTGAAGTGCGGACGGACAGACGATATCCATACAGAGCAAAAGGGAGCATCTCATGCCAATCCTTATAAGTCACTACCATCTTCTGAATGATCTTTTTGATGTTCTTGTTGGCAGCTTCAATAGCACCGTTCAACTTAGGTCTGTAGGGGGAGGAATTATGATGTTTAATCTTGAACTCTTCACACATTTCCTTCATCATTTTATTGTTCATGTTTGAACCATTATCAGTGATGATTCTGCTTGGCACACCATAACGGCAAATAAGTTGATTCTTGATAAATCTAACCACCACCTGCTTGGTCACATTGGCATATAAGGCCGCTTCAACCCACTTTGTGAAATAATCAATAGTCACCAGAATGAAACGATGTCTGTTGGAAGCTATGGGCTCAATCATACCAATCATGTCGATACCCCACATAGAGAAAGGCCATGGAGAAGAGAGAACGTTGAGAAGAGTCAGAGGTACATGTATCTTGTCAGCATAAATCTGGCATTTGTGACACTTCTTCACATACTTACAACAGTCAGCTTACATTGTCATCCAATAGTAACCCGCTCTTAACATTTTTTTAGCCATTACATGTCCGTTGGAATGAGTACCAAAGAAACCTTCATGAACTTCTTTCATCAATAGGCCTGCTTCATGTCTATCCACGCATCTGAGCAGAACCATGTCAAAGTTTCTCTTATATAGCACGTCTTCATTTAGAAAGAAGTTATTAGCCAGTCTTCTCAAGGTCTTCTTATCTTTGTTTGATGCCCCAGGTGGGTATTCTTGACTCTGGAGATAACACTTGATGTCGTGGTACCATGGCTTGTCATCAGAGACTTCTTCCATTGCAAATACATGAGCAGGTCTATCAAGACGCATAACATCGATCTTAGGCACATCATTCCAATGATTCACAATGATCATGGAAGCCAAAGTTTCCAAGGCATCTTCCATCTGATTTTCCTCACGAGGGATATGATGAAATTCAATATTGTTGAAGAAAGTAGATAACCTCCTTGCATAGTCTTTGTATGGGATTAGGTCGGGTTGACGAGTTTCCCATTCTCCTTTAATTTGATTGACAAACTAGAGCCGAGTCTCCATAAACATCAAGATTTTTTATTCTAAGATCAATGGCTTCTTCTAGACCCATGATACAGGCTTCGTATTCCGCCATGTTGTTCGTGCCCTTGAATGTTAATCTTGCAGTAAAAGGGATATGTGAGCCATGAGGAGTGATGATTACTGCCCCAATACCATTACCATAAGCTTTAACTGCTCCATCAAATATTAAACCCCACTGAGAACCTGGCTCTGGACCTTCATTAGGCAGTGGTTCATTACAATCTTTGGCTTTTAAGAACATCACATCTTCATCTGGAAATTCAAAATTTATAGACTCATAATCGTTGATTGGCTGATTAGCTAAATGATCGGCCAAGACACTTCATTTGATAGCTTTCTGGATGTGATACTCAATGTCATATTCTGACAAGAGCATCTGCCAACGAGCAATTATTCCGGTTAATGCAGGTTTTTTAAAGATATACTTAATCGGATCCATCTTGGATATCAACCAAGTTGTGTGATTCATCATATATTGACGGAGACGTTGGGCAGCCCAAGCCAGAGCACAACATGTTTTCTCTAGCATGGAATATCGGGACTCGCAGTCAGTGAATTTCTTGCTCAAATAATAGATGGCATACTCTTTTCTTCCTGTTTCATCCTGTTGACTCAAGACACAGCCCATAGATTCTTCTAGTACAGTCAGATACATAATCAATGGTCTTCCCTCAACTGGAGGGGACAAGATAGGAGGTTCTAGCAAATACTCTTTGATATTGTCGAAGGCTTTTTCACAATCATCCGTCCAAACACAACCTTGATCCTTTCGGAGGAGCTTAAAAATCGGAGCACAAGTAGCAGTCATATGAGATATGAACCTCGAAATGTAGTTCAAACGTCCAAGGAATCCCCTCACCTGCTTTTCTGCTTGAGGTGCTGGCATTTCCTGAATGGGTTTAACCTTGTAGGGATCAACTTCAATACCCTTTTGACTGATGATGAAGCCTAAAAGCTTTCCTGATCGAACCCCAAAGGTGCATTTGTTTGGGTTCAATCGGAGTTTGTATTTTCTCAAACGCTGAAACAGTTTCAAAAGATACTCAACATGATCTTCCTCAGTCTTTGATTTTGCTATCATATCATTTACATAGACTTCAATCTCTTTATGCATCATGTCATGAAAAAGAGTAGTCATAGCTCGTTGATAGGTGGTACCAGCATTCTTCAAGCCGAAAGGCATTACTTTGTAGCAAAATGTGCCCCAAGGTGTAATAAAAGCTGTTTTTTCCATATCTTCGAGCGCCATTTTGATTTGATTGTAACCGGAAAATCCATCCATGAAAGAGAAGACCTTGAACTTGGCGGTGCTATCGACCAACATGTCAATGTGTGGCAGAGGAAAGTCATCCTTAGGACTGGATTTATTTAGATCTCTATAGTCAACGCACATGTGAGCATTTCTGTCCTTCTTGGGAACTGGCACAATGTTGGCCAACCACTATGGATACTCTGATGTGACAAGGAAACCTGCATCAATCTGCTTTTGCACTTCCTCTTTGATTTTGATTGCCATGTCTGGCCGAGTTCTTCTTATCTTTTGCTTGATCGGTGGACACTCTGGCCTCAACGGTAAACGATGCTCCACAATATCGGTGTCCAACCCTGGCATGTCTTGGTATGACCAAGCAAACACATCAGTATATTCTCGGAGAAGCTCTATCATCCTCTCTTTGACCTTTGGCGCGAGTAGTGCTCCAACTTTGACTTCTTTTCTATCCTCTTCAGACCCTAAGTTGATTACTTGCATAGGCTCTTTGAATGGCTGAATGGTCTTTTCTTCATTTTCGAGCAGTCTAGAGATTTCATCTGGAATGTTTTCCTCTTCTTCTTCTTCCGCTTCGTACACAGGGAATTCAAAGTTGTAGGAGGGCATAAGGTCATTGGTTTTAATGGATATGTCATGAATTAATCTGCACATGTGATTTTATGCTTGTTTTAGAAACAGATAAAAGTGTGAGGTTATGTCCAGCTATCTGGAAGTGTTTATTTGCTTTTTTTTTAGATTACCATTTTCTAGAAAAAAACAACAAAACAATAAAAACAACAATATGGAAACAAAATAACATTTTCATTGATTTAATTCTTCAAACGCAAGCCCAAACATTGTCCTTTTCTCCTTAGGCATAACGAAAGGATTTTTTTGAAAAGAAAACAGACAACAAAATATTATTTTGAAATGTGAACAACAACAGGAACATCAACAAAGGTCCAGTTTTGGCGAATTACTCTGTGAGCTATGAAGTCGGTCGAAACATCTTTAGGATTGTCTTCCACAATGGCATTGGCTTCAGTTGCTTCGTCTTCTGACCCCGGGATGTATTCAAGTTCTCTATGATGAGGAAAGTAGAAAGGCATATATGCATCTTCCGCCTCAAGATCATATTCAGGATCATCGCAGTAGGGTTCCCATGTTGAATCATTATCCTCAGTGACGACACTAACTTCTGGAAAAGTGGGATTAATGAACCCTCAACTATGGAAAGTTTCTTTGATTGAACGAACATATCTACTTCCTTCTACAATCTTCTTGAAAGTAGGAGAAAAGCCTAAACCCTCTCGGTGTTTATTTTCTGGGAGATCCAAAATTGTTCCCCAACCATCGGTTATACCATCATTGACTAGCCGTTGTGCATCCTTGAATGAAGAGATGGATACTCCTCTCTTGATATCTTTGTCGATCAAAGAAAGGGCTTGGAATTGAGTTCCAACATCTTCTTCAGGTTCAAGATAAGAGAAAGATGATAAGTGGCTCACAACCAGTGTTTTCTCCCCATAGATTGTCACTAGCTTCCCGTTCTTCACAAATTTAAGCTTCTGATGCAGAGTGGAAGTGACTGCCCTAGCTTCATGGATCCAAGGCCGACCCAATAAACAAATATACGCAACTTCTATGTCCATCACCTGGAATGTTATCTGGAAAGTATGAGGTGTGATAGTCATAGGAAGGTTAACTTCTCGAATGACTGTTTTTCTGGAACCATCAAAAGCTTTGACAATAATCCCGCTACTCCTCATAGGAGCACCTTGAAAAGAAAGTCTGGAAACTGTCGACTTCGGCATGACATTGAGAGACGATCTTGTATCAACTAACACACTTGACAAAGAGTCATTCATACAGTTGATTGCGATATTTAGTGCCATGTTATGATTTCTTCCTTCTTCGGGGAGCTCTTCATTACTAAAACTCAAGTTGTTGCAGGCCGTGATGTTAGCGACGGTACCATCAAATTGTCCAACCGTCACATCATGGTCTACATAAGCTTGTTCTAAGAATTTCTGTAAAGCTTCACGGTGAGCCTCATAGTTCATCAACAAAGATAACACAGATATCTTGGAAGGTGTATGCAGTAATTGTTCCACCATATTGTATTCACTTTTCCTGATGAGCTTCAACACCTCATCATCATCACTTTTCGGATTCATGTTATAAGATTGTCCAACCGGTTCAAAAGGGATCTCAACATGAGCCTGCTTTCCTGCTGCGACATCCTCAGTCCTTTTTGCAAATATACGCCCACTCCTTGTGACTCTGCTTACATCAGTGACGTTAACAATGGAGGGTAGAGGAACATCATTTCCATTCTCAATCATTGTAGCATTGTACTTGTAAGGCACGGCTTTATCAGATTGGCAGGGAACTGGGCCCGATAAGTTATGACCATAGGAGTCATAGAAGTCTTCTGACTGTCATAAGTAATCTGTATAGGCTCAGAGTCATTGAACTGAGGAATTATGACATTCACTTCATTGTCACTATTGACCATATTGACTTGATTATAATCTCTGTCTCGGTAGGCTTCAATGTAACCTTGGTCCATTTGATCCTGGAGATCCGTTACAATAGTTAGGCATCCTTGAGAGTTCCTAGAACAAACCCTACAAGAGGCATAGTTATGTGGAGGCACAAAACCATTCTTGCTATATCTGGCGTGTTTCTTTACTAAGCTCTCTCCCAATAATCGTACATCATGGATCCGGAAACTGCCCGGGCAACCATATACCATGTTAACTGAGGTTGGACCATGTTGCGGTAGAGGATTAACTTGAACATTGGGGTTTATGTCCTTAAATGAAAGGATACATCTCTTGATGAGCCTCTGAACATCTGACTTTAGACCAAAACAGTTTTCAATGCTATGTCCTGGTGCCCCTTGATGGTAAGCACAAAATTGATCTGCCTTGTACCAATAGGGAAGGTCCTTTGGCACAGGTGGTGGAGACCTTGTCTGGACATGATTTTTAGCTAGCAGTGCAGGAAATAATTCTGCATAGGACATTGGGATAGGATCAAACTCTGGCATTTTTTTAATACGATTTTGATTGTTGAATTGAGAGCGAGCCTGTTGTGGAGGCTGTAGAGGCTGTTGATGCTGTTGATTTGGCGGTTGTTGCTAAACATGTAGTAGTTGTTATTGATGTTGTTAAGGATAATGTTGTTGACGTTGATGCGAGAACTGTGGTTGATAAATTGGCGCTACCATTGGTGGACTAATGATTGGTGAAATGGTTGTAACATGTTGATACTTTCTTCTTTGTCTGCCATATGAAATGACACTAACATCTGATTCTTTCTTTTTGGAGAAATTATTGGAGAATTTCTTAACAAGACTAGAAGCACCGACTTCCTTAGTCAAACGTCCCTCTCTGACTGCTTTCTCAAGTCGCATGCCCATGTTTACCATCTCGGTGAAATCACTGGGTGCACGGGCGATCATGCGGTCATAGTAGAATGAACTTAGAGTTTTCAAAAAGATTTTAGTCATCTCTTTATCTTCAAGTGGAGGGAAAATTTGTGCAGCAATTTCACGCCACCTTTGAGCATATTCCTTGAAACTCTCTTTGTCTTTCTGAGACATGGCCCGGAGTTGATCTCTGTCTGGAGCCATATCTACATTATATTTGTATTGACGAACAAAAGCTTCACCAAGGTCGTTGAAAGTACGAATCTTTGCACCGTCCAAGCCCATGTACCACTTAAGAGCGACACCAGTTAAACTGTCTTAAAAGTAGTGGATCAGAGTTGATGGTTGTCAGTCTGAGTGGATATCTTCCTAGCATACATAACCAATGACTTTGAGGACATGAATTTCCTTTGCATTTCTCGAAGTCTGGTACTTTGAATTTAGGCGGAATTTGAACATTAGGAACCAAGCAGAGTTCTGAAGCGGTCTTTCCAAAAATATCCTTACCTCGAAGAGGATTGATTTCCCTTTGCATTTCTAAGAACTGATCTTGAAATCCCTCTAACCTTTCATCTACTGCCACAACTTCACTTGGAGCAGCGTGAAAAATGTTTTCTTCATTATAAGGAGTTGTATGCACCACATGAGGAGGTACATACATCACAGCAGTCACTACTGGAGCTTCAACGTTTTAAGGGCGGTATCCTGTTGGCATATAACCGTGAGGCATGCCCCAAGGGAAACCAGGTGGCATGTGATATTGTTCATCATTGACGGCCGCCACTGGAATGGGTGTTGAGACGTTCTCAGAGATTGTTATTCGTTGCAATGGATCTTGAGAATTGTTCGATGACTGATTCTGAGCAGCCACCAAAGTGTCCATCATAGTAGTAAGCCTTTCCAAACTGTCTTTCAAGGTGATTACTTCCTCCCTGAGCTCTTGGTTTTCTTGTTCAAGTTGACTCATCCTTCTATGGCGACTGGCTCGAGTATTATACTGGTGATTCAGTTTGACTATTGGAGGGAGAAGACATGTGTAAGTTTCTTGAAATGCGGGAACTTGTGCTTGAATGATGCATGATATGCAGATGCAAAAGATGAGTTTTAATTTTTAAGAGACTCAATAATTTATTGCAAATATTATAGAGACAAAATTTGGTATAAGTTGAACAAAAACCTCTTTTTATTAAACAATTGAGGGATTACAAAGGGTGAAATACAATTTCAACGATCCTAAATAGTACAAGAGGAAAACATCTAAGTCTATGAGTCCTAAGGAATCTCATATGTAGAAGGTCCTGCTGCTAGCTGATTCTTCCTTTTCTGCCTCTTTAGTTGAGCATTCTCGATCATAAGCTTGTCGACGATTCCCTTCCAAGCACCTGAGGTGGGAGGTATGCTGGAGTACTCATAAAATGGCTGGACTTTAGAGAGAAGTAGACTTTCTTGTTCCTCATGTTTCTTCACGGCTTGTTGTTCCAAAATCTCAATCAGACCATCCTTCTCCCTTACCTGCTGCTCCATCTTCATCTTCTTATCATTCAAGACATGGTACTTTCCTTCCCAAGTGTCTCTTTCCAATTTCAACATATCCAAAACTTCTTGAAACTCTTCCCTATTATCAATAGGAATGGGGGATGATGATGTTATAGCAAAAGGGAATGAGGTTTTCTCAAGAGCATATGGCATCTTAAGTTCACTGGCTCTAGCACAAACCCATTGGGTGTAGGGCTCAAAAGCAACACAATTCTGTCTTCCTAATCGGTCTTTTCCTTTCCTGTGAATGTTACGCCAAGCATGTATGATTCTATCCTTCAAACCGAAACTCTCTTCGTCGTTGAGGTAAAAGAAACCTGACAATAGAAGGTTGTCGGGTTTATCTGCCATAGGATATCCTAACTGGCGTCTGGCAAGGATGGGGTTATAGTTAATTCCCCCATGTACACCAATGAGAGGTACGTTAGGAAATTCACCACAACTGTCAATAATTACTCCAACATCATAGGAGGGGTCATACCAATGTATACTCCCTTGATCAATGGATATGAACCTCTGAGACCATCTAAGCTTCTGCGGATTCTCCCTGAAGAGCCTGGATCTGGGCAAGTGAGAAATAAACCACTTATATAGGAGAGGTGCACAACAAAGAATGGTTCCACCACCTTTCTTAGTCCTTTGATGGATAGAATGGTAGGTATCTCCAAGTAATGTGGGTACTGGGTTACCAATTAAGAAGATTCGTATAGCATTAACATCCACGAAGTCATCAATGTTTGGGAAGAGTACAATTCCATAAATGAGTAGAGCAAAAATGGCTTCAAAGGCATCTCTACTATCTGCTTCTGCAAAGGTAAATGCTTTCTCTAACAGGAATCTAGAGGTTAGACCTAGAATCCCTCCTTTTTTAGTGAAGTTGTCATTCACAACAGACGTTTCTAGGTGAAGTGCTTCTGCAATAGTTGTTGATGTAGAGGTCTTCTCTGAACCACTGAATGGTAATTTGTTAGAGACTGGCAAACCAAACAATAAGAGTATTCTTCTAGAGTAGACATAAGTTGGTAGTTTGGAAATGTGAAGCAATGGTAGAGTCGATCATAAAATTGTACCAGTGTGTTGAGAACTCCATCTTCAACCTTGGTCTTCAAGATACCCATAAGTCTTCCATACAAAGCTCTGAAATCCTCTGGACTAACTATCATAAAACCAAGCTTCTTCAATTCTGTTAAGTCAGGACATTTGAAAGTGTATTTCTTGGTATTCCTCCTTCCAAGTTCCATTTTACCTATCGATATTTGCAAAAGAAAACTATTGAGTTTCTTAGTTTTTATGCAAAAGGTTTTTATGGATGCATGAGTGCATGAATGAATGTTTCACAAATATGAGTTTAGGGTTTTAACATTAAGCATGGAGCCAAGGGTCTAACTATCCCACAATGTATGAACTAATAGGTTTATTTTGTACCTGTAGAATAAGGTTCTAAAGTGGTCCCCAGAGTCATAGATCCATCTTTCGGATATTATCAGTTTAACAACTTGCTCGTAGACCAATAATATTCTCAAGAGAAACTCGTCTAAGTGTAGCATCGCGTAACAATTACCTCAGATCTTACACCTGAATAATCTCCACACTACATCCTAAAAAGGCTTTAGAGGGGTTGAAAGGGTTCTAAAGGTCCTCAGTTTCTTAGACTCCCAGATCGAAGATAATAATGACACTATGATTTACTCGTAACAACAAATATTACCATCAAAGGGGTCTCCACTGAGCGGGGTTATATCATATGTTAATCATGCTTAGGATTACTCCAGACATGTAACTTTGATTATACCACCATCCTATCTTATTTGTATTCTTTAATCTGGGTTAGAATTTCGTCACCACTTATAGATCTCCATAATGAAACCCAAGAAAACATGGCAACAAATAATAATTAACACATATAAACAAGTTAGGTATCACCCACTTAATATTGAATCCCCAGTGAAGTCGCCATTTTTGTCGCGGTGAAGAATCAGAGACCAAGCTATTGATTAGACTTGACTCATGAATCAAAATATCACCACCGAACTTTAATTTATCCAAGGAAAGGGGAAAAGATTCAAAAATAAACCCAATATGTATATGCAAAGCAAGAAGATTAAACTTAAGCTAAGCAAAAATGGGGGGGGGATTCTAAAGGTACGGGGGTGTGTTATGAAAAGGGAAGGTATTAGCATCCTAATCATCTGTAGTACTCTACATGAACCTTTCAAATATATGTGTTTGGTTTAAAATTGTTTGCTATTTGATTGGGGAGATGAGAAAAAGAACATTTTTTATTGTTTTATGATTTGGAAAGACATTGAGTCTTATGCCTACGTACCCGTGAAGGATCAAAACCTCGTAGTTCGGGTTCAAAAGTAAGAAGGGATTTGTTGGGGTTGATTTTATGAGAAAGAGACAAATTGTCATCTTAAGGAGAAAACTCCCATTTAAACCACCACAAACATGTGTAAGATAGATATTTGCATCAAATTGAAAGAAGGGCTCTCACTTGGATATAGAATCAACAAGTATGCCACATACCTCTTCCAAATGGAAAAGAATCAATATCAATCTCAACAATGTTATGGGGTAGGAGATTTAAATCTCAACTAGGGATGACTCGTGTCTAATCCTTTTATGAAAAGGTTTTAAACATGGAAAAGCCAAAGTGGCAAAAGGTTTTGAATTAAGTTTGTGTTTTTTAGGTCTTATGAAAAGATCTTTGAATATGCTTAAGTGTTTTGAATCATTTGATTAAGAAATAAAAGGAGAAACAATGACCTAAGTCAAAGTTTATTATGAAAGTGGTTATAAGAAGGAGAGAGAGAGAGAATCCTAAGGTTTAAATTGAGGGGAACCTAAGATTGTATCTAGAAGTTTTTGGATTAAGGGGAAGCAAAACTGTATAGAATATAGATGAACACACACACGCAAAATGACAATAATGTCATGATTCTTTTCCCTTGGATATAAAAAATAACAAGATTGAACATGCATTAACATTATGGCCCAAAATATGGCATAAGTACAATGGCAATCACAAGGTATGGATGACAATGTTAAACATGGTTTTTTAGGCATTGACATAAACAAGACATGACGAAGTTTCACATGACATCACAAGACACAACATATTGATGGTGAAGACAAAATCATACTTGACATGGTAAAAGCATTCATTGGTACATGGTAAACACGACATGAACCAATTTAGGTCAAACATGCATCACATTATAAATCTTCACAAAATAAACATTAGACTTGAATCAAAGTTCATGATAAGACAAAACTTAAGTGGAAACCTAATCACCTCTTAACCATTCATTCAAACATGTTTTCAAGGTGAATCAATTGATACGTTGTATGAAAATAATCAAGTTCAAACATGTTAAGGATAAAAATCAACATTTAAAAGAGTATGCTTTAATAATACAAACCTTCAACATCGAGAACAAATAAGACATAAGCCGAAAGAATCGATTAGGAGCCTTAAAAAACACTTAAAACACATGTTTTCCATCCAATCAAAAGTGGTGAAATAAATAATATTTTTGGGATTTTTTTGGTGTCATCATAAAATAGACATTCTTATGGACACATGGCAAAAAGAATGGGCCAAAAAGGTTAAGGGATCATGAAGTTATGGGTTTTTGAAGTTATGAAGAAAAATGAACATTTAACAAATGAGAACAAACAAACACTATGCTGGCCAGGTTCGAACCCACGTCCTTGGGGTTCCATGGACTTTTTCCAATGCCAACTCAACATCATCTTCAACCTCTCTCTCTCATTTTCGTTTTCTTTTTCCCACTATT
The DNA here is from genome assembly GCF_024323335.1 of Lathyrus oleraceus. NCBI lineage: Eukaryota > Viridiplantae > Streptophyta > Magnoliopsida > Fabales > Fabaceae > Lathyrus > Lathyrus oleraceus. The sequence continues at coordinate 341,806,565 of NC_066581.1, forward strand.
TTTCCAATCTTTCATCAATCACATCTCTCTCATTTCTCAACCATTTTTCATGAAATAAAGATCAAAATCACATAGAAAAATGCAAGGAACACAATGGTACCATAGGTTTTGACTAATACTCAAAGATGGAGATGCACGAAGGCAAAAACCAGAACTGAAACTTTAGGTTTCATGCAACGTAATTTCACATAAACAACAATATAAATGTCATGTAAGCTAATGATCCTTCTTAACATAATAAATGCTACATATTTGCTTCAGAAATCAAAATGAAATGACGTATGTATGATGAGTTTCAAAGTGCAAGAATATACCTATTGGAGCAAGGTCCAATGCCTCTTCAACACTACTTCCAGCTACTGTTGGATGCCTCTCCTAATGCTTATGAGTTCCCAGAAGATGATTGGAACCTTTGGTTTGCAGAATGCACAAGCCAAAAGAGAGAATGGAGGTTAAGGTTGAAAAGCTCTCAAGAATTGAGTTTTTCCTAGAAATATTGGTGTAGGGATAGATGAGGATTTTTCATCTATTTATAGGACCCTTAAGGGTTCAAGAAGCCTCAAATATCATAAAATAGTTAAGACTTGTACTAGTTTGCTTGCCTTGTTGGTTCTTGCACAAAACACCAAGTAGGAAGCATGGCAAAAACATGGGGGGCTTGGAGTGTTTTATTGAGCTTTGTCTGAAGTGTAGGAGTGGACTTGATGTTTAGAGTTGGTATGTATCATAGTCAAAGTCATTTGGGAGCTCAATGGTACTTAATGTTGGGTTAAAGCAACTTTACACAAATGAAAGTGTAACCTTTATGCCAAAAATGGAATGATTCATTGTGTAATGGCTTGGTTGCTTGAATAATGGCTCAAAAGTTTGTGTGATCTTCTGATTATAGTGAGATTTAGAAGCAAGAAGTACAAATACTTGTGGATTTTTTTGGATTTGTAGTGTACTTTGGCTTAGAATTTGACTTATGAACCATTCCATGAGGTTGTCTTCCCAAATTCGATTCTCTTAGCTCGTGCATGGGAATTTATTGATCTTGGACATTTTGGTAAGATGGAATCATGATCAACAACTTTCATGTTGATCACTTTTCTTGAATCAGTTGGGATCTGGGTGAAAAACTGGCATAAAGTTTGTCACTTGACTAGGTCAGCATGCTGAAAATTTCACCAAGTGTTTTACCACTTGACAAACAAATGAATCATCCGCTTCATGACCCCATATCTCCTTATTCGTGAATTTTTTGAGGTTTTATCACCTAGGGAAAAGTTGAAGTATGAAGCAAGGTCTTTAATATGATCGTTGGAGCAAAGAAAATGGTGGCTTGGATCATAAGTTATGTCCTTGGAAAGTTGGGTACTTGGACATGTTTTTTTAGGGACTTAGTAAAAAATTCAAACTCTCCATCTTTGCCCTTTTTGCAAGTAACCTTGATTTTCTTGACTAAACTTGATCAAATGACTTCAATGATCATATTTTCATAATCCTTGACTTGAAAAGTCGGTAGTTGACCAAAAATCTTAAAAGTCAAACTTTGACTTTAAGCATTTGTTGACTTTTTCATCAGTTGTGTTCAAACTTTCATCTGCTTATGAACCTAACCTCTTGAGCCATATGAATTGTATGAGTGGGTTATGAGTACACATTTTAATACCTTGTATCATTCCTCAAGCCATATAATCATGCTTTGGTCAAAGAGCCAACATCAAGCTGACTTTGACCAAAACCCTAATTTTGAGTGTCAGATGAATTGTGGCTTGATGAACTTGAGATGGAATGATCTTGAAATCGATTATTATTGATGGAAGTCACTTGATTACTTGGTAAGATCGAGGAGTTTGAAATGTTAAAACTCATGCCAAGTCTTGATTGATTAATCTTTGAAAGCTCTTGGTGCAAAACCCTAGCTTAAGACAAACAAAGTAAAAAATCTTTTTGTATTTTCAATAGGTTAGTAGTGCAAAAATTCTAGATGTCATGAAAATGGTACAAACAATGGTTGCATCTTAGGGTTGAAAATTAGGGTATGACACCTACTATCATCCAAGTGATATCTTAACAAAGGTAATAAGCAAAAGGGAAAGATTACCAACTATCAACCGAACGATAGCTTAACAAAGGTAATGAATCAAAGGTAAAGGAGAATATTACCTACTATCAGCCAAGTGATAACTTAACAAAGGTAATAAGAAAAAGGGAAAGATTACCAACTATCAGCCAAGCGATATATTAACAAAGGTAACCAATCAAAGGTAAATGAGAATATTACCTACTATCATCCAAGTGATAGTTTAACAAAGGTAATAAGCTCAAGGGACCAAAGTTCAACCCAGGATTGAACTGGAGAGAAATAGTCAAATAAGACTAAACCCAATGAGGAAATAAACTCAATTGAGGATTAATTCCAACCAGATAATGAACTCGAAGGGGAAACTGAAACAAAATCTTCCACGAGGGTCAGACTCAATGGGGAATTAGAAAGGATAAACTCTTTCTTCTTAAGGTTAACACTCCATTGGAGAGAGGATGTGCACACTCGGCGGGAACAAAAACATCACCAGAGAGTCGGGAAATAATCAAGAAAGATGCAAGATTCACAAATAATCATCATGATGTTATGCCTATGAATTATCAATATGCTGACAAAATGAGCATAAAGGGTTAAACTGACAATATAGTACAACCAAATACTCGGCTAATCTCAACAAGATGGAGATGCTACCGAGGATCTTACTAGAGATTCTACCAAATATAAAACCAAAACTTAATCTTTTATAATTATGAACTCCATTTTGATGGGGATTTTGTTATCGGGGATAAAGAACATCTTACCAAACTTCGTGCTGAAGACCTACTGGAGACCTCAATGTGGATTATATCATTCCCACAATCCTATGATGAGGAAATTGATATTCTCATATGCATGCAGCAAAGGGGAAATCTTGAATGGGGGGCATTAAGCTCCGCTCTTCAAGATCTTACCATCCTTGAGATTGCTTGTTAACGTTCCTCACTTATATTCACAAATCGAGGAAAGATATCCTTTTTGTAAATTTCAATAACATGATTGTTTATATATATTTTGTTTCAAAATATTTTATCAAAAATAAAATGAGATTTTGAAAATTGAAACAAGATAAGAACAACAAACAAATGGGCAAAAGTATCAAATTTTATTGATATAATGGTAGTCCGCAAATGCCATGACTCCAAGGATCATTACAAAGTTGGAAATGGTAAATACATGGAAAGGGGTACCAGTATTCTCCCTAACACCTTTGAATTCCGCTATATTCTGAACTTCGGTCCAGGATGACTGAATGAGAATCTTTGATAGGAACCGTTGCTTCCAACGATCACGTCTGGGCTGATGCAGTTACTTGTCATAATCCCTAACTTTTTCCTAGATTTCCCTATTGGGTTCAATCTACTGGGATGATTACTTTCTGTTTATGTCTCTAATTTTTGCATGGGCCTCCCTTTAGGGTTTTCAATCCGTTGAGACGCTCATTTTTTCCTAAGCCGCCCTTTCGGGTTTTCAACTTAGCGAGTTGTTCTTTTATTATTTTTAAGGCAAATTATTTCTTTATTGCATCGACATTCACAGGACGAGGGAGATCCTTACCATCCATAGTTGTAAGAATCATTGCACCACCAGAGAATGCTCTCTTAACAACATATGGGCCTTGATAATTAGGAGTCCACTTACCCCTAGAATCAGTGTTAAAAGACAAGATCTTCTTGAGCACGAGGTCTCCTTCTCTTAATAAGCAAGGTCTAACCTTCTTGTCAAATGCTTTCTGCATTCTCTTTTGATATAATTGGCCATGACACAAAGCCGTCATTCTTTTCTCTTCAATCAAATTTAACTGATCATATATGTTTTGACACCATTCAGCCTTAGACAATTTGGCTTCCATCAAGAATCGCATTGATGGGATCTCAACCTATATGGGAAGCACTACTTCCATTCCATACACAAGAGAGAAAGGGGTTTCCCCTGTTGGAGTGCAGACGGATGTACGATACCCATGCAACGCAAAAAGGAGCATCTCATGCCAATCCTTATATGTTACAACCACTTTCGGGATAATATTCTCAATATTCTTATTTGCATATTCAACAACCCCACTCATATTAGGTCTATAAGGAGATGAGTTGTGGTGTTTAATCTTGAAGTCGTCACAAATCTCTTTCATCATCTTATTATTCAAGTTCGACCCATTATCAGTGATGATCTTACTTGGAACACCATATCGGTACATAATATGATTCTTGATAAATTTGACCACAACCTGCTTGGTCACATTAGCGGAAGATGTTGCTTATACCCATTTGCTGAATTAATCAATAGCTACTAGAATGAAACGATGTTCGTTCGAAACTTTTGGTTCAATCATACCAATCATGTTGATTCCCTACATAGAGAAAGGCCATGGGGATGTGTAGCGGCAAACTCATGACCATCAAGCTATGGATAAGCTTAACGTTAATAAAACCAGAGTCGTCACCGCGCTTTTATTGTTTCCAAAGAAAAAGGGAAAAGTACAAACATAACCCAAAGATGAGAAGTTTTCAAATCAAAACTAATAAAATGCCAGAGATTACAAGTAAGAGGGTTGGTTACACAAAGGGAAGGTGTTAGCACCCAAAGTATCCTAGGTACTCCTAGGGAGCCCTTTTTATGTATGTATGTGTGTTTGATATAAAATGATGTTTGAGATAAATAGAGTGTGGGGATGAGAAAAGAATTCATTGATTATATTTTTGTGTTTGACATGACCTTAGGTCTTGTGCCTACGTACCAACATAAGAATGAGGGATCAAAACCTCATAGTTCGTGGTAACAATTTCAAAATGAGTGAGTTGCTTTTAATCAAAGGTTTAAGTAAGAAGGGTCACAAAGGTCCCAAAAGTTAGAATGGGTGTTAATTCTTTTTGTCTTTTGAAATTTTAAGTCAATATGATTAGATTTATTTACAAGTTTGATTTTAGAAAAGAGTTTGAAAATTCAATGGCATTAGGCCAAAGTTTCTATTTGAAATAAGGTCTTAGTTTGAAATTACAAGGAAAGAAGGTTTTTGAAAAGGGGGAAAGATTGAGAAATTTAAGAAGTGGGAGGAGATAAAGAGACTAATCCTAAGCATGAAATTAAAAGTTAAGAGTTGAAAAGATCTTACCAATGGGATGCAATCCAACATACAAGAATGTCATATAGAAAACCCATTTTCCTTTTGGACTTTGAATCAAGCAATTATCAACACGCAATTGGCAATATCATACATCATGAAGATCAAGGCATCAAATAAATATGGCCACATCCAAGCAAGCAAATCCCATAGCTAGCAGTCTTCTTTGTCTTCTCATGTATCAGATGAAGTACTCTTTGATTGACTCAGAATAAGGCATTAGACATGAGGTCTAAATAACAGTTGCATCAATACCATGTAGCAGATAAGTTGAAGCAGATTGTCCTTTTGCATATGGAATGTTGTCTAATCCTAAGTCCAAAATTTCAAATCAAGTCCAACAGTCCACCAAACATTTTTTAGGTTTTTTGTTGTTCATTAGGTATTTTAAAGTCCTAAGACCACAAGCACAAACAAAATACACAAACAAATATATGCAATCACAATATATGGCTCAAATGAGCAAAGTGAAAATGGCATAAACATAAACAAGTTAAATGATATGTAAATGACAATGAATGGTAAATGACCAAAAATTAAATTGCATAAATTAAATTACTTGAAAGTAAAAGCAATATTAATAAAAGTTAGTCAAATGTTAGTCAAGGTTAATTATATGTTAGTGGTGTTTTACTTTTCAATTGATTAAGTCATTCTTTGGAGAACACTTAGCCATTTATTCACAAGCATGGATCCTTGAACCAAGACATCTTCCAAAGGAAGGAAAAAAGACCAAGTTTCCACATAATACCATGAAAGATGGGAGACTTACAATCTCACTTACTAGAATGCTATGCCTTTAGGGTCAAATTTAGCTCTATGTTAAGCAATCGTAATTGGACTTACGTAGAAGTCCCAACTATCTGAGGTCGGGCAATAAAAATTTAGATGCTAATGCATGTTAGAGATTTGGTATAATTAACCAAACTCCTAAAACATACCACACACTTAAAATAAAATATCAAAGGGATGGACCTATCTCATCCATACTTGTATTGGTTCATCTGACACAAGGTCATTGATGAACCAATTAGCCTTAGGATATTGAGACTTCATTGGTCAATGAAAATGATATGAAAGAATGGGGATGAAGATGAAGAGGGAGAGGACATGAGAGAAACACAAATTGGTCATGGAAGGAATTTTACCAAATTAAAATCATTCATTCATTTTGGGAGATGAAATGTACATTTCATCAATCCCCTAAATCCAATGATTTTAATCACATAAAATTCAAATCAACATTGACCAAGGCCCAAACAAATAGTCAAACATCACAAGACCATAAAAATGGCTCAACACAATTTTTACACAATTAATCAATAAAAAATCAAATTAAAAATGCATTAAAATACAAATTAGTTTGGTCAAAACCTAAAACCTCTTCAAAATACCAAATAAATGGCCAAGAGATTTATCTTTGGTCAAACAAGATCAAAGGCCCTTAGACAAAAAATTTCATGATTTTTGAAAAGTCATAAGTATTTTTAAACAATTACAAATATGCACAAAAACATTTAATTCATGAAAAATATCAAAATTAATCCAAAAAATAATTTTAATTTAGAAAATGAAAAAGAAAAATATTTAAATATTTTTGGTGAAAGTCCCATATTTTTTGGATTAAAAATGAAATTAATATTAATTAAACGATATAAATGGATTAAATGAAAAATCAGAAAATAAAAAGAAATTTAAAAAAGCAAGGCCATCAAATCTCCCTCATTAATTGAGGTGACGGATCTGATGGCCACGCGCTAAGGTGCACCAAACATATGAGTCAAGCGTGTTGCAACATGAGTCAAACAAAATAAAGGTCAGGATTAAAACGTGGAATCAAGATCAGATGGTTGGGAAGCTGCCAACACACCACTGGAGCCCTAGCTCCGGTCATCTTCTCCGCTGAGGACCACCGGAAGGTCCAAGCAAAACTTCATGAAAAATGAAAAATGAATACACTTATTTGAAGAAAAATGCTCATGAGCACGAATCTGACCTCCATTTCTTCCAATTCCAAGTATATTGAAAGATATGTGGATTTGAAATTTCAGGCTCATTATCTGAGTTGCTTCGATTTGACCTCAAAGAAACTCAATCTTTTTGCCTACATTGGTAGGACTTCAGCAAACCAAAATTCACAGAGAATAGTTAAGAATTAAGAGAGAATCGAAGAGATGAAGTTTCTGAATTTTCACCTTCGAGTTGCTTCAAATTTGCTTGATCTTGATCTAGATTTGCTTGATTCCTCTTTCTCTTGCTTGCAGTGATCAATTGAGATGGAAAGGGCAATGAATTCTTGGAGTTTAAATTTCAAAACAAAAGGTTAAATTCAAACTCGATTTCAATGAAATCTTCAAGAATTTCTATGGAATGAAGGGTTTGAATTGTCTTAGCAAAGCTTGGGCAAGATATTGATAAAGTTCTGAGCTCACTACACTTGTATTTATAGCCCAACTCAAATGCTTTCTACACACTTCCATTTGAAATCCAAAAATAGCAATTTCATCATGAGCTTGCATGGGCGTGTACAAAGCCCAAAGAATGATTGGAAAAGATCCAAAATCATGTACATGTGATGTTGAATGCAATGCATTAAGCCATGCAATGTTGAAATGAAATTGAACATGAGAAACTTCCAAATGGTACCAAGCATAACACCCATGCGCAAGTCCTTCAATATTGATCCAAATGAGATGATCTTGGATTTTTTTGGAAAGGTGGAATAAGGGGAACAACTTTCATGTTGAACACTTTTCCATTTGAAGCTTGGATCGTTATTAATTTTGAGGTGTAAGTTTGGGAAATCAAATATAAATGAAATTTTTCTAAGTACCAAGTCAAATGTTTACCTCTTCCACCTTGAATAACTTTTGTTATGGACTTCAAATGGAAAAACTTCCTTCATCAAAGTTGTATCTCTTTCAAACCTCTTAAATTTGGTCACAAGTTTGACCTCATTTGGATTTGGCATAAAGGAGTTATGCATTTTAGAAGTTGAGGAAAATCACTTGTTTAATGGTAATGGCCCAAAATGACCTATAATGTTTCCTCTTGGCATATACATTTGCAAGTTGAATTGGAACTTCTTCGAATAAACATCAAAGTTGAATAGGACATCTTGAACTTGATCATGAAATTTGAATGGCTTTTATCTCATAAGAGTTGAGCAAGTTATGGTCTTGGGAAGTTGACCTCCCAACTAGGGTTCAAATAAAATGACCTATAAACTCTCACCATGAAAAGTGACTTTCCAAGTAAAAATAGCTCTAGACTTCAACATGAAAGTTGTTTTGAATGTCATTATGAGTAACATTTCTCTTGGAATAATTTTCAAAAGACAAGAATTGTAGGAGATAGGGCCTAGGGAACCCCAGTTCTGACCAGTTGACTTTCTCTAGTTAACCACCATGAACCATCTTGCTAGCTTGACATTCTCTTGGTTTTGGGGACTCATGGAGGATCATATATGTGCAATATGATTTAATATGAAGTATCCCTTTAAATATTTGATCAAATGATGAAGAAACTTGCTGAGGAAGTCACACAAGATACTCAGATGAATTAGGGCTTCCAAGGCAAACAAGCTTCAAACTCTTGATGTTTTATTGATCAAAATGATATGTGAAGATCATGGGGACCCATAAATGATATATAAAGTCAATGTGAATCATATCTTGATTAGCCTCCTTGCATTGAGGGTCTTAAACCTTAGGTATGAGCTTGATGAGGCATTGGTGGATGCATACACTACCTACAAAAGTAACAAACTATATATTGACATATTTTTGGTATTTTGGGGTCATGAGGGATCTTAGGGTCAAAATTGGGGTCTTACAGCTGCCCCTATTTAAGGACATTATAACTGAGGATATGAAGGTTAAAATCTTTGTATCGACTCAGTAGAATGGACTTAAATAACAACCTATAGAAACAAATTTTGGTCCCTAAGCGACCTCATGATGCATATGATATGAATGTTAAAATGATCTTTGTGGGGAAATATTGCCACAAAGGAAAAAGAATCCGGAGAGACTGAAAGTCCATAGGAGCATAATGAATTCCGTAAGGAAAACTCACTAGGGAAGAATGAACTTCAACACAGGAGTACCAGAAGTACATCATCTGATACTGGTTACTGTGTAAGAAAAGAATATACTCTGACAGAGAGGCATCCGTTACCGATTAGGGTAAACATATCAAGGATGACTCGCTGAGGAAAAATGAGGTGTATTCATTACCAGTTACTGGGTAAGAATAGCCTACTGGGGAAAATATCAAATAGGATTTACAACTATCAATTACTGGGCAGAAGACCAAAGAGAGAATATCTATCACCGGTTAAAGTGAACATATCAAGGATAAACTCAGAGGAAGAATATCTCTCATCGGTCAGGATGAACATATCAAGGATAAACTGGGTAAATGGGAAGAATATTCGTTACCGGTTAGGGTAAACATATCAAGGATAGACCGCCTGAAAAAGTAGGAATTATATCTATCGGTTACTAGATAGAATACGAAAGATAGAATATCCGTCACTGGTTAGGATGAACATATCAAGGATAGACTCAGCAGGGGGAAGCAGGATTTACAACTACTGGTTATTGGGCAAATGACTGCAAAGAGGAGAAAACTTGTCATCGATTAGGATGAACATATCCAGGATTAACTCTTTGGGGAATGAAAAGTAGGGATTATAACCACCTTTTTACTGGGTAGAAAACCACAAAGGGAGAATATCCGTCACCAGTTAGGATGAACATATCAAGGATAGACTGCCTGGGGACACGTGAAAACGAATCCATTGGGAAAAATATAGGAAGTAGATTACTCTCACCGGGTATTGGTTGAAAGTAAAGTACTCACAAATCAAAAAGAATATTACCAATTACCGGGCAATAGTCTCTCGGGGGACCAAAAGCATCTATCTAGGTAAGATCTAGAAAGAAACGGTCAAACAAAGACTCAATCCGATGAGGATGTAACTCAATGGGAGTGGTTCCATCCAAATAATTAACTGGGGAGGAAACTGAAATAACAATCATCCACGAGGAAATAGCTCAGTAGGGAATGAGAAAGGTTAAACTCTTTCTGCTCAAGGGTCTGACACTCTACAATTGAAGGAGGACATACGCACGAAATCTGCATGGGGAAATAATATCACCAAAACAGGGAATGAGAATAATAAAATCAAATGCAATAAAAAATGCATAATGAAATATTTGATGTATGTATATGATTGATGATTATACTGACAAAACTATTACAGGGGATACAAATATCACAGATTTGAATCATCGCTACAACACTCGGCTGATCTCGACAAGATGGAAACACCAAATAGAGAAACATGTTGGGGATGGGTGCAAATCATATGGCTATGAATATCTCAAACCTAGCTGGGGAAAGAGAGAAGATTTGCCAAGGATCTGAACTATCAACTTTGCAGGGAATTTTACGTCAATACCATATCAAATAGGATACAACCTCGTAGGGGACTAAATCAAATACTACTCAGAATCATCGTTGTCGGGAATCAGGAATGAACTCCACCAGGGGCTTCAAGAGATAAAACTCGGTACGGTATTTGAGTCAAACTGTTGAAGATGTGAGCCTATCAATCAACTGCGGCGGTGACCCACGAACTCAGTTGGGGAAACCTGACTTACTGTTGGGGAGGAAAAAGTTACCAAACCAACCGCTTGGGGAAGACCAACAATGCTTCTCACTTTAGGACTCACCTGTTCTCAGATTGCTATTGATATTCTTTACTGAAATTGATCGCTTTTTAAAGTGATTGCTTTCATTATTTAAGAAAAACAATTTTGATTATTTAGTTTATTTCAAAATTATCATCATAAAATTCAACTCTATTTAGTTGAAAAGTAAATAAGAGTAGAAACAATTGGATAAAAAGCTCAACTTTATTTAATAGAATGGTAGTCTGTAAATGACAAGACTCCATAGATCTTTACAAAAGTTGAAAATGGTAATTTACATGGAAAAGGATACATTGAACACAATGATCACTAATCACTATACCAACTTCAATATCCGTTGCGCTCTTGGCTTCGGTTGAGAATGATGAATCAGAACTGACTGACTTGCTCAAAACTGCTCCCACGACTGGGGACCAACCGAATGCAGTTATTTGCAATAATCCCTAATTTTTGCATAGATTTCCCCAAGGCGGGGTACTTAATCTATCAGGATGAATTTTCTGTTTTATGTCTCTAATTTTTTCCTAGATCTCCCTTTTGGGTTTCAATCCACTGAGACACTCATTTTTTGCCTAAGTCGCCCCTCCGGGTTTTCAACTTAGCGAGTTGTTCTTTTCTTTTAGGCGAAGTATTTCTTGATTGCATCGGCTTTCATAAGACGAGTGAACTCTTCATCATCCATAGTTGTAAGAATCAAAGCACCGCCTGAAAAGGCTCTCTTAACAACGTATGGGCCTTCATAATTAGGAGTCAATTTGCCTTTGGTATCAGGTTTCAAAAGATAGAATTTTCTTGAGCACAAGGTCACCTTCTCTAAACATACGAGGCCTGACCTTCTTATCAAATGCCTTCTTCATTCTTTGTTGATACAACTGACCATAACACATGGCAGTTAATATCTTCTCTTCAATTAAATTTAGTTGGTCATATCTGGTCTGACACCATTCAGCTTCTGTCAACTTGGCTTCCATCAAGACACGCAATGATGGGATCTCAACCTCTATTGGGAGCATAGCTTCCATGCCATAAACAAGTGATAAAGGGGTTGCCCCTGTTGAAGTGCAAACAGATGTACGGTATCCATGCAAAGCAAATGGGAGAATCTCATGCCAATCATTGTAGGTTACAACCATCTTCTGAATGATCATCTTGATGTTCTTGTTTGCAGCTTCAACAACCCCATTCATCTTAGGTCTGTAGGGAGAAGAATTATGATGTGCAATTTTGAAGTCTTTGCAAATAGCTTCCACCATATTGTTGTTCAAGTTAGATCCATTATTAGTAATGATCTTACTTGACACACCATAGCAACATATAATCTGATTCCTGATAAACCTCACAATAACATGCTTGATTACATTTGCATACGATGCCGCTTCAACCCACTTTGTGAAGTAATCAGTAGCCACCAAAATAAAATGATGTTCGTTTGAAGCTTTAGGCTCAATCATGCCAATCATATCAATTCCCCACATGGAGAAGGGCCATGGAGAGGAAATGACATTCAATAGTGTCAGAGGAACATGAATTTTATTTTCATAAATTTGACACTTGTGGCATTTCTTCATAAACTTGCAACAGTCAGATTCCATTGTCAGCCAATAGTAACCTGCTCTCAACATCTTCTTTGCCATAGCATGTTCATTGGAATGAGTACCAAAGGAACCTTCATGGACTTTAGTCATCAATAAGTCTGCTTCATTTCTATCCACGCATCTGAGCAAAACCATATCGAAGTTTCTCTTATAAAGCGCATCACCATTCAGGTAAAAGTTGCAAGCTAATCTCCTCAAAGCCTCCTTATCTTTCAAAGATGCCCCAGGCGGGTAAATATGACTTTGGAGGAAGCATTTGATATCAAAATACCACGGATTTTCCTATTTGACCTCTTCAACAGCAAACACATGAGCTGGTCTATCAAGACGCATCACAATCAAATTAGGGACTTCATTCCAGAATTTCACCATGATCATAGAAGCCAACGTTGCAAGAGCATCATCCATCCGGTTTTCATCTCGAGGGATATGATGAAACTCAACCTTTGTAAAGAAAGTTAAAATCCTCCTCATATAATCTCTATATGGTATCAAACTGGGTTTATTCGTCTCCCATTCACCTTTGATCTGATTCACAACCAAAGCTGAATCTCCATAGACGTCAAGATATTTGATTATGAGATCAATGGCTTCATCAAGCCCTATAATGCAAGCTTCATACTCAGCAATATTGTTTGTACACTTGAAAGTCAATCTAGTTGTAAACGAAAGATGAGTGCCTTGAGGAGTAATAATCACTGCCCCAATGACATTACCATACTGATTAACAGCTCCATCAAATACCATGCCCCAACAGGAACCAGGTTCTGGCCCTTCTTCAAGCAATGGTTCATAAAAATATTTCATTTTTAAGTACAACATCTCTTCATCAGGAAAATCAAAATGTACTGACTGATAATCTTCAATCGGTTGGTGAGCCAAATGGTCAGCCAAGACACTACCCTTAATAGCTTTTTGAGATCGGTATTCAATATCATACTCTAATAATAACATCTGCCAACGGGAGATCCTCCCAATTAAAGAAGGCTTCTCAAAAATATACTTGATTGGATCTATTTTGGATATCAACCAAGTAGTATGATTTAACATATACTGTCGCAGATACTTAGCAGCCCAAGCCAATTCGCAACAAGTTTCTTCAAGCATAAAATACCAAGTCTCACAGTCGGTGAATTTCTTACTGAGGTAGTAAATTACGTATTCTTTTTTTCCAGATTCATCTTGCTGACCAAGAACACAACCCATACTCTCATCGAGCATAGTCAAATACATGATCAAAGGTCTTCCTTCAACAGGCGGAGACAGAATCGAAGGCTCAAGCAGATACTCTTTGATACTGTCAAAAGCTTTTTGGCAATCCTCGGTCCAATCGCAAGACTGATCTTTCCGAATAAGTTTGAATATAGGTGCACATGTGGAAGTCATATGCGATATGAATCTTGAGATATAATTCAAACAGCCGAGAAAATCTCTGACTTGCTTCTCAGTTTTGGGCGCAGGCATCTCTTGTATTGCTTTGACCTTGGCGGGATCAACTTCAATACCCTTCTCACTGAAAATAAAGCCTAACAACTTACCATAACAAACACCAAAAGTACACTTATTGGGATTCAAGCAGAGTTTGTACTTCCTCAAATGCTGGAATAACTTCAACAAATGCTCAACATGTTCTTCTTCATCACTTGATTTGGAAATCATATCATCAACATAGACTTCAATCTCTTTATGCATCATATCATTAAAAAGAGTGGTCATAGCTCTCTGGTATGTTGCACTAGCATTCTTTAAACCGAAAGACATCACTCTATAACAGAATGTTCCCCAAGGTGTAATGAATGTGGTCTTATCCATATCTTCAGGTGCCATCTTGATCTGATTATTACCGTAAAACCCGTCCATAAACGAAAAGACTTTGAAATTTAGTTGTATTATCTACCAACATCAATGTGTGGTAGAGGAAAGTCATCTTTCGGACTAGATTTGTTCAAATCTCTATAATCAACACACATGAAGACTTTCCCTCTTTCTTCTGAACATGCACAATATTGGCCAACCACTGCGGATATTCGGAGGTTACAAGAAAACCAGCACCAATATGCTTATGTACTTCTTCTTTGATTTTAACTGCCATATCAGGATGAATCCTTTTAAATTTCTGCTTGACTTGTAGGCATTCTGGCTTCAACGGTAATCTATGCTCCACGATCTCAGAATCCAACCCAAGCATGTATTGATAGGACCAAGCAAATACATCTGCATATTCTCGAAGAAGATCAATCAACCCGTTCTTAGCCTCTGGACACAGTTGAGACCCAATCTTGACTTCCTTCATATCATCTTTGGAACCCAAGTTGACTAGTTCAATCTACTCTTCAAACGACTGAATGGCTTTTTCCTCATGCTCAAGTAAACGAGATAATTCATCAGATATTTTTTCTTCGTCAGTCTCTTCCTCGGCCTCAAGCACAAGGAAATCAAAGTTTGGAGAGGGAGTAGGATCGTTGTATTCAATGGGTTTGGGAACCAACCTGCATAATGATTTGATATTTTGATTTTAGAGAAGTGAATTGTGACCAAATATTATGCAGATGGATAATTATTATTTATTTATGTTCTTTGTGATTACCATTTTCAGAAAAGTAAAAAGTAAAAATAAAACATCGTAGATGTGGATGAATAAAATTGTATTTCATTGATGACAATTGAAATGCCTAACAATGTTCGCTTCTCCCTTAGGCATATGAGAAGGATTTTTCTTAAAAAATTATCAACAAATTACTTAGATAAATGAACAGCAATAGGAACATCAACAGTAACCCAATTGATGCAAATCTGGCCATGCGTCACAAAGTTGGCGCAAACTTCGTCTTCATCGTCACCATCCTCGATCGCATCAGCTAAGTGTTGATCATTACCATGAATGAACCCTCCACTACGGAAACTCGGTTGAACATCTTCAGCTTTGAAGTTGAACGGCCCTAGTTGTAATCCCAATCCGGCCCTATTCTTGTTTTCAGCAATCTCTATTACACGACCCCACTGATCAGTGCTGCCAGTCTCAATAGCTTTCTTAGCATCCTTCAAAGAAGACATGGGTACCCCATTTTTCTTCATTTCAGCAATAGACAAGGCTTAGAACAGAGTTCCAACCTCCTCCTCAGCTTCAACATAAGAAAAGGATGACAGATGGCTCACTAAAAGTGCCTTCTTTCCACCAACAACAACAAGCTTGCCGTTCTTCACAAATTTAAGCTTCTGGTGTAGAGTAGATGTCACGACTTCTACTTCATGAATCCATGGCCTTCCCGATAAACGGCTATAGGTTGGGTGCATCTCCATCACTTGAAAAGTAATTTGGAAATCACTCTGACCTATCTTAACTAAAAAGTCCACTACACCGATGACAGTTTTACGAGAACCATCGAACGCTTTGACAATCACGCCAATGTACCTCATTAGGGCGTCTTGATAAGAAAGTATGGACAAATTTGACTTCGGAAGCACATTCAAAGACGAACCAGTATCGACCAGTACGTTGGACAAAGCGTCCTCCTTGTAGTTCATCGAAATATGGAATGCAAGATTGTGATTTATGCCTTCCTCAGGAAGCTCTTCATCACAAAAACTCAAATTATTGCAGGAACTAATGTTAGCAACAATGTGGTCAAACTGATCCACAATAACATCGTGCTTAACATAGGCTTATTCAAGCACTTTCTGCAACGCCTACCTATGTGCCTCAGAGTTCATCAATAATGACAGCACAAAGATCTTTGACGGGGTTTGGAGTAGCTGCTTCACCATATTAAACTTACTTCTTTTTATAAATTTCAACATTTCATCATCATCATTAGTCTTCAGCTTGTTGGATTCACCAGACTGACACACTGGAGTACTAACTGGACTGGCATATCCACCTTCTTACTAGTTGCATCATCCTCTACCTCCTTCAGAAAGACCGGACCGAAGACACGACCACTACAGGTCACCTTTGCAATATCAACTATATTCACCATGGAGTCTGCTACGGGTAAAGGAATCTCTTGACCATTCTCCACCATGGTGGCATTATACTGATAAGGCACAGCTTTATCGGATGCATATGGGACAGGGCCCGCTAACCGTATTACCAACGGTGATACCAATCTATTTACATTGTTATTGTTGCTGCTATCAAACTGGATTACTACCCGCTCAGGGGTCTTGAAGACAGGCACGATCACATTCACATCATCTATATCGCTCGACTGTTGAATATGGATTACATTCTCATCCATCAACTTCTAGATATCCTTCTTGACAATCATACACCCATGAGGGTTCACACTACAGGTTGCACAACCATCATGATCGTGCTCACAATCACTGATTAAACACAAGGTTCTATGCATTTCCACCAACGACCTACGAATACGTTGTACATCAAAAACTCAGAAATTCCCCAGACATTCGTCCACCATGTTGACAATAGCATTACCATGAACAGGCAACTAATTAGCTTTCACATTATGCGCACGGTCCTCAAAGGACACTGTCCCACTTTTCACAAGCTTTTGTACTTCATACTTCAACGGGTAGCAGTTCTCAATGTCATGGCCAGGGGATCTCTGTTGAAAGGCACAACGGAGTTCAGGTTTGAACCACCATGGAAGTGGCTCGGGAGTTTAAGGTGGATTTCTGGGTTGAAGTAGATTCTTGAGAACCAAATATGGATATAATTCTGTGTAGGACATAGGAATGGGATCAAAAGAGACATTCTTCCTCTCAAAACTTTGTTTATTATTGGTGTTGTTGTAGTTGGTTCTTTGTTGTGGTTGTTTGTTGACGTTGTTGTTGTTGTTGAATTGGAACAAATTGATTGTTGGAATTGTTAGAAAAAACTGGAATCACTGAAGAAACTTGATGTTGATGTTGACGCGGTTGAGAACTCCTTCTGACATGAGGCCTCCTCTGCCTTCCCACAATTACTGAATTAGTTTCCCCCTCCTTCCTTTTGGAGAAACTTCCACCATACTTCTTACTGGACGATGCTTCTTCCTTAGACATATGTCCCCCTCGGACTCCCTCTTCTAACCTCGTCCCCATATTTACCATTTCTGTAAAGTCACTAGGGGCACTGGTAATCATACATTCCTAGTAAAAAACACTCAGGGTCTTCAGGAAAATCTTTGTCACCTCTTTCTCTTCCAATGCAGGATTAATCTGGGCGGCAAGTTCCCTCTACCTCTGAGCATACTCTTTAAATGTCTCATTATCCTTCTGAGACATAGACCTCAGCTGGTCTCTATCAGGCGCCATATCAATGTTATATTTGTACTGCTTAACAAAAGCTTCACCAAAATCGTTGAAAGTACGGAAACTTGCAATGTCCAACCCCGTATACCATCTCAAAGCAGCACCAGTCAGGTTGTCTTGAAAGTAGTGAATCAGCAACTGGTCATTATCAGTTTGAGTTAACATCTTTCTGGCGTACATAACAAGATGGCTTAATGGACAAGTGTTTCCCTTATACTTTTCAAAGTCAGGGACTTTGAACTTCATCGGGATCTTCACATTTGGTACCAGGCAGAAATCGACAACACTCTTACCAAACATGTCTTTTCCTCTCAATGCCTTCAACTCCTTTCACAGCTTAAGGAATTGATCCTTTATTTCGTCCATCTTCTCATATACATCTGGTCCCTCAGATGGCTAAGAGTGGTAGATGGTGTCCTCAACACGAGGCATAGTATGAACGATTGGATGTGGCACTGACATGACTGGACTAGTGTAGCGGGAAATTCATGATCATTAAGCTATTGACAAGCTAAAGATCAATTAACAAGAGTCGCCACCGCGCTTTTATTGTTTCCAAGGGAAAAGGGAAAAAGTACGAACAAAACCCAAATAGTAAGAAGTTTTCAAGTAAAAACTAATAAAAATCAGAGATCATAGGTAAGGGGGTTGGTTGCATAGAGGGAACGTGTTAGCACCCAAAGTGTCCTAGGTACTCCTAGGGAGCCCTTTTTGTGTGCATATGGATTTTGTACAAAGTGATGTTTACAAATAAATAGAATGGGGGGATGAGAAAAGAATTCATTAATTATATTTTTGTGTTTGACAAGACCTTCGGTCTTGTGCCTACGTACCAACATAAAATGAGGGATCAAAGCCTCGTAGTTCATGCTAGAAATTTCAAAGTGAGTATGTGGGTTTTAACAAAAATTAAGCTTGAAAGGCATAAAGGCCTAAAATGGTTTGAATGAGTTAGTTCTTTTTGGCTTTTTGAAAGTTTAAGTCAATTATAGTTAAGTTTATTTACAAGTTTGATTTAAGAAAATGAGTTTGAAAATGCAATGGCATAAGGCCAAAGTTTCTATCTTTTGTAAAAGTGGTCAAAGTTTTAGAACAAAAGAGTTCACACAAAGAAAATTTTGAAAGTGGAGGGAGAGATTTTGAAATTAAAGAAATGGGAAGAAGATGAAGAGACTATCCTATGCACAAAAATTTAAAAGTTTAAAGTTGAAAAGATCTGACCAAATGGGAGCAATCCAATAGACAAGTATGTCAATAGAAACCCAGAATTCCCTTGGACTTTTTAGAATCAAGCAACACACATATGCACAATTATATCAATCTCGAAGAGCAAAGGCATCAAATAAAGATGGCCTCATCCAAGCTTATCCACTTCAATGATCTTCTTCAAAATGCCCTTTGTAGCAGATGAATTCCACAAGTCACAGGTTCAACATAACAGCTTAACAATGATTAATTTTGCAGATGAATCTGGAGAGATCTAGAATGATGTATCAGATGAATTCAAACTTGCAAGTTCTTGGTTCTTCAACAAATTGGCATTGGCCAAGTCCATTAGCAAAGGAATGTTTCCTAAGTTCTAAGTCCAATTGGGGCAAGATCAAACCAACAGTCCACTCAAAGTCTTTTAGGGTTTTTGTTATTATTATGTGCATTAATGGTCAAAGACCAATCAAACAAACAAAGCAAAAAAGTATATCACACAATATGGTCCAAGTGGACAAAGTGAAAATTGCGTAAACATAAACAATTAGAATGATATGTACAATGACAAATGATAATAGAACAATAAAAGAAAATTGCATTGAAAGTAAAAGTTAATGGTTAGTAAGTTAATAGTTAGTTTTGTTTTGCTTTTTAATTTCAAGACATTCTTTGGAGAACACTCAACCCACTTGCCACAAGCACGGATCCTTGAACCAAAACATCTTCCAAAGGAAGGAAAGAAGGCCAAGTTTCCACACAATATCATGGAAGAGGGGAGACTTACAATCTCACTAACTAGAATGCTTATGCCTTTTGTGTCACAAATTTAGCGCTATGTTAAGCAATCGTAATTGGACTTATGTAGAAGTCACAACTATTTGAGGTCGGGTAATAAACTTTTGGTGTTAATGCATGTTGGAGACATAATATTAAGAACTATGCTCATTAAACATACCACACACAAAAATATGCAAAAGGTGTGGTCTAATCTCATCCATACTCATGTTAATCTTTCAATCAACTAGCATTAGGACTTTAAGATGTCATTGGCCAATTGAAAATGAATGGATGAAGAAGGGGAATTAGATAAAGAGGGAAAGGGATGAATGAGATCACAAATTGGTCAAAGGAGGACTTTTACCAAATTAATATTATTCATTCATTTTGGGAGATGGAATGTACATTCCATCAATCCCCTAAATCCAATAATATTAACTTGACAAAGTCAAATCAACCTTGACCAAGGCTTAACAACAAATGAGAAACTCAAATAAGTCAATCCAAATGGTCAACACAATTAAAATGGAATTTATTCAATTAAAAATATTAAAATAATGCATTAAATTTAAATATGTTTTTTCCAAATCCTAAAATCACATCAAAACACCAAATAAATGGTCATGTGATTTGTCATAGGTCAAACAAGGTCAAAGGACCTTGGATAAAAAAAATTATAATTTTTGGACACTTAAAAATATTTTTAAACAAATAAAAACAAATGAAAAATCAATTAATTCATGAAGAATATTAATAATGATCCAAAAAAATAATTTTAATTCAGAATATGAAAGAGAAAAATATTTGAATTTTTTTTGTGAAAGTCCCATATTTTTTGGATCAATATTAAATTTATTATGAATTATTGAAGAAAATGAAATTAAATGGAAATTCAGAAAATGCCAAAATACGTGGACCATCAGATTTCCCTCATTAATTGAGGTGGCAGATCTGATGATCCACAACGCGTGTTCCAAATGTACATGAGTCAACTATGCTGTAACATGAGTAATCAAAAGGCACGGCTAAGGTTAAAACATGAGAAATGGATCACACGGTTTAGACCAAAGACACATCATCACCGGAGCCAGAGCTCCGGTTGTCTTCTCCGGCGAGCTTCGTCGGACTGGTCAACATGAACCATCACCAAAATTTCAAACAGGGATATGATTTTAAAGAGAAAACATCACTGAGCACGAATATCACCTCCATTTCTTCCAATTCCAACTATATTGAGAGATATGTGGAATTGAAAAATGAGGTTCATTATCTGAGTTGCTTCGATTTGGCCTCAAAGAAACTCAAGCACCTTACCTACATTGGTAGGACTTCAGCCAACACAATAATCAATAGAATTAAGCAAGAAACAAGGAGAATCAAAGAGTTCAAATTTTCTGCAAATTACCTTCAATGGAGGTCTGAGCTTGCTAGATCTTGATCTGAATCGTGTTGGCTTCACTTCAATTGCTTGAATAAGAGGAATGGAAAGGCTTAGAATAATGGATTCCTGGAGAATTGAATTCCAAAACAGTGGAGATTCAAGCTCAAATTCAAACGAAGTTATCAGGGTTATCCTCTTAATATGAAGGGTTGTCAATTGAGATTCAAAGCTGGCGCAGTGTGTGTGTTCATTCTGAGCATAAGGGCTTCAATTTATAGAGAAATTGGATGATATTTACACACTCACTTTCACTTTCCAAAATTAGCAAATGATGAAAGCATGGTGCATGGGCGCGCATAGGCCCATGAAATGATTGTTTGAAAGTCCAAAATGAAGTTCAGATGCTTTGGAGATGGATTGGATTGCAAGGCAATTGAGCATTGTCATTTGAAGTTTGATCCATGCCACATGATATCATCTTGTTTAAGCCATGCGCAGCCTATGCATTTCTCATCCAAAATGCATAAATTTTACCTCTTTGGAAAGGTTAGATCAATAGGAACAAGTTTTATGTTGAACACTTTTTCATTTGCAGCTTGGAACTTGGATATATTTGAGGTGGAAGTTTGGAAAAATTTGACATATCAAAATTTCTCTAAGTCTCAAGCCATATGTCTCAATATTCCATCTTGCTTAACGTTTTATAGGAGCTTCAAATGAGAAAAGTGCCTTCATCAAAGTTGTATCTCTCTCAAATACATTAAAAATGGTCACAAACTTCATGTTATTTGGATTTAAAATGATAGAGTTATGCATTTTTGAAGTTTGGCAAAATCAATTGATCAATGGTATAGGTCAAAAGTGACCTATAATGTAGCCTCATATCACATTTTCAACGAAGTCGAATTAGCTCTCACTCCAAATATCAAAGTTGAATTAGACACATTGAATTTGATTGTGCAACTTGGAAATATTTCATCCCATAAAAATTGACCAAGTTATGGCCTTGGGAAGTTGACTATCAAATTAGGTTTTGGACAAAATGACCTATAATGTTTCAACATAGAAAATGATTTTCCAAGCAAAACTAGCTCTATGTCTCAACATGAAAGTTGTTTATAATGTCATTTAGAGTATGTTTTCTCTTGGAATTATTTTCATATGCTTAAAATGGTAGGAGATAGGGTCTGGGGAGACCCAGTTTTGATCAGATGAATTCATTTGGCCAAGCACCATCAACCAACTTGCTAACTTCCAATTCTCTTGACTTTCTTGGCTCATGGTAGATCATATATGCATAAGATGATGAAATTTGAAGTGTCCATTGAGAAATTTTATCAATTGGTGAGATAGCTTGTTGGAGAAGTTACTCAAAATACCCAATCAAACTAGGGTTTCCAAGGCAAATCACCCTCAAACTCTTGAAGCAAACTTGATCAATATGACATGTAGAGAACATTGGGACTCATATATGATGTTCATAACCATTATTGAACCAATTCTTGGTTGTACTCTTTGTTCATGAGGGTCTCAAACCCTAGATGTGATCAATGAATCAATAAGATCATGCCCTTCCTACAAAAGAGTTAGACAACTATAAAGACATATTTTTTTGGTATTTTGGTTAGTAAAATGATAAAATACAAGTATGATATAATCACAAAGTGCTTGGTGATCTCTCCCAAAACAAACCCAATGAAATAGGGGTAAGGAGGATGCCAAGGTATGATCCCAATGCTAATGCATATGATAAAATTGCATGAGGGATCTTAGGGTCAAAATTGGGGTCTTACAGCTGCCCCTATTTAAGGACATTCTAACTGAGGAGGTGAAGGTTAAAATCTTCATGTCGACTCAGTAGAATGGGCTTAAATAACAACATAGAGAAACAAATTTTGGTCCCTAAGAGACCTCATGATGCAAATGATATGAATGCAAAAGTTAATACTCTGTGGGGAAATATTGCCACAAAGGAAAAGAAATCAGAGAGACCAAAAATTCGCAGGAGTATAATGCATTCCATAAGGAAAACTCATTGGGGATATAGAGACTCTGAGGGGATAAAAGGGACTTATGCGTAGACCAGGCTACGACTTTAAACTGTTGGGGGACTAGTGGAACTCCATACAAAATGGAAAGACTCAGCGGGGGAAACAAAAACATCTGCAGGGGATACGAATAAGTCAGGACGACACTGAAATATTCGACTCATGCAGGGGAGAAACACGATTTCACTAAGGAAAACGCACTCAACTCAACTGGGGAGAAAATAAAATTTCAACACAGGAGGAGCAGAAATCTATTATCTACTACCTGCTCTTGGGTAAGGAGATAATAAAGATCTGACAGGGAGAACATCCTTCATCGGTTAGGATGAACATATCAAGGATGACTCACTGAGGACCGCTAGGAGGAAGTATTCATTACCGGTTGCTGGGTAAGAATAGCCTTGTTGGGGAAAACTGCAGAAAAGAATAGGATTTACAACTACCAGTTACTGGGCAGAAGACCAGAAGTGAGAGTATCCATCATTGGTTAGGATGAACATATCAAGGATAAACTCGACAAGGAAGAAAATCCGTCACCGGTTAAGATGAACATATCAAGGATAGACTTGCCTAGGGATGTTAAAGAGGATACCCGTCATCGGTTAGGATGAACATATCAAGGATATACCAACTGAACAAAAAAAAGGGAATTACATCTATCAAAAACTGGATAGAAAACTGTCGAAGAGAAATATCTGTCACCGGTTAGGATGAACATATCAAGGATTCACTCTGCGAGGGGACAAAGTAGGATTTACAACTACCGGTTACTGGGTAGAAGACCAATCAAAGAGAAAATATGTCACCGGTTAAAGTGAACATATCAAGGATAGACTCAGGAAGGGGAGAAAATAGGGATTACATCTATCAGTTACTGGATAGAAAACCAAAGAAGAGAAAATGAGTCACCGGTTAAATTGAACATATCAAGGATAGACTCCGCTAAAGGGGAACAATAGGATTTATAACTACCGGTTACTGGATAGAAGACCAACAATGAGAAGAAAACCTGTCATCGATTAACATGAACATATCAAGGATTAACTCTCTGAAGAACCAAAATATGGATTACAACTACCTTTTTACTGGGTAGAATACTAAAGAAGAGAATATTCGTCACTGGTTAAAGTGAACATATCAAGGATAGACTCCTGCAGGGGAAGTCTAGCGGTGTATTCGTCACTTTATGATTTATTGACTAAATCAAAAGCAAAGCATACAAAGATAGAGTCGCCACCGCACTTTTATTTATCCAAAGGAATGGCTAAAAAGCGAACAAAAGCCTAAGAAGTTTTACACATAGAAAACTAATGAAAGGTCAGAGATCTGGGTAAGGGGGTAATTATGTTGTGGGAAGGTGTTAGGCACCCACAACATCCTAGGTACTCCTAGGGAACCTCTTTTCACAACTTTTTGTAAAAATTATTTGTTTATGAAATATTTTTGTGCAAACATTGATGGAAGGGATGAGAGAAGAATATGCAATTTTTATTATTTTTGTGTTTGGATGCATGAACCCATTGCCTACGTACCTTTTCATGAAAGATAAGGATCAAAACGCCGTAGTTCGGCTAAAAGATTTCAAAAAATGAATGGATTGATTTTAAACAAAAGCCTTAAGGTCTTTCATTATCCACGGGAGAAAACTCAACCTGAACAACCACAAGTCCACCATGTGAGAATAGCTTCGACATACTATAGGGGTTAACCCTGTTTTCAGTATGGAAGTCTTACAGTTCGATCACTAAGGACAAAAGGTGAGATTCACATCAACCACTAAGATAATTCAGATCTATGGCTAATGCATGAAAACTTGATTAAGAAGTGGACTAGGGCCACAAAAAAAAAGCAATTAAGTGAGTGAAATTAACCAATTATGAGTATTCACAAAAAATGAAGTCAAAGTTGACATTAAATTCAATTCAGAAGAAGTATTATGAAAATGAAGTTTGAAAATCAGAGGCTTAAGGCCTAGGTTTCTAGTTTTAAAAACAAGTGAAAATGTTTGCACAAAAGTTTTCTGGTTTGGGTTAACATGCAAATGGAGGTTTAGAAACAAAAAGGGTGAAGGTTAAGGGATGAAAAACTTCTTAGGTGTTCACCTCTTGAGATCATATGTAGATGATCCAAGTGATTCCTTTGGAATAGGCAACAAGCAAGTAACAGATAATCAATGTATCAGAAAAAGCCAACATAAATGGAAACCAGATGCCAATCAATGGACTTACACTAGACTCACAAAACAAAGATGGATACCAGATGCCAATCAATGGACTTACACTAGTCTCACAAAACAAGGATGGATACCGGATGCCAATCAATGGACTTACACCAATCTCACAAAACAAAGGTGGATACCAGATGCCAATCTATGGACTTATACTAGTCTCACAAAACAAGAAAAGCAAATGCAATAAGCAAGAGGAAACAAGTTGCCAATAAATGGTCTTACACTCGACTCCAAGGAAATGGGATGCCAATCAATGGTCTTAGTCCCAACTCCTGCCAGATCACAGGAAACAACTGCCAATAAATGGACTTACAATTGACTCCTCAATGGACCAAACAAAATGTCACAAAGTATGAACAATGATCATGAAATGATATACAATTAATGCTCAAAGATGAAAACAATGCACAGAGGCACAAACAAACAATTATGCACATATGGACAAGTAAGCAAACAAAAGTCAATTATCACACACTATACACAACCAAGGGGCTCAAGCAAGGTTAGGCTTTAGTCAAGGGGTCATATCAACCTCAACAAACAAGCCAACTGGAAATGGGAGTTTTGAGCTCTTAACCCTAACATTGAGAGTTAGGGTGAAGCAGATGAAATGGAGATGAGGGTTATGCCTCATAGCTCTTATCCCTGGCCTGGGAGAGCTTGAATCAAATAGAAAGTGTGGGAGTTCAGAATGAAGGAACTCTTCTCCACAAATGACTGACTCTATGGACAAGATTTTGGGTTTTTATTCAAAATGCATCAACACCTGGTGTGAGCAAAGTGAATGACACAACTGAATAGCAGGGGATGGATTACACATCCCTTTTATCTGCCAATTGTCTCTTAAGAGGACTTAACCTGCTTGGCACAAAATTAAACAAGCAAAAACATGGCCTCTTAAGGAGGGCTTCAGACAGGTGTCTGCCAATAACAGCAGGTCTTCCAGACTACATGAAGAATAGGGATTATACCTAAGTGGTATACCAACCACAAGCAAAGCAAAGCAAAGTTCAAATGAACTTAAAGCGACTTAGGTACCTGTGTAAACAACTAAACAAATCAGTACAGTAATCAGACAAACAGACAACAGTCAACAACAAACAGACAATCCCAATGTACAATATATAAGCCAAACAACTCAAATGAGCTATCATCAAAGCCTACAAAGCAAACAAATGTTAGCAATCAATAGAAAATATCAACATTCAAATGATGAAGCAACATCGACCATGGAAATTGGGTGCTTGGTCCTGAAATTCAAAGCTCACATGTAAGTACAAACCACTAGGTCAAAGCCTAGGATCAAAAGTGAAGAAAAAATTCAAAACAGGAGCTGAAATTCAACACAATGCAACTTCAAACACATATTAACATGTCCTAAAAAGGATCACATCAAAATCATCAATCAAAAGCATTTCATGTGCAAGGTAAGTCAAAGACAATTTCAAAGCTCATATTTGGACATTGAGAATGAAAATTCCAAATCAAAACAGAAATGATTCAAATAATTCTGGAAAAATTCATGAGCAGTCAACACATCCAACATGATCATCATACAAAAAATCAGAAGCATCCAAGTTCAAATGGCATGGAAATAAAATGGCACAAGTTGATCAACCAAATGTGTGACACAAATTGTCACACCATGCTAACATGTGCATAAAACAGAAATGGTAAATGATAAAAATACCAAACCAAGCCTAAAACATCCATTAACACGTCAAGAAACATCATGTAAAATTTCATGTCCATTGGATTAAAATCAAGCATTTCATGATAAGATGAATGGAGCAAGGTCACAAATGTACACATGATCACAAAGTCTAGCACAATCCAAAATCTAACCATGCACAATTTAAGAATTTATCATCATCAAATTCTAGACATTCTAAGGAACAAGTACCAAAAAACCAGGCATTTTTTGGAGCATTTTTCAATTTGTTATGAATTTTTAAAGTTGGCAAAAAAATATGAAAATCAAAATGATCACATGTACATAATTTGGAGGGAAATGGCATATTGATGCATTAATTTGAAAAATTGCCTTCGGCCAGAATCGAACTTGGTTCGAATTTGAATGAGCGTGCGCTAACACAAAACGGCGCCGTTTCCTACGGAAACCCTAGCGAACTAGAGTGGACGCTAGGCCGTCGCTAGGATGAAGATCTTCATCTTCCTCACGAAGATGAAGATGAACAGTAACACATTCCAGAAAATTTTTCCAGAAATCCAAAACAAGTACATCATTTCAAAGATCTTTCCATGGTGATTACAGATCAACTCATATCTAAGCCTAATTCCACAAGATCAAAGAGAATCGAGCAAAATAAAATTTGTGCACAAAACTTTAATCACACATATCTCATTCAATAATGCGTCATTTCACATGAAATTTAGCTCAGAATCACCAGCAAGAATAGATCTACAAGAATATGGCAATGAATTGAAAAATTATGAGATTCGAAACTTGACCTCTTGAAGAGCAGATCCTTGAAGATGCACGATCCAAAGCCTTGAATGATCCAAATCCATTCTATAACACTTGTAATGATGTTTGATGAAGAAATTGACGCTTGGCAGGTGCTGGATCTAGCTCAAAACAGAATTTCCATCTTCACCTTCATGAGCTTGCTACACTTGATTCTTGCACGAAATTCACAATTCAAAGCTTGATCTGCATTCAACCAAAGCCAGAGAACAAGAATATGGAAAGAAATTGCAATGTTATGAAGAGAAAATTTGAATTATGCTTGAGAGAAAATTTTGGAGGGAGAGAGAATTTGGATCTTGAAATGGTGAAATTTCAAAAATGCATGGTGCATGGACTAATCCCACGTGAACAGTACCATTTGCTTCATCAATTACACTTAAAATCATTTTTTAAACCCAATGGCAATGGTAGAAAGTTCCCATGATGCACCATTTTTGAATTTTGC
Organism: Lathyrus oleraceus; assembly: GCF_024323335.1. Taxonomy (NCBI): domain Eukaryota; kingdom Viridiplantae; phylum Streptophyta; class Magnoliopsida; order Fabales; family Fabaceae; genus Lathyrus; species Lathyrus oleraceus. The sequence goes on from NC_066581.1 coordinate 341,834,903, forward strand.
AATTTCCCTCCAAAAAAGGCATGGAGTAGCAAATGATCATGTGATAACAATTCATGCAATATGGTGAATGTTTTGAAAAGCTCATGTCATGAGAAGCAAAATGCAAAAAGAAACACCAAATTTGGAGTTATGAATCAAAAGTTATGGCCATTTGAAGTTCCATGTACACTTGGCAATGATTGGACCATATCTCCTCAACCATTCATCAGATGCTCATGATCTTGGACTTTTTGGAAATGGGAGAGAGAGATCTTCAACTTTCATGTTGGACAAAATTTCATTTGAAGCTTCCTTTGATGTTGGATAGTTGAGTTGAAGTTGGATAAAAAACTTTCCATTTTTGGAAAGTTGAAATTATAGGTCACTTTCCATTTTTGGAAGCTTTTGACTTGACCTCAATTTCTTCAATGTGAGTGTTTGAAATGTCAAATGAGACTTGTTTGAACATGAATGAAGTATTTCTAATCACTTCCCACATCCAAATCCACAGTTGACTTTTCAGTTGACTGCATTGGCCCTTAGATGACCTGAAAATGTCCTGATGAATTTGGGGCCTTTGCCACTTGGGAATTTGCTCCAAAATGAACCTATAGCTCACATAAGCTCCATGAAATGATCACATGATCCATATCTCAAGAAAATACCATCTGCTCCTTGTACCATGAATTCACCTGATGCCTTGACCTGTTGACTGCTTAAGCTGCAAGTAACAAAGGTTAATGACATATTTTTGTACATTTTTGGTTAGTGATTAAAAGAAAAACAATGATATACACATGCAAGCAATGCTTGGTGATCAAGAACCACTCTCAAGAAAGATCCCACCCACAGGGAAGGAAGCAAGGTGTCCAATGATCCTTGAGGCAATGCAATGTTATGATATGATGCCATGAGGGATCTTAGGGACAAAATTGGGGTCTTACAGGAAGAAAAGATATTCGTCACCGGTTAGGATGAACATATCAAGGATATACTTTTCGAAGAAAAGATCCACTAGGGACACTGTCGAGGAGAAAAATGGTACTTTTGTCGGGTATTGGGCAAGAAGTAACAAACTGCAAACTAAGGAGAATACTACCAGTTACTGGGTAATAGACTCTTAGGGGACCAAAACATCTATCTAGGTAAGAGCTAGAGAGAAAAAGGTCAATCAAGACTCAACCCAACGAGGACATAACTCAAGGGGAGTAATTCTATCCAGAAAATTTACTGGAGAGAAAACTGAAATAACAATCATCCACGAGAAAACAAACTCAGTGGGGAAATACATAACTGTTAAAGTCTTTTCTGCTTACGGGGCTGACACTCTACAATTGAAGTGGGACAGACACTAGATTTGGTATGGGGATAAAGTACCTCCATAACAGAGAATGAGAATCTCAAACAAATCAAATATGAAGATGTGAGATATGCAAATTGACTTTATATGAATATATATGTATATGTATATGTATATATGGTGATTATACTGACAAAACGATCACGAAGGATACAGAGGTGTCGCAAAGAAATTGAACCACCGGTACAATCCTCAGTCAATCCACAAAAATCATGGAGACAAACTGCTGGAGAACAGAGAGATCAACATCCCAAAGGCTCAACCTTGGCTGGGGAAAGAGATCTGATGAAGATAAAACATCCAAACCGTAGGGAATTTTAGGTCACCACCATAAGAATGGGAGACAACCCTATTGGGGAAGAACCAACGAAAAGCTGCTCAGAAACCAGGAGAACACTCTGACTGGGAGCAAAGATAGAACGATCGTGGGGACATCAAAGCGTTCTATTGTGGAAAGATCAAACTTCTTCTGATGACGATCTGTCCGCTGAGGAAAAACAAACTCCGTTGGGAAGGCCGAAACTCTGATGGGGACAAGGACACGCCGCAACCCACTCTGCTAGGGATAAGGAAAGAAACTCCACTGGGGATCAAACATTCCGCCAAGGGAACTGAATCTGTTAGCTAGGAACAACAGCATTCTACTGAGGAAATGAATCAACACTAATGACCTAGGGATACCCGAAGAGTTACTACTTGGGGAACCTTAAATGCTTCACACTTAAGGGTTTGCTATTCACTGAAATGTTGTTGATATTACCGTTATTTGCTTTGGAAAAGTTCTTGCTTATATATTTAAAAAGCATAATTTTGATTTAAAATATTTTAATTTCAAAATAATCATAATAAAAATAAAAACTATTGGTTGAAGTAAATAAGAGTAGAAACGATTGGATAAAAGTTCAACTTTATTTAATAGGATGGTAGTCTGTAAATGACAAGACTCCATAGATTCTAAAAAGTTAAAAATGGTAATTTACATGGAAAAGGGTTACATTGAATACAAATGATCCTTAATCCTTCTACCAAATCTTGATATCCACTATGCTCTTGACCGTTGCTGGAGATGAACCGATGTCAACCCTTATGCTCAAGCAAGTCTTCAAAATCACTGAAGATCAGCAGGATGGAGTTACTTGCCATAATCCCTAATTTTTGCATAAGTTGCCCCAAGGTGGGGTACTCAACTTATCGGGAAATTTTTTCTGTTTTTATGTCTCTAATTTTTGCCTGGATCGCCCTTTTGCGTTTTCAATCCACCGAGACGCTCATTTTTTCCTAAGCCGCCCTTTCGGGTTTTCAACTTAGTGAGCTATTCTTTTCCATTTTAGGAGAAGTATTTCTTGACTGCATCTGTGTTCACATGACGAGTGAACTCTTCACCATCCATAGTTTTAAGAATCAATGCACCGCCTGAAAAAGCTCTCTTGACAACATATGGGCCTTCATAATTGGGAGTCCATTTTCCTCTGGAATCTGGCTTGAACGATAAAGTCTTTTGAGCACAAGGTCACCTTCTCTGAACACACGAGGTTTGACCTTCTTATCAAAATCTTTCTTCATCCTCTGCTGATATAACTGACCATGACGCATGGCAGTTAATCTCTTCTCTTCAATCAAATTCAACTGGTCAAACCTGGTCTGACACCATTCAACTTCAGTCAAGTTGGCTTCCATGAGCACACGCAACGAAGGAGTCTCAACCTCTACGGGGAGCACTGCTTTCATACCATGTACAAGAGAGAAAGGGGTTGCCCCTGTTGAAGTGAGGACGGATGTACGATACCCATGCAAAGCAAATGGGAGCATCTCATGTCAATCCTTATACGTGACAACCATCTTCTGGATAATCTTCTTGATGTTCCTATTTGCAACTTCAACAGCCCCATTCATCTTGGGTCTATAGGGAGAAGAATTATGATGTGCAATCTTGAAGTCTTTACAAAGAGCTTCCACCATATTGTTATTCAAGTTTGAACCATTATCAGTAATGATCTTACTTGGCACACCATAATGACATATGATCTGATTCTTGATAAACCTTACAATAACTCTATCATCCCAATCATATTTATTCCCTACGTGGAGAAGAGCCATGGGAAGAAATAACATTTAAAAGTGTAGGAGGAATATGAATCTTATCAGCATAAATTTGACACTTGTGGAACTTCTTCACAAACTTGCAACAGTCAGATTCCATTGTCAACCAATAGTAACCTGCTCGTAACATCTTTGCCATTGCATGTCCATTGGAATGAGTACCAAAGGAACCTTCATGCACTTCAGTCATCAACAAGTCTGCTTCGTGTTTATCCATGCATCTGAGCAAAACCATGTCGAAGTTTCTCTTGTACAGTATATCACCATTCAAGTAGAAATTATCGGCTAATCTTTTCAAAGTCTTCTTATCTTTCAAAGATGCCCCAAGCGGGTAAATCTGACTTTGGAGGAAGCACTTGAAGTCGTAATACCACGGCTTCTCGTCTTTGATCTCTTCAACAACAAACACATGAGCTGGCCTATCAAGACGTATCACGGATAAATTAGGAACTTCATTCCAATACCTTACTACAATCATTGATGCCAACGTTGTAAGAGCGTCTGCCATCCAGTTTTCATCTCGAGGAATATCATGAAACTCAACCTTTGTAAAGAAGGTTGAAATTCTCCTTGCATAATCTCTATATGGTATTAAACCGGGTTGATTTGTCACCCATTCTCCTTTGATCTGATTCACTACCAAAGCTGAATCACCGAAGACATCCAAATACTTGATTCTGAGAATCATGGCCTCTTAAAGCCCCATAATGCAAGTTTCATATTCTTCCATGTTGTTATACACTTGAAAGTCAATCTAGTTGTAAATGGTAGATGCGTGCCTTGAGGAGTAATGATCACTGCCCCAATGCCACTTCTTTATTGATTAACAGCTCCATCAAATACCATGCCCCAACGGGAACCAGGTTCTTCTAGCAATGGTTCATCACAATCTTTCATTTTCAAGTACAAAATCTCTTCATCAGGAAAATCAGACTGCACTGACTGGTAAGCTTCAATTGGTTGGTGAGCGAAATGGTCAGCCAAGATACTACCTTTGATCGCTTTCTGAGATCGATATTCGATATCATACTCTGATAACAACATCTACCAACGGGAAATCCTCCCAATTAAAGCAGGCTTCTCAAAAATATACTTGATAGGATCCATTTTGGATATCAACCAAGTGGTATGATTCAGCATATATTGGCGTAGACGCTTAGCAGCCCAAGCCAATGCGCAACAAGTTTTCTCAAGCATTGAATACCGAGTCTCACAGTCGGTGAACTTCTTACTGAGGTAGTAGATTGCAAATTCTTTCTTCCCAGTCTCATCTTGCTGACCAAGAACACAACCCATACTATCTTCTAGCACAGTCAAATACATGATCAATGATCTTCCTTCAACAGGTGGAGACAAAATCGGAGGTTCAAGCAGATATTCCTTGATACTGTCAAATGCTTTCTGGAAATCTTTGGTCCAATCACAAGACTGATCTTTCCGAAGAAGCTTAAATATAGGCACACATGTGGCAGTCATGTGGGAAATGAATCTGGAAATATAATTCAAGCGACCGAGAAAACCTTTGACTTGCTTCTCAGTTTTAGGCGCAGGCATCTCTTGTATTGCTTTGACCTTGGCAGGATCAACTTCAATACCCTTCTTATAATATTAATAATTTTAATTTACAATCAACTTCAATATTAATAATGATCCAAAAAATAATTTTAATTTATAATATGAAAAAGAAAAATATTTTAAATTTTTGGTGAAAGTCCCATATTTTTTGGATCAATATTAAATTTATTATGAATTATTGAAGAAAATGGAATTAAATGGAAATTCAGAAAATGGCAAAATACGTGGACCATCAGATCTCCCTCATTAATTGAGGTGGTAGATCTGATGATCCACAACGCGTGTTCCATGTGTACATGAGTCAACTGCGCTGTAACATGAGTAATCAAAAGACACGGCTAAGATTAAAACATGAGAAATGGATCACACAGTTTAGACCAAAGACATATCATAACCGGACCCAGAGCTCCGTTGTCTTCTCAGGCGAGCTTCGTCAGACTGGTCAACATGAACAATCACCAAAATTTCAAACAGGGACATGATTTTAAAGAGAAAACATCACTGAGCACGAATATCACCTCCATTTCTTCCAATTCCAACTATATTGAGAGATATGTGAAATTGAAAAATGAGGTTCATGATCTGAGTTGCTTCGATTTGGCCTCAAAGCAACTCAAACACCTTGCCTACATTGGAAGGACTTCAACCAACACAATAATCAATAGAATTGAGAAAGAAACAAGGAGAATCGAAGAGTTCAAATTTTCTGCAAATTACCTTCAATAGAGGTCTGAGCTTGCTAGATCATGATCTGAATCGTGCTTGGCTTCACTTCAATTACTTGCAGAAGAGGAATGGAAAGGCTTAGAAACAATGGATTCCTGGAGAATTGAATTCCAAAAAGGGGAAATTCAAGCTCAAATTCAAACGAATTTATCAGGGTTATCCTCTTAATGTGAAGGGTTTTCAATGGAGATTCAAAGTTGGCGCAGTGTGTCTGTTCATTCTGAGTATAAGGGCTTCAATTTATAGAGAAATTGGATGATATTTGCACACTCACTTTCACTTTCCAAAATTGGAAAATGTTGAAATCATGGTGCATGGGCGCGCATAGGCCCATGAAATGATTGTTTGAAAGTCCAAATGAAGTTCAGATGCTTTGGAGATGGGTTGGATTGCAAGGCAGTTGAGCATTGTCATTTGAAGTTTGATTAATGCTACATGATATCAGCCTGTTTAAGCCATGTGCAGCCTATGCATTTCTCATCCAAAATGCATGAATTTTATCTCTTTGGAAAGGTGAGATCAATAGGAATAAGTTTTATGTTGAACACTTTTTCATTTGGATCTTTTAACTTTGAGATATTTGAGGTGAAGTTTGGAAAAATTTGACATATCAAAAATTTTCTAAGTGTAAAGCCATATGTCTCAATATTTCACCTTGCTTAACTTTTTATAGGAGCTTCAAATGAGAAACGTTCCTTCATCAAAGTTGTATCTCTCTCAAAGACCTTCAAAATGGTCACACATTTCATGTCATTTGGATTAAAAATGATAGAGTTATGCATTTTTGAAGTTTGGAAAAATCACTTGATCAATGGTATAGGTCAAAAGTGACCTATAATGTAATCTCATATCACATGCTCAAAAAAGATGAATTAGATCCAAATCCAAACATCAAAGTTGAATTAGACACGTTGAATTTGATTGTGCAACTTGGAAATCTTTCATCCCATAAGAATTGAGCAAGTTATGGCCTTGGGAAGTTGTCTTTCAAATTAGGGTTTAGACAAAATGACATATAATGTTTCAACATAGAAAATGATTTTCCAAGCAAACCTAGCTCTAGTTATTAACACTAAAGTTGTTTATAATGTCATTTTGAGTAAGTTTTATCTTGGAATTATTTTTATATGGTGAAAATTGTAGGAGATACGGTCTAGGGAGACCTAGTTTTGATTAAATGAATTCATCTGGCCAACCACCATCAACCAACTTGCTAACTTCCAATTCTCTTGACTTTCTTGGATCATGGTAGATCATATATGCATAATATTATGAAATTTGAAGTGTCCCTTGAGAAATTTGATCAATTGGTGAGATAGCTTGTTGGAGAAGTTACTCAAGATACCCAATCAAACTAGGGTTTCCAAGGAAAATCACCCTCAAACTCTTGAAGCAAACTTGATCAATATGGAATGTAGAGAAAATTAGGACTCATATATGATGTTTATAACCATTCTTGAATCAATTCTTGGTTGTACTCTTTGTTCATGAGGGTCTCAAACCCTAGATGTGATCAATGAATCAATGAGATCATGTCCTTCCTACAAAAGAGTTAGACAACTATAAAGACATATTTTTTGGTATTTTGGTTAGTAAAATGATAAAATACAAGTATGATATAATCACAAAGTGCTTGGTGATCTCTCCAAAAACAAACCCAATGAAAGAGGGGTAAAGAGGATGCCAAGGTATGATCTCAATGCTAATGCATATGATGAATTTGCATGAGGGATCTTAGGGTCAAAATTGGGGTCTTCAGCTAGATACCTACATAGAAACAAAAGTGGGTGCAAACCCTTCAGGCACAAAGTTTGGTGGCTTTCCCCACGGGAACCCAGCAGGTATGGAAGGATCGGGTTGGCTATCAGCGATGGGAATAGTTCAGGTAGCAACCTCAAAAATAAAAGTCCTCTAGGGAGGAGTTATGGGAGTTGGTGAAGACTGATTCTGCATAGCAATAATAGACTCCATCATAGCAGTCAATCGTGCAATCTCATCCTTCAACTCGTTATTCTCTTGTTCTAAATGTTCCATGATCTTGGGTTGATTGGTGTGAGTGTTGTATCGGTGAGTCAGCTTTGCTGAAGCACAGAAGAATAACCTATAAGACAATCTGGCGGAAGAAAACTTGTTATGCATATGATGCATGTAATGCAATATTTTTTATTGTTTTTAATTTCAAGGAACACATGAAGTTCTATTTGCAAATATATTTAGTAAAAATTTGATTGACCATAAAAATCTCTTTTTATTCATACAATTTGGAAGGATTACACTAAGTACAATTTCAGAAAGCAAAGTAAAAATAAAAGAGAAAAGGAAACTAATCATCCTAAGGATCCCCTAACAACAATGTCAGATGATCAGGCTACGAGCGTGTACTTCCTTCGGATGCGTCGAATCTCAAACTCAAAAGATGTCTTCATCTGAGCCTTGTCAAGGACAAGCTGATCAACAATCTTCTTCTAAGCACCGGAAGGCTGAGGCATACTAGAGGAAGATGGACCCTCTGGATCTCTCTGTCTCTTAGCTACTCGGTCTTCAAGAAGTTCAATAAGCGTATCCTTGTCCTTTGACTCAAGCTGCAACTCCTCATGCTTTCGGCTCAAAGCATGGAACCTCTCTTCCCACATATCTCTCTCTTGCTTCATCTTGGTGTAGCACCTCAAATTTGCACCTATCATTGTACATACCATTTCATATTAGGTCATAGCATATCATGTTCCATTGCATAACATTTGCATTGTCCCCAGTTGCCTCAAGAGCAAGCAAGCAAGAATTAAGTCAAACTGATCAGGAGATCAGTCAACCAATCAAGCCAAGTTGTTTCTCAAGGAATCAAAGCCCTAGGGTTTTTCCAACAAGTTCACATGACTTGGAGGTTCATTTGAAGTGTTCAAGTCAAGGGTTGAAGGCTCAGAGGTCATCAGTCAATGTACAGACAATCAGAAACCCTAGACAAGTCAAACTTGGTCAACTGTGGTTGATTTTGTGGATTTGATGGATGGAAATGGTTTGAGAGAGCTTATTCATGTCCTAATAGGCCTTATGTGTCATGGCAATCAACATCATTGAAGAATTTGAAGCCAATCAGAAAATTTCCCAAAATAGAAAGTGGACCTGTAACTTCAACTGCCAAAAATGGAAACTTCTTGATCTTAAACTTGCATCATGATACAAGCTCCAAATGAATTTTTGCCCAACATGAAAGTTGAAGATCTTGTTCTCCCATTTTCAAAAAGTCCAAGAACACCCAAATCCCATGTGTGGTTGTCAAGATATGATCAATTCAATTTCAGAAATTTGTGAACTTCACAGAGCCATATCTCTCAAACCATAAGGCCAAATTTGGTGGGGTTTTTTCCTACAAACCACATTTTTCATCCTCTTTCCAAAAATATAAACTTCTTGTCCCAAAACCCTACCATTCAAAATGGCATTTTTTGGACCTATTTCATTAAAAAACCAAGTTTGACCAAACTTTGACTTTTTGATTTAAACACTTTTTCTCACTTTGGCCAATTGGGAAATGTTTTAAATCATATTTGAAACTTGCTCCAAGCTTGAAATCATGTTCACACCACCATTTTACCACCATTTTGGACCAAAGTGCAATCTTGGCAATTTTAGCAAATGGTTTGAAATAAATGAGCAACAATTAGCAATTCTTTCAGCACACACAAAACAGCAAATGCCAAGGTCATCAGCAGCTGGTTCCAAGCCCATTTCGACCAAGCTTTGCACCTCCATTTCCACTTATGCACCAACTTGGCATTTTTGCAAATTAGTTTCAAAGAGTAAATCAAGTACAGCATTTGATGTACAACCAAAAACAGCAAATTGTTTGGCCCTTGGCAGTCTGATTCAAGGCCCAACCGTGCATAATTCACACTCCCATATTCACTTGTACAAAGTTAGCAAAATGTGCAATTGGATTAGAATGAGCAAAAACAAACTTACCATTCCATTAACTAATGATAAACAGGTGATATATAAATGTTTTTCTGGCCAAACAAACCCTAGTTTTGCAGCCACCAACCAGAACACTCTCCTCTCTCTCAACTGCATTTTGGCTCGAGCAACATTTTTACCAAAAACCCTCAAAGCACACAAGAAACCCTTGCTTCCTCCATCATCTAAACATCATTTGGGAGTGTTTTTGAGCATCATTTATCAACTGGAACCTTCCCTTTTGTTTTGCATCTTCAAGCATACAACAATGGCAGCTTGTGGTTTGGACACCTTCATGCTTTGCTGAGCTAGAAAAGCTTCATCATCCATCACTACAGAGCTTAAAGGCCAACTGTTTGAGCTTGAATCAACCAATACAACCCTGTTTCACATTGTCTTCAAAAACAAGTAAGCAATTCGACCTCAATCATTTGCCATGCCATGATGTATTTATGAAAGATCTTTTTGAGCTGGTTCTAACAAACTATAGCATGCTTAATTTGGTTGTGTTTTGGCAAAGAAATCTTGATTTTCATTTTTTGTGTGCAAATACATTTTCTATCGATTTGTGTTGTTCATGATAATTTAATGAAAATGCACACCATATTCTTGTTGCTGGAGGTTTAATGATGATGTTAGCATGTTTGATTGTGTTTTCTGGGCACTTGAAATTTTCGAGATGCATGATGATGAGTTTTTGTTGCTGCTATTTAAACCTGATGTTCTGTCCAGAGAATTCCCATGTTTATGTGTGTTTTGCTGCTGAATAATGTTGCCTGTACCAACACCATGTTGTTTGTGTGTTGGTCGAATTTTGTTGTGATGTTGGTAATAACATGAAGGTGCCATGCTGCTGTTTTGAAATCGCCATACTCTTTTTTCCAGAAATCCACCTGAATGTGCTGGTTTATTGTTTGTTTGTGTGTTACATGAACCTACTGTGCTATGCCCTGCTGTTTATGTGCTGTTGTTGGATTTCATCGAAATTAATTGCTTGCTGTTGTTCATGAACCTTGCATAAGAGCCCAGAACCTGAGTCCATGAGTATGTTTGTTTTGTCGCTCATGTTATGATTGTGTGGATATCCCTCTATCATTACCATTGCTGTTTGCTTGCTGTTGTTAATGACGAGTACATGATGATGATGAACTTGATGCATATGCCCTGTTGTTAAATCCTGCCAGAAATTCGTATGAACTAATGTTGTGGTTTGTTGCTGTTTACACATTGCATGAACATTGTTTTTGCTTTACTGATTGCTATGCCATTCGAATTTTGGTTGAGGATGAACATTATTGATGAGCTTGGCTGCTTGAACATTACTGTTGTTAAACCCTAGGGTTTCTAAAATCAGAAAATATGAAATCCATTGGCCGTACTGTTTTATTGGCTGAGAGCCAATCAAAACATTTCATTTCCCTTTGCCAAAACGCAACACTTCAATAAGTGACTGCAGATATTACACAAATGCCATCGTTGACCTTTGTTTGACCACTAGTTCATGCTATTTTGTTCATATTGCATCCAAATTTCATCCAACTTCACAAATTAATTTCTCTTTCACATTTCATCAAAAATTATGAAATCTTTTGCATGATGATCACAAATGTGTCTAGTTTTTTATTGTGAATTTTAATTAATTTTCCATTGGCTGGATTTTAATTGATAATTATTTTCTTGACATGTATGCATAATTGATACCTTGTGCCATTCCTTTTGTGAAATACTCATGTTGCATCCAATGAGCTTGAAACTTTTTGTGGTGAAACTAGACACGTTGACCTTCATTTCCATATAAAGTTTGTGCATTTATCATGTGTGGATTGAGAGTTATGATTTTCTGAAGTTATGTGTTGCATTTGATGCTATATGAATGATATGCATTTTCCCAATTTTTGTTCACATGCTTCCTTACATCCAAATGACCTCAAATTTTGCATGATTCATCTATCACATGTCTAGTTTGTGTATGAATTTTCTTGGAATTAATCTTGCTGTTTTCCATTTGATTGTGAATTTTCTTCCATGCTTAGTCATTTGTTGACTTTTTGTGCTACATGTTGCCAAATCTTTTGTGAAATTCTCAAATCTTATTGTATGACCATGAAATTTCATATGTGATAACTAGACTCTTTGAGCTTTGCATTGGTGTTAATCTCATTCATTTCTCTTCTGTTTTCAAATTGATATGATTTTTTGAAGATGACCCATGCTTGTTGACTTTCATCATGCTTACTTGAATTTGGTTTGATTTCATGATTTTAATTGACTGCCTTCCTCTCATCCAAATGCCATGAAATTTTACATGTATACCATGTTAAATGTTAGGATTGAGTGTGATTTATTTGATGATTTTTGAAAATGCTTGGGTTGACTTTTGATGCAAGTCATTCTGTTGACTTTTGTGTGCCTTCCTTTGCCTTACTTTGACTTCAAAAGCTCATAAAATGATCATAATGCATGATTTGAGTTTGAATCCAATTGAGATTACTTCTTAAATGTTTGAACATGAATTGGGTTGACTTTCCTTTGCTGTTTGACTTTTTTCTTTCACCTTTGACCCTAGGCTAGTCCTAGTGGTCTTTTAAGCTTACAATTGAGCTATTGTTTCAGGTTAAGCACCAATGCCTCAAAGATCATTCAAATTTGATTGAGTTGAATTGTTTATCATGTGCTAACCCTTGTTTTGTAGGTTGACTCATGTAACTTGAGTCTTTGTGCTTTGCACATTGGTCCCTCTGTGGTTGACTATTGGTTCATTTCCTTTTGATTTTGACTGTTGAGCTGTTTACTAATTGGTTTGACTTTTTCAGGTACTTTAGTTGCTTAAGTTCTTTGAACTTGCTTTGCTTTGCTTTTTAGCAACTTGCTTGAGGTATAATCTCTTTTTCTTCATGTAGTCTGGAGACCCGGTCTGTTATTTGACCGGGCAAACTGTCTGAAGTCCTCCTTAAGAGGCAATGTTTGTGTATGTTTAAATCTTGTCCTTGTACAGTGTCAAAGACCTCCTAAGTGAAGAGGCAATTGGCAGAATCAAGGGATAAGCAATCTATCCCCTGCTATTCAGTGTGTCTTCTGTCTTGCTCACACCACTGTGTTGATGCACTTCAGATAAAAACCCAAGATCTTGTGCAATTGCACAGTTAAGTCAGTGTCCAATGTGTAGAAGGGTTCCCACTTTCTGAACCCACGCATTCTTGTCAAATGCTCTCCCAGGCCAGGGATAGAAGCAATGAGGCACACCCCTCATCACCTTTCATCTGCTTCACCTTAGCCCCTCAATGGCAAGGTTAAGAGCACACTTCACCCCATTCCAGAGGTTTGTTTGTTGAGGTTGATATGACCCCTCGACTAAAGCCTAACCTTTTGCTTGAGCCTCTTGTATGCATATAGAGTGTGCTTCTTGTGATTGTGATTGCCTGTTTTCTTTGCCTCTTTAGGTTTAGCTTAGACTTGCCCTTGTGCAAGGTAGGGTGTGCTTGACTTGCTTCCTGTGCGAGTCAAGTTTGTGTGGCTTGCTTCCTGTGTGAGCCATGCTTAGAGTTGTTTGGCCGAACTACGGCAACTCTGATTCTCATGTTCAGATGAGATACGTAGGCACGAGACGCGATGTCTTGCCGAGTTTGACTAACAACTAACACTAATTCTTTTCTCTCGCCCTCGTTGCGATTGAGACCTTCTTTTCTCTCGCCCTCGTTGCGATTGAGACCTCCTTTTCTCTCGCTCTCGTTGCGATCGAGACTTTCCTTTTCTCTTGCCCTAGTTGCAATCGAGACCCTTGCTTCCTGTGCAAGCCGTGTCTAGGATAGGTTGGCCCGTGTGCCATTTAGCTAGAAACCTTAACTTAGGGTTGACTTTGCATGACAACATCTAGGCTCGAGTCGTAGTCTCCCTAGAGTTGTGTCTCCCTCTGTTATCTGGTTAGGCTAGGTTCTTTGTCCCTGCGTAGGGGAACTACATCGCCCTGATCTTCACACCAGATGAAGTATGTAGGCAGGAGATTGAGCTGATCTCTCCGGGCGCCTTTTCTTTTCTTTTGTGTTTGTTTGACAGTTATAGGCTCGAGTCCTTGACTCCCTATTGACTTGTTGTGTTGTTGTGTGCTTGGAAGCCGATGTAAGTCCATCGAGTGGCATTTGGGTTCCAGTGTGCGTGTGTCTTGGTTCGGATGCTGATGTAAGTCCAGTGATTGGCACTCGGGCTCCATGTTTGCCTGCGTCTGCCTTGTTTGTGTTTGTGTGCGTGTCAGCCGAGCTACGAATGCTCTGATTCTTCTCTCGTCCGAGGAGATACGTATGCATAGGATGCGACATCCTAGCGAGCATGTTTCGTTTCCCCAGTCCGAACTACTTCGACTCTGATGTCTATGCCTGATAGACTAAGTAGGCCCAGGATGTTGTATCCTGCCGAGTCAGTTTCAGTCAGTCTCTTTTGTCTCTTTCAGCCAGTGTGTGTGTGTGTCTGAGCAGTGTTTAGCAACCAATTTTCCTTCCTTTTGTGCGTGGATCCCGTAGAGTACTACGGATGCGTAGGGTGCCTAACACCTTCCCTTCGCATAACCGACTCCCGAACCCTTTCTCTTTGGTCGCGAGACCATGTTCTTTCCTAGGTTTACTTCGAGCGTTTCCTTTCCCCTTTTGGGATAAATAACGCACGGTGGCGGCTCTGTTGTTTCTTTCTTTTCCCGCCGTTTTTCGCGTGATGCGACAGCTGGCGACTCTGCTGGGGACTGGAGAAGTTGACCTCTTGCTGGTCCATCTTCCCTGAGCGAGTCTCTCCTAGCGCTCTCTAGGTTAGGTTTTGGTTGCTTTCTGCTTGTTGTATTTTATTGCATTCATTGTATATATGTACATTTATTGATTGCATTGATTATGTGCATTAATGTTTGCATTCATATTCATTATTCATTCTGCCTGGCTGTGCTGTCTGTGTTTCTCTGTTTGGGGGTGGGAGTTACTCGAGGTAAAAGGCCCAATACCCAGGCTATGAGTGAAATCTAGGAAACCTAGGAATAGAGTGATTCATGGGAAGCGGGTGGTATGGCGCCACTTAGCGGAACATTGATATCACGAGCAGTTCAGACCCTGGTGGGATATTATCGGTGCATACATCGGGTGTGCACAGGATGATATTCTGCGAAAGGTTATTTATGCTGCGTTTCTCTCGACCTTACCCTGGCCTAGACGACACCCGTGAGTGGGGAAGGGTTTGATCATTTTAACAGGTACAGTTGGTGACTCTCGGTACTGACGGTGACTGTGAATTATGGACATTTATTTCTGGGACGCCGGAGTTCTGTCCGTGGTTTATCAGCGGTTCCGTTTATTTCGGATCCCCGGTTGAATTTGAGAGTACCTGTTCAGAGGAGCTGGCTGTCATCCGTTCAGTGGATGATCCTGTGATGATAGTAATGCAATCTCTAGTTCCGTTTATTTCGGAACTCCACAAGTCGGATTTATGGATCGTTATTTCTGGACGCCGGAGGTTTGACCCTGGTATTGATCGGAGGGTTCCGTTTATTTCGGATCCCTGGGCTGAATTTGAGGGTACTCGCTCAGATGGTGACTCAGTTCTCCAGAGCAACAATTAGCAATTCTTTCAGCACACACAAAACAGCAAATGCCAAGGTCATCAGCAGCTGGTTCCAAGCCCATTTCGACCAAGCTTTGCACCTCCATTTCCACTTATGCACCAACTTGGCATTTTTGCAAATTAGTTTTTCAAAGAGTAAATCAAGTACAGCATTTGATGTACAACCAAAAACAGCAAATTGTTTGGCCCTTGGCAGTCTGATTCAAGGCCCAACCGTGCATAATTCACACTCCCATATTCACTTGTACAAAGTTAGCAAAATGTGCAATTGGATTAGAATGAGCAAAAACAAACTTACCATTCCATTAACTAATGATAAACAGGTGATATATAAATGTTTTTCTGGCCAAACAAACCCTAGTTTTGCAGCCACCAACCAGAACACTCTCCTCTCTCTCAACTGCATTTTGGCTCGAGCAACATTTTTACCAAAAACCCTCAAAGCACACAAGAAACCCTTGCTTCCTCCATCATCTAAACATCATTTGGGAGTGTTTTTGAGCATCATTTATCAACTGGAACCTTCCCTTTTGTTTTGCATCTTCAAGCATACAACAATGGCAGCTTGTGGTTTGGACACCTTCATGCTTTGCTGAGCTAGAAAAGCTTCATCATCCATCACTACAGAGCTTAAAGGCCAACTGTTTGAGCTTGAATCAACCAATACAACCCTGTTTCACATTGTCTTCAAAAACAAGTAAGCAATTCGACCTCAATCATTTGCCATGCCATGATGTATTTATGAAAGATCTTTTTGAGCTGGTTCTAACAAACTATAGCATGCTTAATTTGGTTGTGTTTTGGCAAAGAAATCTTGATTTTCATTTTTTTTGTGCAAATACATTTTCTATCGATTTGTGTTGTTCATGATAATTTAATGAAAATGCACACCATATTCTTGTTGCTGGAGGTTTAATGATGATGTTAGCATGTTTGATTGTGTTTTCTGGGCACTTGAAATTTTCGAGATGCATGATGATGAGTTTTTGTTGCTGCTGTTTAAACCTGATGTTCTGTCCAGAGAATTCCCATGTTTATGTGTGTTTTGCTGCTGAATAATGTTGCCTGTACCAACACCATGTTGTTTGTGTGTTGGTCGAATTTTGTTGTGATGTTGGTAATAACATGAAGGTGCCATGCTGCTGTTTTGAAATCGCCATACTCTTTTTTCCAGAAATCCACCTGAATGTGCTGGTTTATTGTTTGTTTGTGTGTTACATGAACCTACTGTGCTATGCCCTGCTGTTTATGTGCTGTTGTTGGATTTCATCGAAATTAATTGCTTGCTGTTGTTCATGAACCTTGCATAAGAGCCCAGAACCTGAGTCCATGAGTATGTTTGTTTTGTCGCTCATGTTATGATTGTGTGGATATCCCTCTATCATTACCATTGCTGTTTGCTTGCTGTTGTTAATGACGAGTACATGATGATGATGAACTTGATGCATATGCCCTGTTGTTAAATCCTGCCAGAAATTCATATGAACTAATGTTGTGGTTTGTTGCTGTTTACACATTGCATGAACATTGTTTTTGCTTTACTGATTGCTATGCCATTCGAATTTTGGTTGAGGATGAACATTATTGATGAGCTTGGCTACTTGAACATTACTGTTGTTAAACCCTAGGGTTTCTAAAATCAGAAAATATGAAATCCATTGGCCGTACTGTTTTATTGGCTGAGAGCCAATCAAAACATTTCATTTCCCTTTGCCAAAACGCAACACTTCAATAAGTGACTGCAGATATTACACAAATGCCACCGTTGACCTTTGTTTGACCACTAGTTCATGCTATTTTGTTCATATTGCATCCAAATTTCATCCAACTTCACAAATTAATTTCTCTTTCACATTTCATCCAAAAATTATGAAATCTTTTGCATGATGATCACAAATGTGTCTAGTTTTTTATTGTGAATTTTAATTAATTTTCCATTGGCTGGATTTTAATTGATAATTATTTTCTTGACATGTATGCATAATTGATACCTTGTGCCATTCCTTTTGTGAAATACTCATGTTGCATCCAATGAGCTTGAAACTTTTTGTGGTGAAACTAGACACGTTGACCTTCATTTCCATATAAAGTTTGTGCATTTATCATGTGTGGATTGAGAGTTATGATTTTCTGAAGTTATGTGTTGCATTTGATGCTATATGAATGATATGCATTTTCCCAATTTTTGTTCACATGCTTCCTTACATCCAAATGACCTCAAATTTTGCATGATTCATCTATCACATGTCTAGTTTGTGTATGAATTTTCTTGGAATTAATCTTGCTGTTTTCCATTTGATTGTGAATTTTCTTTCATGCTTAGTCATTTGTTGACTTTTTGTGCTACATGTTGCCAAATCTTTTGTGAAATTCTCAAATCTTATTGTATGACCATGAAATTTCATATGTGATAACTAGACTCTTTGAGCTTTGCATTGGTGTTAATCTCATTCATTTATCTTCTGTTTTCAAATTGATATGATTTTTTGAAGATGACCCATGCTTGTTGACTTTCATCATGCTTACTTGAATTTGGTTTGATTTCATGATTTTAATTGACTGCCTTCCTCTCATCCAAATGCCATGAAATTTTACATGTATACCATGTTAAATGTTAGGATTGAGTGTGATTTATTTGATGATTTTTGAAAATGCTTGGGTTGACTTTTGATGCAAGTCATTCTGTTGACTTTTGTGTGCCTTCCTTTGCCTTACTTTGACTTCAAAAGCTCATAAAATGATCATAATGCATGATTTGAGTTTGAATCCAATTGAGATTACTTCTTAAATGTTTGAACATGAATTGGGTTGACTTTCCTTTGCTGTTTGACTTTTTTCTTTCACCTTTGACCCTAGGCTAGTCCTAGTGGTCTTTTAAGCTTACAATTGAGCTATTGTTTCAGGTTAAGCACCAATGCCTCAAAGATCATTCAAATTTGATTGAGTTGAATTGTTTATCATGTGCTAACCCTTGTTTTGTAGGTTGACTCATGTAACTTGAGTCTTTGTGCTTTGCACATTGGTCCCTCTGTGGTTGACTATTGGTTCATTTCCTTTTGATTTTGACTGTTGAGCTGTTTACTAATTGGTTTGACTTTTTCAGGTACTTTAGTTGCTTAAGTTCTTTGAACTTGCTTTGCTTTGCTTTTTAGCAACTTGCTTGAGGTATAATCTCTTTTTCTTCATGTAGTCTGGAGACCCGGTCTGTTATTTGACCGGGCAAACTGTCTGAAGTCCTCCTTAAGAGGCAATGTTTGTGTATGTTTAAATCTTGTCCTTGTACAGTGTCAAAGACCTCCTAAGTGAAGAGGCAATTGGCAGAATCAAGGGATAAGCAATCTATCCCCTGCTATTCAGTGTGTCTTCTGTCTTGCTCACACCACTGTGTTGATGCACTTCAGATAAAAACCCAAGATCTTGTGCAATTGCACAGTTAAGTCAGTGTCCAATGTGTAGAAGGGTTCCCACTTTCTGAACCCACGCATTCTTGTCAAATGCTCTCCCAGGCCAGGGATAGAAGCAATGAGGCACACCCCTCATCACCTTTCATCTGCTTCACCTTAGCCCCTCAATGGCAAGGTTAAGAGCACACTTCACCCCATTCCAGAGGTTTGTTTGTTGAGGTTGATATGACCCCTCGACTAAAGCCTAACCTTTTGCTTGAGCCTCTTGTATGCATATAGAGTGTGCTTCTTGTGATTGTGATTGCCTGTTTTCTTTGCCTCTTTAGGTTTAGCTTAGACTTGCCCTTGTGCAAGGTAGGGTGTGCTTGACTTGCTTCCTGTGCGAGTCAAGTTTGTGTGGCTTGCTTCCTGTGTGAGCCATGCTTAGAGTTGTTTGGCCGAACTACGGCAACTCTGATTCTCATGTTCAGATGAGATACGTAGGCACGAGACGCGATGTCTTGCCGAGTTTGACTAACAACTAACACTAATTCTTTTCTCTCGCCCTCGTTGCGATTGAGACCTTCTTTTCTCTCGCCCTCGTTGCGATTGAGACCTCCTTTTCTCTCGCTCTCGTTGCGATCGAGACTTTCCTTTTCTCTTGCCCTAGTTGCAATCGAGACCCTTGCTTCCTGTGCAAGCCGTGTCTAGGATAGGTTGGCCCGTGTGCCATTTAGCTAGAAACCTTAACTTAGGGTTGACTTTGCATGACAACATCTAGGCTCGAGTCGTAGTCTCCCTAGAGTTGTGTCTCCCTCTGTTATCTGGTTAGGCTAGGTTCTTTGTCCCTGCGTAGGGGAACTACATCGCCCTGATCTTCACACCAGATGAAGTATGTAGGCAGGAGATTGAGCTGATCTCTCCGGGCGCCTTTTCTTTTCTTTTGTGTTTGTTTGACAGTTATAGGCTCGAGTCCTTGACTCCCTATTGACTTGTTGTGTTGTTGTGTGCTTGGAAGCCGATGTAAGTCCATCGAGTGGCATTTGGGTTCCAGTGTGCGTGTGTCTTGGTTCGGATGCTGATGTAAGTCCAGTGATTGGCACTCGGGCTCCATGTTTGCCTGCGTGTGCCTTGTTTGTGTTTGTGTGCGTGTCAGCCGAGCTACGAATGCTCTGATTCTTCTCTCGTCCGAGGAGATACGTATGCATAGGATGCGACATCCTAGCGAGCATGTTTCGTTTCCCCAGTCCGAACTACTTCGACTCTGATGTCTATGCCTGATAGACTAAGTAGGCCCAGGATGTTGTATCCTGCCGAGTCAGTTTCAGTCAGTCTCTTTTGTCTCTTTCAGCCAGTGTGTGTGTGTGTCTGAGCAGTGTTTAGCAACCAATTTTCCTTCCTTTTGTGCGTGGATCCCGTAGAGTACTACGGATGCGTAGGGTGCCTAACACCTTCCCTTCGCATAACCGACTCCCGAACCCTTTCTCTTTGGTCGCGAGACCATGTTCTTTCCTAGGTTTACTTCGAGCGTTTCCTTTCCCTCTTTTGGGATAAATAACGCACGGTGGCGGCTCTGTTGTTTCTTTCTTTTCCCGCCGGTTTTTCGCGTGATGCGACAGCTGGCGACTCTGCTGGGGACTGGAGAAGTTGACCTCTTGCTGGTCCATCTTCCCTGAGCGAGTCTCTCCTAGCGCTCTCTAGGTTAGGGTTTTGGTTGCTTTCTGCTTGTTGTATTTTATTGCATTCATTGTATATATGTACATTTATTGATTGCATTGATTATGTGCATTAATGTTTGCATTCATATTCATTATTCATTCTGCCTGGCTGTGCTGTCTGTGTTTCTCTGTTTGGGGGTGGGAGTTACTCGAGGTAAAAGGCCCAATACCCAGGCTATGAGTGAAATCTAGGAAACCTAGGAATAGAGTGATTCATGGGAAGCGGGTGGTATGGCGCCACTTAGCGGAACATTGATATCACGAGCAGTTCAGACCCTGGTGGGATATTATCGGTGCATACATCGGGTGTGCACAGGATGATATTCTGCGAAAGGTTATTTATGCTGCGTTTCTCTCGACCTTACCCTGGCCTAGACGACACCCGTGTGTGGGGAAGGGTTTGATCATTTTAACAGGTACAGTTGGTGACTCTCGGTACTGACGGTGACTGTGAATTATGGACATTTATTTCTGGGACGCCGGAGTTTTGTCCGTGGTTTATCAGCGGGTTCCGTTTATTTCGGATCCCCGGGTTGAATTTGAGAGTACCTGTTCAGAGGAGCTGGCTGTCATCCGTTCAGTGGATGATCCTGTGATGATAGTAATGCAATCTCTAGTTCCGTTTATTTCGGAACTCCACAAGTCGGATTTATGGATCGTTATTTCTGGACGCCGGAGGTTTGACCCTGGTATTGATCGGAGGGTTCCGTTTATTTCGGATCCCTGGGCTGAATTTGAGGGTACTCGCTCAGATGGTGACTCAGTTCTCCAGACTTGGGTTCAGATGCCAGCTCCTCAGATGACTTTGGGGTTTCAGATGGTTCCTCAGATGCCAGTTCCTGCCAGTCTTGGCTCCACCATTTGCATCATAGCATGTTTATTTTCCAAAAAAAATAGTAATGCATGAGAAAAAAAGAAAAAAAGTTAACTCGCATATGCATATCCTTTTCAGGATCATTCATGATAAAATAGCATCCGCATCATGCATATCATGCACATATCATCCTTGCATTGCAAACATGTTTGGGGACAAGACTTCTCACTTCGGTCTTGACTGAGGTAGGATTGCTGACCGCCGACCGCATCGGTACTCAACCAGACTCAATCATCAGAAGATTATGGATCAGGTTCAAGCAGAGTTGGCTGAGATGAGGGCGAACATGGCCCAGTTCATGACAATGATGCGAGGAGTTGTTCAGGGGCAAGAGGAGCTACGTGCCTTAGCCCAGAGACTGGAAGCCGTAATTCCACCAGTCCGACGTACTCCACCAGTGGATGTACCCGTGCATGAGAATGCTGCTGTCGCTATTCTCGTTGATGATTATGCCATGGGTGATGAATTGAAGGGGATCAGAATCAGTGAACAGCCTCTTGCTGCAGAGACTGTTAATGTCAGAGCAACCCGCGCTCCGGTTCGCCATCCTGGCTCTTCAAGTTCTTCCAGTTCTAAGAAGACATACTCTGGGGCACCCAAAAGGGGAGAAAGTGAAACAAATGTTATGCACCGTCGGAGGAGTGCAAACAGAGGACATCATCGTCAGGCTGCTGCTGTGACTATTCCAGCAACTCAACCACAACAACAGAGAAGACCAGCTCAGCAGCATCAGCGTCAACAACATCGTCCTCAGCAGCAGGCTTCCCAGCCTCACGATGGTAATCAAGCTGGTACAAGTAATGAGAGGAAGAAGATCATTTTTGATCCACTCCCCACGTCCTACGCCGAACTGTATCCCTCTCTGTTAGAGCGAAACTTGATTACGCCCAGAGACCCGCCGCCCATACCTGTCAACCCTCGGTGGTGGTATAGGCCTGAACAACATTGTGTGTATCATTCGGGTGCTCCCGGTCATGATGTGGATAGTTGTTTCCAGCTGAAGATGAAGGTTCAAGACCTTGTGAGGTCGGGTATTCAGATCTTGAAGGATTTAGGTCCCCGTGTTAATCAAGCTTGAAGATAACAAGTCCTGGGCTGGCGCCGACTTTTCTTCAGAGGGTTGTTCAAAAACAGAAGCTGCTGATGCAAGAGATATTGACAGTTGTCATCCCTGGTGGGATCTATCACAATTGGGTCACTGTGGGCGTTCCTGCAGCTGTTCATAAGTCTTTGTAATAATCACTTTGTTTAAAAACCCTTCTCCCATGCCAAAAGGAGGAGTGATGACATTGTTGGCAACATTTTGTGCAATGATATTTTCATTCAAATAAATTCATGTAAAACATTTGTTTTTCCAATTGTTTTCCCTTTTCGCTTTTTGCATGAAATTGGTGATCACAAAAAACCCTAAAAAACAAGAATAAAAGCAATCTTTTCATCTGCATAACGATTGTCTTGTTTGATTTTCAAAGTGCTTTTCATATCAAAATCTTTATGCAGGTTGTTTCTCAAACCCATTGAACATAGTGATCGGACGTCATCTCCCAATTCTGAATTCCCTGTATTTGAAGCAGACGAAGATGATGTTGAAGGGATTCCTGACGAGATTTCCCGACTTCTTGAGCAAGAAAAGAAGATCACTCGGCTGCATCTCGAGAATCAGCAGAACAGCCAACTGGGGCATCAAAAAAAAAAAGAAGGAAAAAATCAATCAAAAAAAAAAAAAAAACAACAAAGAAAGAGAGGGTGCAAAATCAAAAGAAATCAAAAGCAAAATCAAAAGAAAACAAAAGAAAATAGCACCCTCAAAGTCCCAAGCTGGCTGATGCTGAATTCGATCGAAAGGAAGAGATCAACTGCCATATGTCATGGTCAGTCATATCAGCAGAGAGTGAAAAAGCATTCAACAAGAAGGTCAAGCCTCGTGTGTTCCGAGGGACCTCATGCTCAAGAAAGTCTTGTCTTTCGTGCCCGATTCCAGGGGCAAGTGAACTCCAAGCTATGAAAGTCCATATGTTTTCAAAAGAGCCTCTTCAGGCAGTGCTTTGACACTTACAGCAATGGATGAAGAAGTTCACTCGTCCTGTGAAATTCGATGCAGTCAAGAAATACTTCGCCTAAAAGAAAAAA
Organism: Lathyrus oleraceus; assembly: GCF_024323335.1. Taxonomy (NCBI): domain Eukaryota; kingdom Viridiplantae; phylum Streptophyta; class Magnoliopsida; order Fabales; family Fabaceae; genus Lathyrus; species Lathyrus oleraceus. The sequence continues at coordinate 341,858,291 of NC_066581.1, forward strand.
GAAAAAAAAGCAAAAGCTCGCTAAGTCGAACACCCCAAAGGGCGACTTAGGCAAAAAGGAGCGTCTCGGTGGATTGAAAACCCGAAAGGGCGATCCAGGCAAAAGTTAGAGACATTGAAAAAAGAGAATTTGCATCCCGCTAGATTGAACACCTCACACTGGGGCAATCTAGGCAAAAATTAGGGATTTGGCAAGTAACTGCATCTTGACAAGACTGTGCTGTACATCTGTCATCCGTCAGGGATTCTCGATTCGTCGTCGACTGAAGCTCCGAATACATCGAAAATTCAGAATGGTAGAGGAAAGGTCATTATGTTCAATGTAGCCCTCTCCAATATATATCACCGATTTCAAACTTGTACAGATCTATGGAGTCTCGCCCTTTGCAGACTACCATTCCATCACATCAATTTGAGCTTTTATCCAGTTATTTGCACTCTTATCTGTTTCAACTCAACAAATGTTTTGCATGTTTAATTGATAAAGTATCATTGTTTTCAAAATACACGAATTTTCAAAAAAATTGTTCTTAAACAAAGTGAACGTTCACAATGGTGGAAGAATACTTAGGAGACCCACAGTGCTCTCCCAAGGGTGGTATGATTACCAACAGGTAAGACAATTGTTCGTATCTCGAGCATGACTATATCTTTGTCCTGCAGAACCTCGTATGGTCTCTCCTCAGTGAAGTTGCCCGATGCAGTGTCGTTTGAAGTTATTCATCTTCATGTTCCCGGCAGTACAGATTCTTCCTCCAAATCCCTGTTAGCTCTATTGTGGGGCATCCCCAGTAGAGTGCTGTTTGAGCCCTACCGTGGGGCATCCCCAGCAAGTTTGCTGTTTCGGACATTATTGTGGGGCAGCTCCCCTAGCAGAGTGTTTACTGAAGACTTCAACTTTCGCCTCTCCAGCAGAGCAGTCTTCGTCTCTCCCCCAACGTGGGTGTTTTTTCCTTTGAAGATTCAGTATTTGGTAGATCAACATCCCAGTACTATGTCATGCCCTCAGGTGGATCCCCCAGCGGAGTTGTTGGCATGATGAGCTTTATCAATGCTTTTGTATCCTCATCAGAGATCTGGTTGCTTCCCGGTATCTCTGATTTTCAGCACAAGTTGTTGTGGCGCATACGCCTGTATGTTGAACTCTGTTCTCCGGTTGCGACTGACGATCCCTCCGGAAGCCTCTGGCGGCTCTTCCTCCCCTGCAGGATGAGGACTCTGGTTTTCTCTCCAGATGGTTGATTCCTGGACCTGCGTGTTGAGCATGCCTGTTTGTCAGCATTCATCATACATCCATCATGCATAATGCATACATGCATAATCATAGCATTTGGATACTCATGTTGCAGCTGTTGCCGGGTATCTGTTGTTTTTTGCTTCTTGCTATTTGGTGATACAGAATCTCTCCAGTAGATTTTCCTTAAGTAGTATGGGTGTGTCTGATCTCTCCATGTAGAGCCAACCCCTTAAGCAGAAAGTGTCTATCCTTTCTTGCCATTTCCCCACTGAGATACGTCCTCGTGGATGACGGTTGTTTCCGTTCCCTCCCTACACGGGATGGGTTTTTCCCTATTGAGTTCTTTCCTCATTAGGATGAGTCTTGTTTCAGTCTGCCTTTTTGGATCAATCCTAAATTGGCTTTCTGTTGTCTCCTGTGCTTCCCTGGGGCATAAATGAATAGTCGCTCACTAACCGGCACTCATTCATCTTATCCTCAGCGGAAATTCATTGGCCTCTACCCACTAGCCGGTAGTTGTAAGTCCTATCTTTGTGGTTTTCTACCCACTAGCTGGTAGTTGTAAATCCTTTTTCTCACTTTGTCTCTCAGCAGACCGTTTGTTGGCCTCTACCACCAAACCGGTAGCTGTAAGTCCTATCTTTGTGGTTTTCTACCCACTAGCTGGTAGCTGTAAAATCCCACTTTTCATCCCTTTGGCGGAGTTAACCCTTTGTGCTCATCCCGATGATGACTGGTTACTCTTCCATGGGCCTCTACTTACAAACCGGTAGCTGTAAGTCCTATCTTTGTGGTTTTCTGCCTACAAACCGGTAGATGTAAACTCCATGTTCTCCCTTAGAGGAGGTAACCTTCGTGGTTCATCTTGGTAAGGGCCTCTACCTACAAACCGGTAGCTGTAAGTCCTATCTTTACGGTCTTCTACCCACTGTCCGGTAGTTGTAAATCCTTTTTTCACTCTATCTCTCAGCAGATCTTTTGGCCTCTACCTACAAACCGGTAGTTGTAAGTCCTATCTTTGTGGTTTTCTACCCACTAGCCGGTAGTTGTAAAATCCCACTTTCTCCCTTTGTTGGAGTTAACCCTGTGTGCTCATCCCGATGATGACTGGTTACTTTTCCATTGGCTTCTACCTACAAACCGGTAGCTGTAAGTCCTATCTTCGTGGTTTTCTACCCACAAGCTGGTAGTTGTAAAATCCCACGTTCTCCCCTTGGTGAAGTTAACCCTTTGTGCTCATCCCGATGATGACTGGTAACTTTTCCACTGGCCTCTACCTACAAACCGGTAGTTGTAAGTCCTATCTTTGTGGTTTTCTACCCACTAGCCGGTAGTTGTAAAATCCCACTTTCTCCCTTTGTTGGAGTTAACCCTGTGTGCTCATCCCGATGATGACTGGTTACTTTTCCATTGGCTTCTACCTACAAACCGGTAGCTGTAAGTCCTATCTTCGTGGTTTTCTACCCACAAGCTGGTAGTTGTAAAATCCCACGTTCTCCCCTTAGTGAAGTTAACCCTTTGTGCTCATCCCGATGATGACTGGTAACTTTTCCACTGGCCTCTACCTACAAACCGGTAGTTGTAAGTCCTATCTTTGTGGTTTTCTACCCACAAGCTGGTAGTTGTAAAATCCCACGTTCTCCTCTTGGTGGAGTTAACCCTTTGTGCTCATCCCGATGATGACTGGTTACCTTTTCCATTGGCCTCTACCCACAAGCTGGTAGTTGTAAAATCCCACTTTCATCCCCTTGTTGGAATTAACCCTTTGTGCTCATCCCGATGATGACTGGTTACTTTTCCACTGGCCTCTACCTACAAACCGGTAGTTGTAAGTCCTATCTTTGTGGTTTTCTACCCACTAGCTGGTAGTTGTAAAATCCCACAGTCCTCCCCTTGTTGGAGTTAACCCTGTGTGCTCATCCCGATGATGACTGGTTACTTTTCCATTGGCTTCTACCTACTAACCGGTAGATGTAATCCCCTCTTTGTGGTATTAATGGTCTTGTCCCCTTTGGATACTTGCCTTGATCAAGCAGTATTGTCCCCATTGGGTCTTCACCTTCTTCGCGGATACTTGCTCCGAGTAAGCAACTTTATCCTCTTTGGATTGGTCATCTTTTGCATACCTAGTCTGGTACCCAGATGCCTTTCTTTTCGGTCGTTTATCCATTTAACAACCTACAACCCGGTTATGGATAATCTTCCATGCGAGGTTATTATCTACGTTCTGACGGCTATAGATAATATATCTCATGCGCTCTTTGGTCAATCTTTCGATTGTTATCACCGGCAGAGTAAGATTCGTATTCCCCGTGGAATCGGATGTCCATCCTTTAACAAGTTTGCCTTCGCTCTCTTCAGGATGTTGTCGGTCGATTATTCATCTAACAACCTACAACCCGGTTATGGATAATCTTCCATGCGAGGTTATTATCTACGTTCTGACGGCTATAGATAATATATCTCATGCGCTCTTTGGTCAATCTTTCGATTGTTATCACCGGCAGAGTAAGATTCGTATTCCCCGTGGAATCGGATGTCCATCCTTTAACAAGTTTGCCTTCGCTCTCTTCAGGATGTTGTCGGTCGATTATTCATCTAACAACCTACAACCCGGTTATGGATAATCTTCCATGCGAGGTTATTATCTACGTTTTGACGGCTATAGATAATATATCTCATGCGCTCTTTGGTCAATCTTTCGATTGTTATCACCGGCAGAGTAAGATTCGTATTCCCCGTGGAATCGGATGTCCATCCTTTAACAAGTTTGCCTTCGCTCTCTTCAGGATGTTGTCGGTCGATTATTCATCTAACAAACTACAACCCGGTTATGGATAATCTTCCATGCGAGGTTATTATCTACGTTCTGACGGCTATAGATAATATATCTCATGCGCTCTTTGGTCAATCTTTCGATTGTTATCACCGGCAGAGTAAGATTCGTATTCCCCGTGGAATCGGATGTCCATCCTTTAACAAGTTTGCCTCTGCTCTCTTCAGGATGTTTTCGGTCGTTATCCATTTAACAACCTACAACCCGGTTATGGATAATCTTCCATGCGAGGTTTATTATCTACGTTTTGACGGCTATAGATAATAGGTCTCATGCACTCTTTGGTCAATCCTTCGATTGTTATCACCAGCAGAGTAAGATTCGTATTCCTTGTGGAATCGAATGTCCATCCTTTAACAAGTTTGCTTTCACTCTCTTCGGGATGTTTTCGGTCGTTTATCCATCTAACAACCTACAACCCGGTTATGGATAATCTTCCATGCGAGGTTATTATCTACGTTTTGACGGCTATAGATAATATATCTCATGCGCTCTTTGGTCAATCTTTCGATTGTTATCACCGGCAGAGTAAGATTCGTATTCCCCGTGGAATCGGATGTCCATCCTTTAACAAGTTTGCCTTCGCTCTCTTCAGGATGTTGTCGGTCGATTATTCATCTAACAACCTACAACCCGGTTATGGATAATCTTCCATGCGAGGTTATTATCTACGTTCTGACGGCTATAGATAATATATCTCATGCGCTCTTTGGTCAATCTTTCGATTGTTATCACCGGCAGAGTAAGATTCGTATTCCCCGTGGAATCGGATGTCCATCCTTTAACAAGTTTGCCTCTGCTCTCTTCAGGATGTTTTCGGTCGTTATCCATTTAACAACCTACAAACCGGTTATGGATAATCTTCCATGCGAGGTTATTATCTACGTTTTGACGGCTATAGATAATATATCTCATGCGCTCTTTGGTCAATCTTTCGATTGTTATCACCGGCAGAGTAAGATTCGTATTCCCCGTGGAATCGGATGTCCATCCTTTAACAAGTTTGCCTTCGCTCTCTTCAGGATGTTGTCGGTCGATTATTCATCTAACAACCTACAACCCGGTTATGGATAATCTTCCATGCGAGGTTATTATCTACGTTCTGACGGCTATAGATAATATGTCTCATGCGCTCTTGGGTCGAAGTCGTCCTCCCCAGCCGAGTAAGATTCGTATTTCTGGTGAAATCGAATGTCCATCCTTTAACAAGACTGCTTTTCTAGCCCTCTTCAGGATGTTGAGTGTTTTGGAACACCAACCAATTCACGCTTTGGCACTCAGGCCAATCTTCTGGTATTCATACCGAGGTGGCGATCAGGCCAATCTCCGATGTTTCAGATTAACATCAAATCTCTCACACACCGATGCTCAGTATTCAAACTGACTTGCGACACTCAGGCATTGGTTATCCCTGTGTTGTCATTTATTTTGGTATCCAGGTCGACGTTTCTGTTTCGGTATTCAGGCCGATTTCTTTTCCGTTCCAGACGGATTGTCCTTTCAAGACTATTTCTTTGCCGATCCTGACAGGCATTCTTGTATTATATCCAGTCGGTGCAAATTTCTACGGTTCTTTTGTATTCAATCCCTGTTTACCCTGAAAGTCTGACAGCCACTGCTATCATCCGTTCGGGTTCCCAGCTGATTGAATAGGGGCAGCTGTAGCACCTCAAATTTGCACCTATCATTGTACATACCATTTCATATTAGGTCATAGCATATCATGTTCCATTGCATAACATTTGCATTGTCCCCAGTTGCCTCAAGAGCAAGCAAGCAAGAATTAAGTCAAACTGATCAGGAGATCAGTCAACCAATCAAGCCAAGTTGTTTCTCAAGGAATCAAAGCCCTAGGGTTTGTCCAACAAGTTCACATGACTTGGAGGTTCATTTGAAGTGTTCAAGTCAAGGGTTGAAGGCTCAGAGGTCATCAGTCAATGTACAGACAATCAGAAACCCTAGACAAGTCAAACTTGGTCAACTGTGGTTGATTTTGTGGATTTGATGGATGGAAATGGTTTGAGAGAGCTTATTCATGTCCTAATAGGCCTTATGTGTCATGGCAATCAACATCATTGAAGAATTTGAAGCCAATCAGAAAATTTCCCAAAATAGAAAGTGGACCTGTAACTTCAACTGCCAAAAATGGAAACTTCTTGATCTTAAACTTGCATCATGATACAAGCTCCAAATGAATTTTTGCCCAACATGAAAGTTGAAGATCTTGTTCTCCCATTTTCAAAAAGTCCAAGAACACCCAAATCCCATGTGTGGTTGTCAAGATATGATCAATTCAATTTCAGAAATTTGTGAACTTCACAGAGCCATATCTCTCAAACCATAAGGCCAAATTTGGTGGGGTTTTTTCCTACAAACCACATTTTTCATCCTCTTTCCAAAAATATAAACTTCTTGTCCCAAAACCCTACCATTCAAAATGGCATTTTTTGGACCTATTTCATTAAAAAACCAAGTTTGACCAAACTTTGACTTTTTGATTTAAACACTTTTTCTCACTTTGGCCAATTGGGAAATGTTTTAAATCATATTTGAAACTTGCTCCAAGCTTGAAATCATGTTCACACCACCATTTTACCACCATTTTGGACCAAAGTGCAATCTTGGCAATTTTAGCAAATGGTTTGAAATAAATGAGCAACAATTAGCAATTCTTTCAGCACACACAAAACAGCAAATGCCAAGGTCATCAGCAGCTGGTTCCAAGCCCATTTCGACCAAGCTTTGCACCTCCATTTCCACTTATGCACCAACTTGGCATTTTTGCAAATTAGTTTCAAAGAGTAAATCAAGTACAGCATTTGATGTACAACCAAAAACAGCAAATTGTTTGGCCCTTGGCAGTCTGATTCAAGGCCCAACCGTGCATAATTCACACTCCCATATTCACTTGTACAAAGTTAGCAAAATGTGCAATTGGATTAGAATGAGCAAAAACAAACTTACCATTCCATTAACTAATGATAAACAGGTGATATATAAATGTTTTTCTGGCCAAACAAACCCTAGTTTTGCAGCCACCAACCAGAACACTCTCCTCTCTCTCAACTGCATTTTGGCTCGAGCAACATTTTTACCAAAAACCCTCAAAGCACACAAGAAACCCTTGCTTCCTCCATCATCTAAACATCATTTGGGAGTGTTTTTGAGCATCATTTATCAACTGGAACCTTCCCTTTTGTTTTGCATCTTCAAGCATACAACAATGGCAGCTTGTGGTTTGGACACCTTCATGCTTTGCTGAGCTAGAAAAGCTTCATCATCCATCACTACAGAGCTTAAAGGCCAACTGTTTGAGCTTGAATCAACCAATACAACCCTGTTTCACATTGTCTTCAAAAACAAGTAAGCAATTCGACCTCAATCATTTGCCATGCCATGATGTATTTATGAAAGATCTTTTTGAGCTGGTTCTAACAAACTATAGCATGCTTAATTTGGTTGTGTTTTGGCAAAGAAATCTTGATTTTCATTTTTTGTGTGCAAATACATTTTCTATCGATTTGTGTTGTTCATGATAATTTAATGAAAATGCACACCATATTCTTGTTGCTGGAGGTTTAATGATGATGTTAGCATGTTTGATTGTGTTTTCTGGGCACTTGAAATTTTCGAGATGCATGATGATGAGTTTTTGTTGCTGCTGTTTAAACCTGATGTTCTGTCCAGAGAATTCCCATGTTTATGTGTGTTTTGCTGCTGAATAATGTTGCCTGTACCAACACCATGTTGTTTGTGTGTTGGTCGAATTTTGTTGTGATGTTGGTAATAACATGAAGGTGCCATGCTGCTGTTTTGAAATCGCCATACTCTTTTTTCCAGAAATCCACCTGAATGTGCTGGTTTATTGTTTGTTTGTGTGTTACATGAACCTACTGTGCTATGCCCTGCTGTTTATGTGCTGTTGTTGGATTTCATCGAAATTAATTGCTTGCTGTTGTTCATGAACCTTGCATAAGAGCCCAGAACCTGAGTCCATGAGTATGTTTGTTTTGTCGCTCATGTTATGATTGTGTGGATATCCCTCTATCATTACCATTGCTGTTTGCTTGCTGTTGTTAATGACGAGTACATGATGATGATGAACTTGATGCATATGCCCTGTTGTTAAATCCTGCCAGAAATTCGTATGAACTAATGTTGTGGTTTGTTGCTGTTTACACATTGCATGAACATTGTTTTTGCTTTACTGATTGCTATGCCATTCGAATTTTGGTTGAGGATGAACATTATTGATGAGCTTGGCTGCTTGAACATTACTGTTGTTAAACCCTAGGGTTTCTAAAATCAGAAAATATAAAATCCATTGGCCGTACTGTTTTATTGGCTGAGAGCCAATCAAAACATTTCATTTCCCTTTGCCAAAACGCAACACTTCAATAAGTGACTGCAGATATTACACAAATGCCATCGTTGACCTTTGTTTGACCACTAGTTCATGCTATTTTGTTCATATTGCATCCAAATTTCATCCAACTTCACAAATTAATTTCTCTTTCACATTTCATCCAAAAATTATGAAATCTTTTGCATGATGATCACAAATGTGTCTAGTTTTTTATTGTGAATTTTAATTAATTTTCCATTGGCTGGATTTTAATTGATAATTATTTTCTTGACATGTATGCATAATTGATACCTTGTGCCATTCCTTTTGTGAAATACTCATGTTGCATCCAATGAGCTTGAAACGTTTTGTGGTGAAACTAGACACGTTGACCTTCATTTCCATATAAAGTTTGTGCATTTATCATGTGTGGATTGAGAGTTATGATTTTCTGAAGTTATGTGTTGCATTTGATGCTATATGAATGATATGCATTTTCCCAATTTTTGTTCACATGCTTCCTTACATCCAAATGACCTCAAATTTTGCATGATTCATCTATCACATGTCTAGTTTGTGTATGAATTTTCTTGGAATTAATCTTGCTGTTTTCCATTTGATTGTGAATTTTCTTCCATGCTTAGTCATTTGTTGACTTTTTGTGCTACATGTTGCCAAATCTTTTGTGAAATTCTCAAATCTTATTGTATGACCATGAAATTTCATATGTGATAACTAGACTCTTTGAGCTTTGCATTGGTGTTAATCTCATTCATTTCTCTTCTGTTTTCAAATTGATATGATTTTTTGAAGATGACCCATGCTTGTTGACTTTCATCATGCTTACTTGAATTTGGTTTGATTTCATGATTTTAATTGACTGCCTTCCTCTCATCCAAATGCCATGAAATTTTACATGTATACCATGTTAAATGTTAGGATTGAGTGTGATTTATTTGATGATTTTTGAAAATGCTTGGGTTGACTTTTGATGCAAGTCATTCTGTTGACTTTTGTGTGCCTTCCTTTGCCTTACTTTGACTTCAAAAGCTCATAAAATGATCATAATGCATGATTTGAGTTTGAATCCAATTGAGATTACTTCTTAAATGTTTGAACATGAATTGGGTTGACTTTCCTTTGCTGTTTGACTTTTTTCTTTCACCTTTGACCCTAGGCTAGTCCTAGTGGTCTTTTAAGCTTACAATTGAGCTATTGTTTCAGGTTAAGCACCAATGCCTCAAAGATCATTCAAATTTGATTGAGTTGAATTGTTTATCATGTGCTAACCCTTGTTTTGTAGGTTGACTCATGTAACTTGAGTCTTTGTGCTTTGCACATTGGTCCCTCTGTGGTTGACTATTGGTTCATTTCCTTTTGATTTTGACTGTTGAGCTGTTTACTAATTGGTTTGACTTTTTCAGGTACTTTAGTTGCTTAAGTTCTTTGAACTTGCTTTGCTTTGCTTTTTAGCAACTTGCTTGAGGTATAATCTCTTTTTCTTCATGTAGTCTGGAGACCCGGTCTGTTATTTGACCGGGCAAACTGTCTGAAGTCCTCCTTAAGAGGCAATGTTTGTGTATGTTTAAATCTTGTCCTTGTACAGTGTCAAAGACCTCCTAAGTGAAGAGGCAATTGGCAGAATCAAGGGATAAGCAATCTATCCCCTGCTATTCAGTGTGTCTTCTGTCTTGCTCACACCACTGTGTTGATGCACTTCAGATAAAAACCCAAGATCTTGTGCAATTGCACAATTAAGTCAGTGTCCAATGTGTAGAAGGGTTCCCACTTTCTGAACCCACGCATTCTTGTCAAATGCTCTCCCAGGCCAGGGATAGAAGCAATGAGGCACACCCCTCATCACCTTTCATCTGCTTCACCTTAGCCCCTCAATGGCAAGGTTAAGAGCACACTTCACCCCATTCCAGAGGTTTGTTTGTTGAGGTTGATATGACCCCTCGACTAAAGCCTAACCTTTTGCTTGAGCCTCTTGTATGCATATAGAGTGTGCTTCTTGTGATTGTGATTGCCTGTTTTCTTTGCCTCTTTAGGTTTAGCTTAGACTTGCCCTTGTGCAAGGTAGGGTGTGCTTGACTTGCTTCCTGTGCGAGTCAAGTTTGTGTGGCTTGCTTCCTGTGTGAGCCATGCTTAGAGTTGTTTGGCCGAACTACGGCAACTCTGATTCTCATGTTCAGATGAGATACGTAGGCACGAGACGCGATGTCTTGCCGAGTTTGACTAACAACTAACACTAATTCTTTTCTCTCGCCCTCGTTGCGATTGAGACCTTCTTTTCTCTCGCCCTCGTTGCGATTGAGACCTCCTTTTCTCTCGCCCTCGTTGCGATCGAGACTTTCCTTTTCTCTTGCCCTAGTTGCAATCGAGACCCTTGCTTCCTGTGCAAGCCGTGTCTAGGATAGGTTGGCCCGTGTGCCATTTAGCTAGAAACCTTAACTTAGGGTTGACTTTGCATGACAACATCTAGGCTCGAGTCGTAGTCTCCCTAGAGTTGTGTCTCCCTCTGTTATCTGGTTAGGCTAGGTTCTTTGTCCCTGCGTAGGGGAACTACATCGCCCTGATCTTCACACCAGATGAAGTATGTAGGCAGGAGATTGAGCTGATCTCTCCGGGCGCCTTTTCTTTTCTTTTGTGTTTGTTTGACAGTTATAGGCTCGAGTCCTTGACTCCCTATTGACTTGTTGTGTTGTTGTATGCTTGGAAGCCGATGTAAGTCCATCGAGTGGCATTTGGGTTCCAGTGTGCGTGTGTCTTGGTTCGGATGCTGATGTAAGTCCAGTGATTGGCACTCGGGCTCCATGTTTGCCTGCGTGTGCCTTGTTTGTGTTTGTGTGCGTGTCAGCCGAGCTACGAATGCTCTGATTCTTCTCTCGTCCGAGGAGATACGTATGCATAGGATGCGACATCCTAGCGAGCATGTTTCGTTTCCCCAGTCCGAACTACTTCGACTCTGATGTCTATGCCTGATAGACTAAGTAGGCCCAGGATGTTGTATCCTGCCGAGTCAGTTTCAGTCAGTCTCTTTTGTCTCTTTCAGCCAGTGTGTGTGTGTGTCTGAGTAGTGTTTAGCAACCAATTTTCCTTCCTTTTGTGCGTGGATCCCGTAGAGTACTACGGATGCGTAGGGTGCCTAACACCTTCCCTTCGCATAACCGACTCCCGAACCCTTTCTCTTTGGTCGCGAGACCATGTTCTTTCCTAGGTTTACTTCGAGCGTTTCCTTTCCCTCTTTTGGGATAAATAACGCACGGTGGCGGCTCTGTTGTTTCTTTCTTTTCCCGCCGGTTTTTCGCGTGATGCGACACTTGGTGAGTGCGTTTTCCAACTCCTCTATATCTTGGTTAAGGAGAGTTGATGGATCATCCACAACCAAATGCGTAGGTCTTTCACAAGCATACGGCATCTTCAACTCTAAAGCTCTCTTCTTCACCCAAGTAGTGTAAGCTTCCAAAGCTACACAGTGGCGCGGACCAAGCTCGGATCTTCCTTTCCTATGCATATTATACCAAGCATATATCATCTTATGCTTCAAATGTTGGGGATCTTTACCTTCTTGACAGAAAAGACCTTCTAACTGAGTGTATTAGGTTTGTCTCTCAAGGGGAACCCAAGTTGACGACGAGCAAAAGCAGGGTTGTAGTTGATTCCTCCTTGTGTACCAATGAGGGGCACATTAGAGAATTCACCACAACCATCAATAATATCTAAGCTACCTAATCCAGAATCATACCAAACAATATCATCATTAGTGAGAGACATAAGTCTCTAGGACCACAGTAGACATTGTTTGTTCTCCATAAAAGCATGCGTCTGAGGCAAGTGCGAAATAAACCATTTGTATAGAAGAGGAACAAAACACACAATAGTCCCACCAAATTTAGAATTCCTTAAATTCAAATAGAAATACATATCACCCAACAGGGTCGGAACAGGATTCCCAATCAAGAGGATTCTAATGGCGTTAACAATAACAAAATCATCAATGTTAAGGAACAAAGCCAACCCTTAGATGAGAAACACAAAGATGGCTTCAAATGCATCCATATTACCGGCTTGAGCAAAGACAATGGATTTATCAATGAGGAACTCAAAAGTCAACCCAAACATTCCTCCTTTCTTCACCCAATGAGTCTCAATCTCAGACTTCTTCAAATGAAGAGCTTCAGCTATGATATGAGATCTTTGAATCTCCTCTAATCCACTAAAAGGTACCTTGTCAGAAACTGGTATTCCCAAGAGATGGGCATACTCCTCTAACGTAGCCATAAGCTGATAATCGAGAAAAGTGAAGCAACGGTAGAGAGAGTCATAAAACTGAACTAACACACTCAAGAGTCCTTCAACCATATTAGTGTATAGCACGGATAAAAGCTTCCCATGACATTGCTTGAAGTTTAAGGGATCTAATACAAAGGATGATAACTTCCTTAGCTCTTTCAAATAAGGACATCTAAAATTGTACTTCTTAGTGTTCCTTCGTCCATAATCCATGGTCTGAAAAATATTTGCAAATGAGACCTCAGTTCCTTGAAATTTATTTTTGTGATGAATGTTATGATGTGCCTGAATGCATGAATGCAACAATCACAAACAAGGGATCACACACAAGGCAAACTCCAACAAAGGTCAGGGGATGGATCAAGTCATCATCAAGATCAATCATCCATTTTGGTGGATTATGGCTTTCACCTTAGCAACACCCAAGTTCCATTGATATTGACAAGACTTGATCGGATCAACCAAGAATCAAAGGGTTTATTGTGAGTCACGAGCATGGAGTCAGTTTAAGAACCATCCCAAAGGAGTGTACTAAGGATAAAAACTTATATATCATGTTCTAAAAAGTTCTCAGAGTCTTAATTCCATCTATCGGATATTATAGGTTAAGATGACTGACTCATCAACCCATAATATTCTCAAGAGAAACTCGTCTGAGTGTAGTATCGCGTAACAACTGTTATCAGGTCTACACCTAAACAGTCTCTGCACTACGTCCTAAATAGGCCAAGTTGGGTTAAATGTTCTACGGTCCTCAGCTTTTCGGACCCCAAATCAGAGAAAGTAATGCATAACCACAAATAGCTTGTGTGACATTAGAACTCCAAAAGGGTCTCCACTGAGTAGATGGGTCTCAAGCCAACTTGTTAAGGACTACTCCACACAAGTTGAACATGACTATACCATCCTCCTATCTTAATTGCACTCAAGTTCGGGTTAGAACTTATCTCACCAAGCACAACAGACATATTATATCACACAAGCAAATATACAAATATATACACATAAAAAAGTAGGCTAAACCCACTGAGGACTACTCCCCAGCAGAGTCGCCACTTAATTTCTGTAGCGGTAAATTCATGACCATCAAGCTATGGATAAGCTTAACATCAATAAAACCAGAGTCACCATCACACTTTTATTGTTTCCAAAGGAAAAGGGAAAAGTACGAACAAAACCCAAAGATAAGAAGTTTTCAAATCAAAACTAATAAAATGCCAAAGATTACAAGTAAGGGGGTTGGTTACACAGAGGGAAGGTGTTAGCACCCAAAGTGTCCTAGGTACTCCTAGGGATCCCTTTTTTATATGTGTATGTGTCTTTGGTATAAAATGATGTTTAAGAAATATAGAGTGTGGGGATGAGAAAAGAATTCGTTGATTATATATTTGTGTTTGACAAGACCTTCGATCTTGTGCCTATGTACCAACATAAGAATGAGGGATCAAAACCTCGTAGTTCGTGGTAACAATTTCAAAATGAGTGAGTTTCTTTTAATCAAAGGTTTAAGTAAGAAGGGGCACAAAGGGCCCAAAAGTTTTAATGGGTGTTAATTCTTTTTGTCATTTGAAATTTTAAGTCAATATGATTAGATTTATTTACAAGTTTGATTTAAGAAAAGAGTTTGGAAATTCAAAGGCATAAGGCCAAAGTTTCTATTTGAAATAAGGTCTTAGTTTGAAATCACAAGCTAAGAAGGTTTTTGAAAAGGGGGAGAGATTTTGAAATTTAAGAAGTGGGAGGATATGAAGAGACTAATCCTAAGCATGAAATTAAAAGTTAAGAGTTGAAAAGATCTGACCAATGGGATGCAATCCAACAGACAAGAATGTCATATAGAAAACCCACTTTCCTTTTGGACTTTGAATCAAGCAATTATTAACAAGCAATTGGTGTAAGACCCCAATTTTTGACCCTAAGATCCCTCATGGCATCATAGCATCTCATAGCATAAGCCTCAAGGATCATTGAGCATCTTGCTTCCTTTACCTATGGTTGGGATCTCCTTGTGAGTGATTGTTGATCATCAAGCATGTTTTCATTGTATATCATTGCTTTTCTCATTTTTTGTTTGCTAACCAAAAAGCACAAAAATATGTCATTAACCTTTGTTACTTGCAGCTTAAGCAGTCAACAGGTCAAGCACACCAAGTGAATCCTTTGTGCAAGAGAGGAGGTATTTCCTTGAGATGAAGACCACATGATCATTACAAGAGCTTATATGAGCAAGGGTTTCATTTTGAAGCTTTTATACCAAGTGGTAGAGGCCCAAGTTCATCAAAGCATTTTCAGGTCATCTGAGGACCATGAAGGTCAACTGTGCAGTCAACTGAGGGCTATGCTTTGGGGAAATGAATCTTTACACCTCAATCATGTTCATACAAGGCCTATTCATCATTTCAAACATCTATCTTGAAGATTTTGAAGTCATTTGCAAAAGTTTCTAAAAATGGAAAATGACCTGTAATTTCAAGTTTCCAAAAATGGCAAGTTTTTGGTCCACATTCAACTTGATTTTCCAACATCAAATAAGCTTCAAATGGATTTTTGGTGAACATCAAAGTTGAATATATTTCTCTCCTCTTTTCAAAAAGTCCTATATCATGTCCATCTGATGATTGGTTGAGAAGTTATGGCCAAATGATCACAAAGTATGCATGGAAGTTCAACATGGCATAACTTTTGATTCAAAACTCCAAATTGGTTCACTCTTTTTGCAAAATACTCCTTGTGACCAATACTTTCCAAATGAATCATTGCCTTGCATTAAAGAAGCTCATATGATCACTTGTCCATACATGTGCATTTTGGAGGGAAATTTGATAATTCAAATTTGGTTGATCATACAAGCAAAAGACCACTTCCATCATGTTTATTGGTTGGTTTTAAGTGAACTTGAAGCATAACATGGCACTGTTCACGTACACATGACCACATGCTAAGCACACTTGCCATTTTTGCACTACACCTCATATTTCCTTAATCAAGATTAACCAATGCTTAATTGTGATTTGAGTGTGATTAAGGGATCATATATAAGCTAAACCCTAACTGCATTTGAGATAACAGATTTTAGATCAAAATTTTCCAAATTCCCTCCATTTTCTCTCTCTTCGAAACTTGAAATTCTCCACACAATTCCTCAAAATTCTTGCATAATCTTGTTCATCATGCATCATAGAGTAAGAATCAACGTTTTGTTTGAAGAATTCTGTCCAGATTCAAGCAGATCGAGCACATGAACATGTCAATGGATTTATGAAATTGAGCTGGATTCGAGTGTTTTCAATTGCTTCTTTGCGCATAAAGCTTCAAGGCAAGGTTGAGGAAGAAGATCTGGAGCTTGTGGATACCTGAGGACACGATTTCAGTGCACTTCATCTCAAGTAAGTTGAAAATCGATTCTCTTCTTTTGCAGTTTTGTGTACATGATTGTGTAGATCTCTTTGTGCTGAGCATGCTGATATGTTTATATTTGAAATTGGTTGAGAAATGAACATGTATGGTTGACTTAAAGTTTTGATGATGAAAATGTTTTGCTTCGATCCGTGCATGTTAGGAAGAATTAGTTGATTTGAGTATGATATTTGGAATCCTGGTGGAAAGATCTTTCGAACGGTGTATGATACGTCCATTTCTGGAAAAAAAATCATGAAGCTCTGCCAGAGACGGCCGGAGAAGACGGTTGTTACCACCGTCTGCAACTGGCTAGGGTTTAGATCCAGGTGGCTTCCACGTGTGTGCCTGTTGTCTGTTTCATTGGCTATGGATGTTTTGACCGTGCCATGCAAGCAGTTGAATGCTGATGTGTGCGCCACGCGTGTTAAATGAAACGCAACGTTTCATGAGCGCTCTTGATCCGTCCATGCGTGAGTTCGATCCTTGGCTCATGCATGTTTCTGAATTTCATTTGAATATTCTCATTTTCCTTGGACGCGTGAGCTCGATCCTTGGCTCATGCATGTTTCTGAATTTAATTTTTTTGAATTCTTATTTCCCTTGCTTGCGTGTGTTCGAACCTGGCTGTATGCATTTTGCTGATTTCATTCAAATTTTATTTTCCCTCCTTATTCCATATTATTTCATATTATTTGTTCATGTTTAAAAAATCATAAAAAATAGTAAAATGCTTCAAATTGAGTCCAATTTTTTTTCACATTCTTGTTTTGATGTCTAGTTTTTTATAGGATTTATTTCATGATTTGTTTGTTTCTGGATTTTTTATTTGATATTGTTTGATTGAACATTGTGTTAAATTGACATGTCATGATAAATGCTTTGTGAAATGCTCATGGTTAATCCAATTGATCTGAAATTTTGCATGCTTGATCTTCACATATGATATGATTTTTTGGCTTTGGTTTGGAATTTTTATCATATGCTATCACTGTTTTTGACACATGAACATGTAGTGTGACAATTTGTGTCACATTCTTGACCTTGCATTTGTGCATTTTCATTCATATACCATTTGAGCTCTTATGGATCTCATTTTTTGCATGATGATCATTCATAACACAATAAACTTACATAAAAAATTTCAATGTCATTGCTTGTGTTTCTGTTTTGATTTGGATTTTCTAATTTGGATGTCCAACTTTGTGCAATTTGTTTGTCTTTGCATGACATTAATTGTTTGAAGCATTTGCCTTATGAATTGATGTTGGTCCTTTTGAGGACCTTTTCTTGATTGATTTAATATGCTTTGTGTAAAAGATTGAATTCTGTTTTGGTCATTTGACTTGCTTTTGAACCTAGTCTTTATACTAGTGATTGTACACATACTAATTGTGCTTTGTGTTTCAGGTTTGAGCATTTAGCTTTGATGGTTGGTGTGGTCTCATTATTTGAGATGCAAGATGCTTTTGATTACTAACTATTATTGTGTTGTAGGTCCATTGATGTGATGAACTCACTTGAGTGCTTGCACTTGTGACTGGCATTGTGTAGATATTGAATAGTTCCACTGTTGTCTGTTGGTTTTCTGAATACAATATTAACTGTTTGGCTTTTGTACAGGTACATTAGTTGCTAGTTAGCTTTTGCTTAAGCTTTGGAGTGTGGTTGATACACCACTTAGGTAGCCTCTCTTTTTCTCCATGTAGTCTGGAAGTCCTGCCACCTTTTTGGCAGGCATTTGGCTGAAGTCCTCCTTAAGAGGCTCTGATTGTGATTGTTTACGTTTGTGCCAAAGACCTCCAAATGAGGCATGTGCTACTCGATAAGTCCTCCTAAGTGAAGAGGCAATTGACAGATAAAAGGGATTAGCAATCAATCCCCTGTTATTCAGTGAGTCGTTCATTATGCTTGCACTACGTGTTGATGCTCTTGAACAATTACCTAAGATCTTTGTATAGAGTCAGTCAAGTGGAATAGGGTCCCTCTTTCTGGATCCCCACGCTTTCTTTTATTCAAGCTCACCCAGGCCAGGGTTAAGAGCATGAGGTCTCATCCTCATTACCACATTTCATCAGCTTCACCCTAACTCTCAATGTTAGTGGTTAAGGGCTTCAGCATACCCCTACAGTTTTGGCTTGTTTGTCGAGGTTGATATGACCTCTCTTGACTAAAGCCCAACCATTTTTCTGAGCCTCTTGTTTGTATATAGAGTGTGATGATTGCTTTTCATGTGTTTGCTTTTCATGCATGTTTTTTGTTCAGGAGTTGTATATAAGTCCATACATTGGCATTCTATTTCCTTTGATTATTCAGGAGTCGGATATAAGTCCATATATTGGCATTTTGTTTTCGTTTTTTTGTTAGGAGTTGGATATAAGTCCATATATTGGCATTATATTTCCTTTTTGTTGCTTGGAGTTGGATATAAGTCCATATATTGGCATTCTATTTCCTCTTTATTGTTGATTGCTTTTGCCTTGTGCTTGTTGCTTATTCCAAAGGATGGTACTTACTTGGATCATCTACATATGATCTCAAGAGAGGAACTCCTAATGTGGTTTTGTTCCTCATCCCCCACCTTTTTGTTTCCTTATACCTCCATCTTCATGCTAACCCAAACCAAAAACCCAAAAATTATGCAAACATTTGACTTGTTTTCAAAACTAGAAACCTAAGCCCTAGGCTTTTGATTTTCAAATTTTCTTTTCATAATACTCATTTTTGAATTGAATCTTTAAAGTCAACTTTGACCTCATTTTGTGAATACTCTTAATTGGTTAATTCAACTCACTTCAAATATGATCTTTTGTGGTTTCAATGACCATGTCTTAATCAAATTGTTCATAAACCTTTTGCTATTAGGTTTGAGTTATCATTGTGGTAGATATAATACTCACCTCATCCTTAGTGAGTCGACCGTAAGTCTTCCATGCTTATTATAGGGTTAACCCCTCACTAGCATGTCGAAGCTATCCTCACATGGTGGATTTGTGGTTTAGGTCGAGTTTTCTCCCTTTGATAACAAAAGACCTTAAGGCTTTTGGACCAATCAATCCACTCATTTGTTTTCGAAATCTTTTAGCCGAACTACGAGGTTTTGATCCTATTCTTTTTATAAGAAGGTACGTAGGCAATGGATTCATCCATCCAAACACAAAATGTAAATAAACTTGTATATTCTTTTCTCATCTCTTCAATCATGTTTGCACATAAATAATTTCATAAACAATAACCTTTGCAACAAGTTGTGAAAAGGGCTCCCTAGGAGTACCTAGGATGCATTGGGTGCCTAACACCTTCCCATGACATAACCAACCCCCTTACCCAGATCTTTGTTTCTTTTATTAGTTTTCTTCGTAAAACTTCTTAGGTTTTTGTTCGCTTTCTAACCTTTCCTTTGGATAAATAGAAGTGCGGTGGCGACTCGACTTTGTATGATTTACCTTGGATTTAGTCAATATCTCCAATGGAAACGAATACACCGCTACAATTGGCAATATCAAACATCATGAAGATCAAGGCATCAAATAAAGATGGCAACATCCAAGCAATCAAATCCCATAGCTAGTAGTCTTCTTTGTCTTCTCATGTATCAGATGAAGTACTCTTTGATTGACTCAGAATAAGGCATTAGACATGAGGTCAAAATAACAATTGCATCAAGAGCATGTAGCAGATAAGTTTAGGTGGATCCCAATACTTGCATCGGGTGAAGGCTCAAATCACAATAACTTGGTCTCAAAAATGTTGGAATTGGCCAAGTTCTTTTGCATATGGAATGTTGCCTAATCCTAAGTTCAAAAGTTCAGATCAAGCCCAACAGTTCACCAAACATTTTTTAGGGTTTTTGTTGTTCATTAGGTACTTTAAGGTCCTAAGACCACAAGCACAAACAAAATACACAAATAAATATATACAATCACAATATATGGCTCAAATGAGCAAAGTGAAAATGGCATAAACATAAACAAGTTAAATGATATGTAAATGACAATGAATGGTAAATGACTAAAAATTAAATTTCATAAAGTAAATGACTTGAAAGTAAAAGCAATATTAATAAAAGTTAGTCAAATATTAGTCAAGGTTAATTATATGTTAGTGGTGTTTTGCTTTTCAATTAATTAAGTCATTCTTTGGAGAACACTCAACCATATATTCACAAACATGAATCCTTGAACCAAGACATCTTCCAATGGAAGGAAAAAAGGCCAAGTTTCCACACAATACCATGAAAGATGATAGACTTACAATCTCACTTACTAGAATGGTATGCCTTTAGGGTCAAATTTAGCTATATGTTAAGCAATCGTAATTGGACTTATGTAGAAGTCACAACTATCTGAGGTCGGGCAATAAAAATTTAGGTGCTAATGCATGTTAGAGATTTGGTATAATGAACCAAACTCCTAAAACATACCACACACTTAAAAGAAAAGATCAAAGGGATGAACCTATCTCATCCATACTTGTATTGGTTCATCTGCCACAAGGTCATTGATGAACCAATTAGGCTTAGGATATTGAGACTTCATTGGTCAATGAAAAGGATGGGAAAGAATGGGGATGAAGATGAAGAGCGAGGGGAGATGAGATAAACAGAAATTGGTCATGGGAGGAATTTTACCAAATTAAAATCATTCATTCATTTTGGGAAATGAAATGTACATTTCATCAATTCCCTAAATCCAATTATCTTAATCCAATAAAAGTCAAATCAACCTTAACCAAGACCCAAATAAATAGTGGAACATCACAAGACCATAAAAAAGGCTCTACACAATATTTACACAATTAATCAATAAAAAATCAAATTAAAAATGCATTAAAATACAAATTAGTTTGGTCAAAACCTAAAAACTCTTTAAAACACCAAATAAATGGCCAAGAGATTTATTCTTGGTCAAACAAGGTCAAAGGACCTTAGACAAAAAAATTCATGATTTTTGAAAAGTCAGAAGTATTTTTAAACAATTAAAAATATGCACAAAAAACATTTAATTCATGAAAAATATCAAAATTAATCCAAAAAATAATTTTAATTCAGAAAATAAAAGAGAAAAATATTTAAATATTTTTGGTGAAAGTCCCATATTTTTTGGATTAAAAATGAAATTAATATGAATTAAACAAAATAAACGGATTAAATGAAAAATCAGAAACTAAAAAGAAATTCAAAAAACAAGGGCCATCAGATCTCCATCATTAATTGAGGAGGCAGATCTGATGGCCACGCGCTAATGTGCTCCAAACACATGAGTCAAGCGCGTTGCAACATGATTCAAACAAAATAAAGGCCAGGATTAAAATGTGGAATCAAGATCAGATGGTTGGGAAGCTGAGGACCACCGGAGGACCACCGGACTGGTCCTACCAAAACTTCATGAAAAATGAAAAATGAATACACTAGTTTGAAGAAAAAATGCTCAGGAGCACGAATCTGACCTCTATTTCTTCCAATTCCGAGTATATTGAAAGATACATGGATTTGAAATTTGAAGTTCATGATCTGAGCTGTTTCGATTTGACCTCAAAGCAACTCAATCTTGTTTCCTACATTGGTAGTGTTGATTCTAAGTGTTGGCAGCAATTTTGGTAAAACAAAGAGTGTTCACAAGATGTCATGTGTGATGTCTTAACATGAGATAACCTATGTACCTGCTGGAATTCAAGAACATGTGCAAGCAGGATTGTTTCAGAATGCCACATACAATGATAAGGCTTCTGATATTGGTTGTACCTGCTGGAGCTTAAATGGAAGACATGTTCATGCAGGATTGTTTCGGATGACATACACAATGTCATGGCATCTGATATGGTTGTACCTGCTAAAAGCTATAAAAGGAATTATTGGATTATGCAGGATTTTTCCAAGATGTCAGACCTGATGTCATGACATCCTGTACACAGAACATTCAGTATGAATGTTTGGTGTTTTGTGATTACACAATTAATGGCAATCTTTGGATGATTGAAGATATGGCTAGCTGGCGCATTCAATCATGGATTACAACCTGATTTACATATTTTTCAAAGAGATCTAACCAGCTGTTATAAAATGATATGATTGGAAAATAGATTTAGGGTTTTCAAGATGTCCAAGCCCAGCAAAATGCTTCTATAAAAAGGCACTTAGAAAACCTGTTTGAACACACAACCAAGACTGAGCGAAATATAGAGAGAGAGCTAGGGTTTGTGTCTGTTTAGTCGTAAGACTTATAGGTCATTCAAGTCATTCATTGATGATTGAATTGGATTGATTTGTGGTTGTAATTTGTCACTCTAAAGCTGTTAAGCAAGAGTGTGTGTCTACTTGATCAAAGCTGTGAAGCAAGATCAAGTGTGTGTCTTCTTGATCAAAGCTTTGAAGCAAGATCAAGAGTGTGTCTTCTTGATTGAAACTGTGAAGTAAAATCAAGAGTGTGTAATTGAAAAGTATTTTCTTTTCACAAGGGATTGTTGTTTAAAATCACTGGTGTGTGATTGTAAGGGAAGTGAGTGGGTTCTCATATCTAAGAGTGCTTAGGTAGAAGTTGCACGGGTAGAGATTAGGTGAGAAATACTGTAACTTATTGAAGTGTACGGATAGTCTTTGAACTAATTCTATTTTAGTGAATTTCCTTCCTGGCTTGGTAGCCCCCAGACGTAGGTGAGTTGCACCGAACTGGGTTAACAATTGCTTGTGTTATTCGCTTTTCCAGTCTGTTTATTTTATCCATTGTGTGTTAGCAGATATCAGTGTCGTAACATTACCTTCGACATCTTATATCTGATACCAGAATTTCAATTGGTATCAGAGCAGGCATCCTGCTCTGGTTCTGGGTGAGATCTAGGGGCAATACTTTCTGGTACAATGGAGAGAGATGGAGGATCTGTTCATAGGCCACCAATTTTGGATGGTTTTAACTATGACTATTGGAAACCTAGAATGGTAGCCTTTTTAAAATCCCTTGATAACAAGGCTTGGAAAGTTGTCTTGACAGGCTGGGTGCACCCTGTAGTCACTAAAGAAGGAGAAACCACTACTGAGAAAAAGCCTGAAGAACAATGGTCCAAGGAGGAGGATGATCCTGCTCTTGGAAACTCTAAAGCCTTGAATGCAATATTCAATGGGGTAGGCAAGAATACTTTCAGGCTGGTAAATAACTGTGAAGTGGCCAGAGATGCTTGGAACATTCTCAAGATCACTCATGAAGGCACCACTAGGGTAAAGATGTCTAGACTTCAGCTACTCACCTCCAAGTTTGAAAACTTAAGGATGAAAGAAGATGAAAACATTCATGAATTTCACATGAGTATCCTTGAGATTGCTAATGCTTCAGGAACCCTGGGAGAGAAGATGACAGATGAAAAGTTGGTGAGAAAAATACTCAGGTCACTCCCTAAGAGATTTGCAATGAAGGTGACTGCCATAGAAGAGTCTCAAGACATCTCCAACATGAAGGTAGATGAGCTAATTGGTTCCCTCCAAACCTTTGAGTTAGGGTTAAATGATGGTGTTGAAAGGAAAACAAAGAGCATTGCCTTCATGTCAAACACAGAAGAGGATAAGAGTCAGGAGGGTGATGAAGATCTTGTCAATGAAGCAGCAATGTTGGGAAGGCAGTTCAATAAACTGTTGAAAAAGATGGATGTAAGATCAAAGGCAAATGTCAAGAACATCTCATCTGACATCAGTAAATCCACCAATGCTGGAAGAAAAGCAAGATCAGATGAGAAGCTCAAAGAAGGAAAAGAGGTTCAGTGCTATGAATGTGATGGGTATGGACACATCAGGACTGAATGTGGAACCTAACTCAAGAAACAGAAGATGAGTCTTGCTGCCACGTGGTCTGATGAGAGTGATACAGAAGAGGCTGCAAATCTTGTGACTGCTTTGACAGGAAGATGGGGGGTCTGATGAAGACTCAAGTGATGGTGAAGTAACCTTTGAGGAATTAGCCTCTACCTACAAAGAGTTGTGTCATAAAAGTGTAGAGCTGAGCAAGCAGGTTTTAAACCAGAAGAAAGAAATAACTCAACTTGAAAAGGAGAAGGTAGAATACTTGGAAACCATCTCCAAATTGAAAACAACGCTGTGGGTCTGAAGGACAAGCTAGATGAAAGACAACAAGTTGAGATCCAGAAGATAGTACAACTGGAGAATGAAAAGGCAGAACAGGTGGAAACCATAGTCAAGCTAAAAACTGAAGTCATGCTCTTAAACTCAAAACTAGAAGAGACAACCAAGTATGTAAGGATGCTAAACAATGGATCTTGATTCCTTAGATAAGATTCTCCAAACTGGACTAATCGCAGGAGCCAAATCTGGAATAGGGTACCATAAATCTAAGGCTGAAAGTAGTTACACTGGTTGCAAGCCTCAAGCTAAACCTAAATGCAGCAATAGTAAGAGCAGCCCTAAGATGTCACAACATATGTCACATCATCAGAAGAGAAAACAGCAAAAGAGCAGACACCAAAGATGGAGATGTCATTACTGTGGGAAATTTGGACACTCAAGGCCCTTCTGCTATAAGCTGTATGGTTACCCTGCCCCTGTTCATCAACAGAGTCACTATCAACCCAGACCCAAACAGCACAGGCCTATCAACAAGAAGCAATGGGTTCCTAAGACTAATGTCACAAGTCTAATAGCTCACCGGGAAGAGTGGTATTTTGATAGTGGATGCTCTAGACACATGACTGGAAACTCAGACTTGATAACTGATCTTCACCCTCATGACTTAAGCTATGTAACCTTTGGTGATGGAGCAAAAGGTGAAATAAAGGGGATAGGCAAGCTTGAGTGTCCTGGAGCTCCTAAACTTGACAATATTCTACTGGTCAAGGGCTTGACTTCAAATCTGATAAGCATCAGTCAGCTAGGGGATCAAGGTCTGAATATCATCTTCACTAAAACTGAATGTCTGATTGTTAACAAAAACAATAAAGTGATTATGAAAGGAATCAGGACCAAAAACAACTGCTACATGTGGAGCTCTCAAATGGATGACCCCTCTAAGATGAGTGCAGTTGCGAGAAGAACCTACAAGGGAAAAGAAAAATGTCAGACAAGGATGTTACACCAAAACCTAAGACCTAACCTCAAAGAAGAGAAGGTCATGATGGCCCAAACACCTGAACATATGACTGGTGGTATGAAGTCTGAAGGTAGTGAGAGCTTTGCTGGAACTGAGACACAAGGAACTATGTCAGTTGAAAACAACAATGCTCAACCAGGGTGGATGAAATTACTGATAATTATCTACAATGTCACACTCGATGCTATGACATTGTATTATGACAACCTGTATGGTACACCTATGTCCAAAGACCATATTCAGCACAGCTGGACCAAGTACATTATTTGTTTTCATCACTCATATAGAAAATATGTGGAAAACAACCTCATAGTTCTACAGCATGAAATGCAACTAACCAACAGGACTGCAAAGGATTTGTATGATGTCCAACTGAAATATGAAAAGGGAAAATTAGGGGCTTGGCTTCTTGAGAAAATATAGCAATTAATGTGGAGTGGAAAAGGCAAGAAAAATATTGTCTGCCCAATGAAAAGAAAATGCCACATTAATAATGAATCATCTCCTAGTATTGGAAATAGTATCTATTTCATTTGCACGCTCTGCCTGAACACAATTCTTTCCATCTTCATCAAACTACTCAGAGAACCTCTGCTAGGGCAAAGAAAGTTTTCTCAAAAGTTCAACAACATGTCTCAACATCCATCAACCTCTAGCTCAAAACCCTTCCATACTAGAACTTCCTCCATGGAATTTTTAGATGAAGATTTGATAGACGCAACCCCTCTGCGTATGATACCAGGTGACGTTCCAGGCTCCCCTTCCATGGCCAGAGCTAAGCAAGGTAGCACTCCTGAAAAATCTCCTGATAAAGAGGACATGCACTCTACTGATCACATCATAAGAAACCTAGTTACTAGGATACTGAATGAAGAGCATGGAATCAAGGACATTTTTACCCCTCTGTCCAGAAGGGACCCCTCTCCTGAGGTGGAAACCCAAGCTGAGAAAGATGATGACTCATCTAAAACAGAAAATGAAGTAGTTGCTGAGGGACTATGTTCTCTTGGAAAAAACTTACCTAGTATGTCCCCTAATACTGCTCAGGACATTGAGGAAGAAAGGTCTGAGGAAAAAGATGACACGTTGGTCAATCTTGTGAAAATAAGTGTAGCTAATAGACTGAGAAAAAGGACGAGTATGGCTGAGATAAGGACAGGTAGAAAAGAGAAAAGGGTTGCTGGTATAGGTCCCTCCAAATCTTGGAGTAAAGTAGAGGTTAGGAAGAAGAAAGATAGTGAGAGTTCTGAATCTAATGAGAATGTCGAAGACGATGTCCCAGACATCTCCTCTGACAAAAGAAAGGCTGTAAAGAAGTCTTCCAACAAAGTAGCTGCTGAGCACCTAGACAAATGGAGGTTTGTCACTCAAAGAAGGGTAGCGGTTGAAAGAGAATTGGGGAAAGAGACTGTTGAAGTGAAGGAAGTAATGGAGTTAATCAAGGCAGCTGGTCTTATGAAAACTGTGACTGCTCTGCCTTAATGCTATGAAGGGCTAGTCAAAGAATTCATTGTAAACATTCCTGAGGAGAGTTATGGAAAAAGCAGCAGGGAGGTCTGCAAAGTGGTTGTTAGAGGTAAGTGTGTGAAACTTTCACCAACCATCATCAACAGGTTCCTAGGGAGAGGAACTGATGGAGGGGTAGATCTAGAGACAACGGATAATGAGATCTGTAGGATGATTACAGTTGGGCAAGTTAAGGAATGGCCTAGTAGGAAACACCTATCTGCTAGTAAACTAACTATCAAGTATGCCATCTTGCACAAGATTGGTTCAGCAAATTGGGTACCCACTAATCATATATCTACCATCTCCATTGCTCTTGGGAGGATCATTCATGCCATTGGAACTAAGATAAACTATGATTTTGGAAAGTTTGTGTTTGATCAAACCATCAGACATGCCTCCACCAATGCTGTAAAGTTGCCCATTGCATTCCCATCTATCATCTGTGGCATCATCCTGAGTCAACAACCAGGAATCCTAAGTGTTGGTGATATTCCAAGCAGGAGAAAGACCCCTCTATCAATTCACTATAAGCTTTTTGAGGGTAGTCATGTCAATGATGTTGTTATGACATCTGCCAGAAGGGAACCTGCATCTCAAGGGAGCCTAATTGACCAACTAAGAGAAACTTGCAAGGAATTGGAGAATGGTATAAATGTGGCCAAAGCAAGAAAAGAAGCTTTGGAAGCTCTTATTCGTAGCCTGGAAGAGGAGAAGATAGAAAAAGTTGGTAAGGACTCAGATGAAAAAGCACAATCCTGTGACATCTCTGAAAGCTCTGATGGCTCTGAAGATGAAGAAGAAGGCGAAGATGATACTTCTTCCTCTGATTGATAGTTCCTCCTCTTGTTTGTTAAAGAATGAAGACTGTGAAGCTGGTGTGTCTGATGTTCTGAGAGATGTTCTGCTGCTGCAATATGGAGTTATTATTTTTCTTTTAAATTGTGTAATGTGTGGCAGTCCTCATTGATGCCTGTTTTGTAATATTTAGGGCTCTTAAAGAGCTCCTTGGATTTGTTCATTATCTCAGCTTTCAGCTGTGTATAATGTTGGTGTGTACTGCATGAATATTATGTTTTAACATGTTTAATGTTATAACATTTGTCCTGACATTCTCTGATAGACTAATTGACATTTATTTTGTCTAATTGGTCACCTTTGGTCAATTTTGACTAAAAAGGGGGAGAAGTGTTGATATGGAAGTAGTTGTGGAGAGATGTGTGTGGCTGGACTGGAGGACAACTATTATTGAAAGAAGTGCACAGGTGCTACAACAGTATGTTTGTCTGTTTACAGATGTCTGATATGGTGCACAGGTGTTGATGTTGAAGCAGATGTAAGTATGACATTCTGGCTGGTACAAGTGCTGGAGTTACAGTAACTGTTATTTGATGAATGCACAGATTGAGGGGGAGAAGAAGTACCCTTGTGCATTGTGCATTTGTGTGTCTTACTAGTTGCATCCATAACTAGTAATTCTATTGTTTGTTGCATAGATTTAGGGGGAGGAGAAGTACCCTTGTGCATGTGTGTATTACTAGTAGCCATAGCTAGTAATTGTTTTGCTTCGGCTGCTGATTAAACTTTTGTTATGTTGTTTAAACTGCTGATAGTTTGCCTTGTGAACAAAAAGACAGATATATGTTTTAGCCAAAATTTGCCAAAGGGGGAGTTTGTTGATTCTAAGTGTTGACAGCAATTTTGGTAAAACAAAGAGTGTTCACAAGATGTCATGTGTGATGTCTTAACATGAGATATCCTATGTACCTGTTGGAATTCAAGAACATGTGCAAGCAGGATTGTTTCAGAATGCCACATACAATGACAAGGCTTCTGATATTGGTTGTACCTGCTGGAGCTTAAATAGAAGACATGTTCATGCAGGATTGTTTCATATGACATACACAATGTCATGGCATCTGATATGGTTGTACCTGCTAAAAGCTATAAAAGGTATTATTGGATTATGCAGGATTTTTCCAGGATGTCAGACCCGATGTCATGACATCCTGTACACAGAACATTCAGTATGAATGTCTGGTGTTTTGTGATTGCACAATTAATGGAAATCTTTGGATGATTGAAGATATGGCTAGTTGGCGCATTCAATCATGGATTACAACCTGATTTACATATTTTCCAAATAGATCTAACCAGCTGTTATAAAAAGATATGATTGGAAAATAGATTTAGGGTTTTCAAGATGTCCAAGCCCAGCAGAATGCTTCTATAAAAAGGGACTTAGAAAACCTGTTTGAACACACAACCAAGACTGAGCGAAATATAGAGAGAGAGCTAGGGTTTGTGTCTGTTTAGTCGTAAGACTTGTAGGTCATTCAAGTCATCCATTGATGATTGAATTGGACTGATTTGTGGTTGTAATTTGTCACTCTAAAGCTGTTAAGCAAGAGTGTGTGTCTACTTGATCAAAGTTGTGAAGCAAGATCAAGTGTGTGTCTTCTTGATCAAAGCTTTGAAGCAAGATCAAGAGTGTGTCTTCTTGATTGAAACTGTGAAGTAAAATCAAGAGTGTGTAATTGAAAAGTATTTTCTTTTCACAAGGGATTGTTGTTTAAAATCACTGGTGTGTGATTGTAAGGGAAGTGAGTGGGTTCTCATATCTAAGAGTGCTTAGGTAGAAGTTGCACGGGTAGAGATTAGGTGAGAAAGACTGTAACTTGTTGAAGTGTACGGATAGTCTTTGAACTAATTCTATTTTAGTGAATTTCCTTCCTGGCTTGGTAGCCCCCAGACGTAGGTGAGTTGCACCGAACTGGGTTAACAATTGCTTGTGTTATTCGCTTTACCAGTCTGTTTATTTTATCCATTGTGTGTTAGCAGATATCAGTGTCGTAACATTACCTTCGACATCTTATATCTGATACCAGAATTTAAGGTAGGACTTCAGCAAACCAAAAAATCACAAATAATAATGAAGAATTAAGAGAGGATTGAAGAGATGAAGTTTCTGAATATTCACCTTTGAGTTGCTTCAAATTTGCTTGATCTTGATCTGGATTTGCTTGATTCCTCTTCTTCTTGCTTGTAGTGATCAATTGAGATGGAAAGGGCAATGAATTCTTGGAGTTTGAATTTCAAAATAGAAAGTGAAATTCAAACTCGATTTCAATGAAATCTTCAAGAATTTTTATGGAGTTAAGGGTTTGAATAGTCTTGGCAAAGCTTGGGAAAGGTATTGATGAAGTTTTGAGCTCATTCACTTGTATTTATAGCCAATTCAAATGTTTTCTACACACTTTCATTTGAAATCCAAAAATAGCAATTGCATCATGAGCTTGGATGGGTGTGTACAAAGCCCGAAGAATGATTGGAAAAGGTCCAGAATCGTGCACATGTGATGCTGAAAGCAATGCAATGTTGAAATGAAATTGAACATGAGAAACTTCCAAATGGTACCAAGCATTACACCCATGTGCAAGTCCTTAAATATTGATCCAAATGAGATTATCTTAGAGTTTTTGGAAAGGTGAGATAAAGGGTAACAACTTTCATGTTTAACACTTTTCCATTTGAAGCTTGGATTATTATGAATTTTGAGGTGGAAGTTTTGAAAATCAAACATAAATGATATTTTTCTAAGTACCAAGTCAAATGTTTACCTCTTCCACCTTGAATAACTTTTGTTATGGACTTAAAATAGAATGACTTCCTTCATAAAAGTTGTATACCTTTCAAACCTCTTCAATATGGTCACCAATATGACCTCATTTAGATTTGGCATGAAGGAGTTATGCATTTTAGAAGTTGAGGAAAATCACTTGTCAATGGTAATGGCCCAAAATGACCTATAATGTTTCCTCTTGGCACATTCATTTTCAAGTTGAATTTGAACTTATTAAAAACATAAAAGTTGAAGAGGAAGTCTTTAATTTGATAATGGAATTTGAATGGATTTCAAATCATAATAATTGAGCAAGTTATAGTCTTGAAAAGTTGACCTTTTAACTAGGGTTCAGACAAAATGACTTATAATCTTTCACCATGAAAAATGACTTTCCAAGCTAAAATAGCTCTAGACTTCAACATGAAAGTTGTTTGGAATGTCATTATGGGTAACGTTTCTCTTGGAATAATTTTCATATGACAAGAATTCACTACGCCAAAAACTGGAATAGACAGCGCACCTTAGAGGGCGCTTTATTACAAAAGCGCACTCTAAAGTGAAGCGAAAAAATAAGGAGCGAACAACTGGAATAGACAGTGCACTTTAGAGGGCGCTTTTGTAATAAAGCGCCCTCTAAGGTGAAGCGAAAAAATAAGGAGGAGATAGAGGGACAACAATACAGGGCGCTTTTTAGAAAGCGCCCTCTAAGGTTACCCTTAGAGGGCGCTTTTAAAAAAGCGCTCTATAAGTCCATGTGCATTTCCAGTTTATAAAGCGGTTTTGGAAAGCCTTAGAGAGCGCTTTCATAAGCGCCCTCTTAGGCCCCCTTTAGAGGGCGCTTTTTTTCCACAAGCGCCCTCTAAGGTCCCCTTTAGTAAACATTAAAATTATAACATACTGCGCGTTTTGTTATTTCACTCTCTGTTATTTTCGTTCTTTTTCACGTTAGGGTTCTCACTGCTACGATTTTCGCTACTTCTAAGGCGTTCTCCTTCCACCTCTGTTAGATCTACGACGTTTCCTCATTCTATTAATTCGTTGTTAGCTGTTCGATTTTGACACCATAGGTATTTTTCTAATCTTCATATTACTTGGTTTCTCTTCTGACGTACGCTATTGTTCATTTTTGGTTTCATTTTTCTTGGTTCATACATTTATTGAGTATTATCAACAATAATTATTGTGTTGCAATGCTAGCAATGGAGACTAGGCATTATGGGTTAAATTTCACCAACTGTTCCATTTGTTTCTCGATGTAGAAAAAGGAGGCAGCAATATCTAAAACACCTTCTACCAATCAAAGGTACACTATGCAGCTTATGAGTGTATTTATTCAAGCATACATAGCGTATCTAGTAACTTAAGAAGTTTAGGTATGAATGTTATTTGATAGAGTAAATTAGAGTCGACTATTCTTCTGTTAGCTTTCAGTTAGACCATTATACAATTCTACATATATATTTTCTAGTCAATGTTTATCTTTTGTAAAAACTATATGATGATATATAACTATGCTACAAATTAGTGCATACCACTAATGCTTAATGCATGGTTCATACATTCTCATGCTATTGAAGTCAGAGATATCTGAAAATGTTGAGAAACTAACTCAATAAACCAAAATTGTTTTGGTTTTGGGTTGTTGTTGGAGACATGAATGCCCTGCACAGAGACTAACTCAATAAAGCGAAATTGTTTTGTCTCATCCCATTTTTGGTTTCTCTTCTGAAATTGTTTTTTGTTTATTCTAATTAGTAATGGATAATACATGGATGTCTTCCAATCGATTGTCGAGAGAGTACGAGAATGTGGTATCAGAATTCGTTAAGTTTGCCGTTGCGCACGCCGAAGACCCCAGTAGAATGATATGTCCTTGCTTGGGTTGTTGTTATGGGAAACGGGTTGACGCAGTTCAGTTGACATCGCATCTAATGAGGCATGGAATTGATCGAAGTTATACATGTTGGAATTTGCATGGTGAGAAAAGTAACGAGAATGTTGAACCGGGGGATAGTACGACCTATGCCTCAAACTATAGTGGCGCAGATACATACGATTGTGATCGAGTTGAAGAGATTGCAGAAGCACTTGAAGGAGATCTTAAGGATTGTCCCAAAATGTTTGAGAGGTTGGTAAGTGATGCAGAGAAACCTTTGTATGATGGTTGCACTAAATTCATAAGATTGTTTGCGGTATTAAAGTTGTACAACTTAAAGGCGGGCAATGGATGGTCGGATAAAAGTTTCACAGAGTTATTAGCCCTTTTGAAAGATATGCTGCCTGAGGATAATGTTCTTCCCAATCGAACATATGAGACCAAAAAGATATTGTGCTCTATTGGCATGAGCTATGATAAGATACATGCATGTCCAAACGATTGCGTTTTGTTTCGAAATGAGTATGCATCGTTAAATGAGTGTCCTAAATGCGGTGTCTCGCGATATAAGAACAAGTTGTCTCCAGCAAAAGTCTTGTGGTATTTTCCTGTTATTCCGAGATTTAGACGCATGTTTCGTAGCGAAACCGATTCAAGACACTTGACCTGGCATGCAGATGAAAGAATTATAGATGGAAAGTATCGACATCCGGCAGATTCACTACAGTGGTTGAAAATTGATAATGATTATCCTGAATTTGGAGAAGAATCAAGAAACCTTCGCTTGGCATTATCTACTGATGGAATGAACCCACACGGTATCCAGAGTATCTCACACAGTACATGGCCTGTGATTATTATGATTTATAACCTACCTCCATGGCTATGTATGAAGCGTAAGTACATGATGTTGTCTATGTTGATTTCTGGACCTAAACAACCAGGGAATGACATAAACGTGTACTTGAAGCCCTTAATCGAAGATTTAAACATTTTGTGGGAGACCGGTGTGGAGGTTTATGATGGATATAGGAAAGAAAGTTTCAACTTGAGGGCGATGTTGTTTGGCACAATTAATGATTTTCCAGCATACGGAAATCTATCAGGGTATAGCATAAAAGGTCAATGTGCGTGTCCTATTTGTGAAGATAAAACAGATTGGAAGCGCTTGGAGTTTGGTCAGAAGAATGTCTTTCTCGGTCATCAGAGATTCTTAAATTCAAATCATCACTACCGTGGATGGAGAAAGGCGTTCAATGGAGAGACAGAACAAGGCAGAGCTCCACCTATATTGACGGGTGATCAAATTTTTGAAAAGGTGAAAGATTTGGATACTCAGTTTGGCAAGCCTTTTGCCCACACACTTGTCAAAAGTGGGTGGAAGAAGAGGTCAGTTTTTTTTTAATTGCCGTATTGGAAGTCCTTGTATGTGAGACATTTTCTTGATGTTATGCATATTGAAAAAAATGTATTTGAAAGTGTTATTGGCACGTTACTCAATATACAAGGAAAGTCTAAGGATGGCCTTAAGGCAAGAAAGGACTTGATAGCGATGGGAATAAGAACTGAATTAGGACCCTTGAAGAAAGGAAAACGAACATATCTACCGCCTGTTGCTTATACTCTATCTAGAAAGGAGAAAAAAACATTGTGTAAGTTTCTAAGTGAAGTTAAAGTTCCAGAAGGGTACTCTTCAGATATTAGAAGACTTGTGTCTATGAAAGACCTCAAGTTAAAGAGTTTAAAGACCCATGATTGCCATGTTATAATGGAACATTTTCTCCCAATAGGTATACGTTCTATTCTTCCAGAAAAAGTAAGAAGCTCTATAACTAAGTTGTGTTCTTTCTTCAAGTCAATTTGCAGTAAGGTGATCGATCTTGCGATCTTACCAATGTTGCAAAAAGAAATCGTTATTACTTTGTGTGAGCTTGAAATGTTTTTTCCTCCATCATTTTTTGACATAATGGTACATCTAGTTGTTCATCTTGTGAAAGAGACACAATTGTGTGGACCAGCTTATATGAGATGGATGTACCCTGTTGAACGTTATATGAAAATATTAAAAGGGTACGTTATATGAATTGGTTGTATATTTAGAATCTTTAGAAGTTAAACGATTATATATCAGTGGATTGTTGTATATGTATGGATTGTTGTATATAAGGCTTGTTGAATGCAATGTGTGAAAAAGGGCTTCAAATTATACAGTTTTAGGTGTACTGCTTCAATATACAGGTTGTCTTAAATAAATAAATAAATATAGCGCTTTTTAAAAAAAAAAATTTAAATAACCACCCACTTTAGAGGGCGCTTTCCAAAATAAGCGCCCTCTAAACCCTTTAAATTTCCACTTTAGAGGGCGCTTTCTAGTAAAAGCGCCCTCTAAACCCTTAAAAGTTTCCACTTTAGAGGGCGCTTTCCAGTAAAAGCGCCCTCTAAACCCTTAAAAGTTTCCACTTTAGAGGGCGCTTTCTTTAAAAAGCGCCCTCTAAAGTGGCCCTTAAAGGGCTTAAAGAGCCACTTTAGAGAGCGCTTTCACCAGGAAAAAAAACGCTGTCTTTACCTATGCCAGCGCCAGATTAGAGGGCGCTTTAAAGCGCTGTTATAGGCCAAAAAAAGCACCCTCTTTTCCCTTATTTGGCGTAGTGATTGTAGGAGATAGGGCCTAGGGAACCCCAGTTTTGACTAGTTGACTTTCTCTGGTCAACCACCATGAACCATCTTGCTAGCTTGACACTCTCTTGGGTTTTGGGACTCATTGAGGATCATATATGTATAATATGATGTAATATGAAGTTTATCTTGAAATATTTGATCAAATGATGAAGAAACTTGTTGAGGAAGTCACACAAGATACCTAGATGAGTTAGGGCTTCCAAGGCAAACAAGCTTCAAACTCATGATGATTTCTTGATCAAAATGATATGTGAAGATCATTGGGACCCATATATGATGTCCAAAGTCAATGTGAACCATCTCTTGATTAGTATCCTTGCATTGGGGGTCTTAAACCTTAGGTATGAGCTTGATGAGGCATTGGTGGATGCATACACTACCTACAAAAGTAACAAACTATATATTGACATATTTTTGGTATTTTGGTTAGTAAATAATAAAAAACAAAGTATGATACAATCAAATGTGCTTGGTGACCTCTCCCAATGCAAACCCAATGAATGAGAGGTAAGGAGGATGCCAAGGTGTGATCCCAAATACATATGATGAGATATCATGAGGGATCTTAGGGTCAAAATTGGGGTCTTACAGGATGAAATGACATTAAGAAGTGTCAGAGGCATGTGAATATTATCAACATAAATCTGACATTTATGGCACTTCTTCACATATTTATAGCAATCAAACTACATTCTCAACCAATCGTAACATGCCCTTAACATCTATTTAGCCATTGCATGTCCATTGGCATGAGTACCAAAGGATCCTTCATGAACTTCTTGCATTAACATGTCTGCTTCGTGTCTATCCACACATATGAGCAAAACCATGTCAAAGTTTCTCTTGTATAACACATCTTCATTCAGAAAGAAATTGCCAGCCAGTTTTCTCAAAGTCTTCTTATCTTTGTTGGATGCCCCAAGCGGCTACTCCTGATTCTGAAGGAAACACTTAATATCATGATACCAAGGCTTATCATTTGTAACTTCTTTTGCTGCAAATACGTGAGCAGGCCTATCGAGGCGTATAATTCTGATATTGGGCACGTCATTCCAATGATTTACCTTATACATAGAAGACAAAGTAGCCAAAGCATATGCCATCTGATTCTCTTCACGAGGTATATGCTGAAACTCTATTTTATTGAAAAAAGTCAATAAACTCCTTGCATAATATTTGTAAGGAATCAAACCAGGGTGACGAGTCTCCCATTATCCTTTAATTTGATTAACCACCAAGGCTAAATCTTCATATACATCAAGGATCTTAATCCTCAAATCAATGGCTTCTTTAAGACCCATGATACAAACTTCATATTCTGCCATGTTGTTCGTACAATCAAACATCAATCTTTCAGTGAAAGGGATATGAGAACCCTAAGGAGTAATGATGATTGCCCCAATTTCGTTACCATAAGCATTAATAGCTCCATCAAACACTAAACCCCACCAGGATCCAAGCTCTGGACCTTCTTCAGGAAATGGTTCATCATAATCTTTAGCTTTTAAGTACATGACATCTTCATCACGAAAGTCGAACGTGATGGATTGATAATCTTCAATCGGTTGGTGAGCCAAATGATCTGCGAGAATACTTCCTTTAACCACCTTTTGAGTATGGTACTCAATATCATATTCAGATAATAGCATTTTCCAACGAGCAATCCTTCCAGTCAAAGCAGGATTTTCAAAAATATACTTGATTGGATCCATTTTAGATATCAACCAAGTGGTATGATTAATCATATACTGGCGTAGACGTTTGGCAACCCACGCTAAAAAATAACATGTCTTATCGAGCATGGAGTGCCAGGATTCACATTATATAAACTTCTTACTCAGATAGTAGATGGCATGCTCCTTTCTACCAGTTTCATCTTGTTGTCTAAGCACACAACCCATGGACTCTTCTAACAGAGTTAAATACATAATCAATGGTCTTCCTTCCACTAGAGGAGACAAAATAGGAGGTTCAAGCAGATACTCCTTGATGCTGTTAAAAGCTTTCTGGCAGTCTTCTGTCAAAACACATCCTTGATCTTTTCGGAGAAGCTTGAAGATTTACCCACATATGGCAGTTGTAAGACCCCAATTTTGACCATAAGATTCCTCATGCTATCTCATCATCTGCATTAACTTTGGGATCACACCTTGGTATCATCCTTACCCCTCATTCATTGGGTTTGCATTGGGAGAGATCACCAAGCACATTTGATTGTATCATACTTTATTTTTATTTGTTTACTAACCAAAATACCAAAAATATGTCTAGTGTAGCTTTGTTTCTTTTGTAGGTAGTGTGTGCGTCCACCTGTGCCTCATCAAGCTCACATATAGGGTTTGAGACCCTCAATGCAAGGGATCAATCAAGGTAAGGTTCATTATGGTTATAAGCATCATAGATGGATGCCCATGTTCATTATTTGATATTTTGATCAAGCATTCATCAAGAGATTGAAGCTTTTTTGCCTTGGAAGCCCCAATTCATCTAGGTATCTTAGGTGACTTCCTCAACAAGTTTTTTCAATAATTGGTCAAATACTTCAAGGGATACTTCATTATACATCATCTCATGCATATATGATCCT
The DNA here is from genome assembly GCF_024323335.1 of Lathyrus oleraceus. Taxonomy (NCBI): domain Eukaryota; kingdom Viridiplantae; phylum Streptophyta; class Magnoliopsida; order Fabales; family Fabaceae; genus Lathyrus; species Lathyrus oleraceus. The sequence continues at coordinate 341,895,759 of NC_066581.1, forward strand.
ACATGAGCCCCAAAGAGCAAAATAACTTCAAGTTTGCATGTTGGTTCAAAGAGGTGACTAGAGAAAGTCAATTGGTCAAATCTAGGGTATCATAGACCCTATCTTCTACAATTTTTGTCATATGAAAATGATTCAAATAGAAACTTTACTCTTTATGACATTCCAAACAACTTCCATGTTGGCATCAAGATCTAATTTTGCTTGGAAAGTCATTTTTTATGGTGAAATATTATAGGTCATTTTGTTTGTGCCCTAGTTAGGAGGTCAACTTCTAAGGACCATAACTTGCTCAATTTTTGTGATATGAAGGCGATACAAGTTTAATGATCAAATTCAAGATGTATTCTCAAATATTTCTTCTTTGAGAAATGTCAAATTCAACTTGAAAAGGCATGTACTAAGAGGAAATATTATAGGTCATTTTGGGTCATCATCATTGAACAAGCAATTTTCCTCAACTTCTAAAATCTATAACTTCCTCATGAAAAATCCAATTGGTGTCAAATTTGTAACCAAATTGAATAGGAATGATAGCGCTACAACTTTTAAGAAGGAACCATTTTCATTTGAAGCTCATAGCAAAAGTTATTCAAGGTGGAAGAAGTGGTCATTTGACTTTTAACTTAGAAACTTTTCAACTATGTTTGATTTCTACAAATTCCACCTCAAAATTCATCATGATCCAAGCTCCAAATGGAAAAGTCTTCAACAAAAAATTTGTCCCCCTTCATGTTTCCAAATCATCCAAGATCATGGAATTTGCAGCATTTTTGAAGGACTTGCGCATGGTTGCATTGCATGGTCCCATTTGGTAAGTTCCATGGTCAATTTCCATTTCACTAATGCATGATCCCATTTTATCATTTCAGGTTGATTAGCACATAATTTTGGACCAATTCCAATCATTTTATGGATCGATCACACGCCCATGCAAGCATGCAACAAAACATTACTATTTTTGGCATTTTGAATGGAAGCCTGTGGAAATCAATTGCCAAGCCTATAACTGCAACTCATTCTACTCAGAATCAAGAACCATTGGCCCAAGCTTTGAGTTGCAAACACCCTCACCCTCCATTGATAGAACACCTTGAGTATTTCTCTTGAAATTGAGTTTGGATTCCCCTTCTGTTTTTGGATTGAAACTCCAAGGGTTCAAGCCATTTTTGCATCCAAATCATCTCCTGCAAGTGGATAGAAGCAAGCCAATCCAAATTGAAAGTAAGACTGAGCTCAGTTGAAGCAAACCGAAGGTGAATTTTCAGATTTTTCTCTTCTTCGATTCTCCCTCATTTCTCCACCATTTTGATTGATCTTTGGTTCTCTGGAGACCTACCAATGTAGGCAGCAAGATTGAGTTTCTTTGAGATCAAATTAAAGCAACTTTGTTCATACTCCTTAGTTTTCAATTCCACGTATCTTTTAATATACTTAGAATTGGAGAATTTTGAGGTCATATTTGGATTCCTAGCAACTTTCTCTTTAAAATAGTGTACTCACTTTTCATTTTTATGGAAGTTCGTGGTGGACCGGTCTGGTGAGGTCCATCAAGGATCATATATGTGTAAGATGATGTAATATGAAGTATTCCTTGAAATATTTGATCAATTGTTGAAGAAACTTATTAAAGAAGTCACACAAGATCCCTAGATGAACTAGGGTTTCTAAGGCAAACAAACTTCAAACTCTTGATGAATTCTTGATCAAAATGCTATGTGAAGACCATAGGGATCCATATATGATGTCTAGAACCAATATGAACCATTTCTTAATTGATCTCCTTCATTGAGGGTCTCAAACCCTATATATGAACTTGATGGAGCATAGGTGAGCACAAACACTACCTACAAAAGTAACAAACTATACATGGACATACTTTTGGTATTTTGGTTAGTGAATAATGAAAGACAAAATATGATACAATCAAAATGTGCTTGGTCGTCTCTCCCAATGCAAACCCAATGAATGAGGGGTGAAGAGGATGCCAGGGTGTGATCTCAAAGCCAATGCATATGATGAGATAGCATAAGGGATCTTAGGGTCTTACAGCTGCCCCTATTTAAGGACATTCTAACTGAGGATGTGAAGGTTAAAATCTTTGTATCAACTCAGTAGAATGGACTTAAATAACAACATATAGAAACAAATTTTGGTCCCTAAGAGACCTCGTGATCCGTATGATTTGAAAATTAAAAGTAATCTCTGTGGGGAAAGATGTTGCCACAAAGGAAAAGAATTCGGAGAGACTAAAATTCCACATGAGAAAAATTCATTCCATAAGGAACACTCACTAGGGAGACAAAGACTCTGAGGGATAACAGTGTTGCGCGTAGGCCAGGCTACGACTTAAAAAACTACTGGAGACACGAGGGAGTGTAACACCTCAAAATTTGCCATCCTCTTCTTGGGACTAGTTTCACTTTGCATTCCCTGTTTTAGGACATTAGGCATTTGCATTTTGCATATCATTTGAAAACAAAAAAGATAATCCTCCAAAGTCTTTTTCAGAAGATGGAGAAGTTACATGGTTTGAGCCTGAGGGTTTCCATGGATTGACGATCAACCATCTGAGGGGTTTGTGCTTCAATTAGGGTTTTCTTGGTTCTTCAAGGAGGTTTAGCATTATCTTGTATGCAAGGATATGTCACCATCATCATGGTTATTTCATCATCAAGGGCTTCATTGTTCATGCTCAGGTTCCTTTAGATTAGGGTTTTGACCTCTGGTCAACCCTAATCAATGTTATCTTCCAATCAGGGCTTTTCAAGGATTTGAGGCATTCTATTGAGATGGAGATCACATGAGTATGATATTGAGCTTATTTGAGCTAGGGTTTCATTTCTGAGCCATTTCCCCAAGTGGTTGAGGCTCAAGCTGATCAGAGCATGTCAAGGTCATCTGAGGACCTATACAGTCAACTGTGCAAGAACTGAGGGCTATGAGGTAGGGAGATGAGTTGAGATACCTCATTCATGTTCAAAAGAGGTTCATTTGTCATTACAAACACCTATCTTGAGGATTTTGAAGTCAGGGCAAAAGTTTCCAAAAATGGAAAGTGACCTGTAATTGAAAGTTTCCAAAAATGGCAAGTTTTTGGACCATATTCAACTTGACTTTAAAACATCAAGGAAGTTTCAAATGAAATTTTGGTCAACATGAAAGTTGAATGTCTTTCTTTCCCATTTTCAAAAAGTCCAAGATCATGATCATATGATGAATGGTTGAAGAATTATGGCCAAAGGATGACAAAGTGCACATGGAAGTTCAACATGGCATAACGTTTGCTCCAAAGCTCCAAATTGGTCCACTCTTCTTGCATTATGCTTCTTATGACCAATATTTTCCAAATCCATCATTGAATTGCATGAAATTAAATCACATGATCATTTGTCCATGCATGAGTATTTTGGAGGGAAAATGCATAATTCAAATTTGGTGCATCATACATGCAAAATTTCAATCCAATCTTGCTCATGAGTTGATTTTAAGTGATTTTGAACCATGCATGGCACTGTTCACGTTCTCATTTACCATGCATAGGTGTCTTTGCTAATTTGGTCATGCACCTCATAACTTCCTAATTACAATTAGCCAATGCCTAATTACTATTTCAACATGATTAGTACATGGTATATAAGCTTAATTGTAACAGAATTTTCAGATTACACATTCTAGATCTAGAAATTGGTTTTCCCTCCAAATTTTCTCTCAATTGAAACTTCAAAATTATTCACATAACACATCAATTTTCTTGCATAATCATGTTCATTGAGCATCATTGAGTACAAATAAAGCATTGGATTCAAGGTTTTGGTGAAGAATCGAGCTGCACAAGTACATGAAGATAAACATGGAAGCTTCAAATTAATCAAGATCCAAGCCTTTTCAAGTTATATTTCGTGCATAAAGCTTCACCACAAGGTTGATGGAGGAGATCTGGAAGATTTGAGCTCTTGAATCCACTGTTTCCATTCACTGCTCTCAAAAAAGGTTGGAATTCGAAACTCATAATTCTTCATTCTATTGCCATGAACATGTAGAGTTTTTATGACTGATGATTCTGATATAAAGATCTTTGAATTTGGTTAAGAATTGCATGAGATATGTTGAGTTGAAGTTTTGTTGATCATAATGTTTTCCTTCGATTTGCTTTGTTCATGGAGAATTAGGGTGTATAAATATTAGATTCGTGTTGTACGTGATGAGACGATTCCATTGATGTATGCCATGCACGATTCTGGAAAATTTTATGTGAGGCTCGCCTTGAATTTACCGGAGAAGATGACCGGAAGTACTGTTTTGGTCATCTGGTTCGTTCTCTAGGGTTTAATTGTTTGAACGCTCGCATGCGGCCTGTCTCCAGTTCGATTCCCCTTGATGGCGCTCTTTTTTTCATTTAATTCCTCTTGGATGTGAAACGCAGCGTTTCAATTGAAACGCGCCTTGTATCACTGAAACGCCGGTTCGAACCTTAGCGCTAGCACTTTCTGATTTCCAAATATTTGTTTGAGCGCTTGTTTGACTATACAGACCTTGGTTCGATTCTTGGCATGTGATGTCTTTGATTTTCCATTTATTTTTATGCTGAGCGCCTGTAGCCTAGAGCGCCTTGGTTCGAATCTTGTTGATTGCATTATGATGTTCTTCACTTCATTAACATTTTACATGATTTTCATTATTTCCATTTATTTTCATCAAATTGAAAAAATCATGAAAAATAGCATACTAATCCAAATTAATCCATTCTTTTTTCCACATGTTCATTTTAATGTCTTTTATTTTTTGATGACATTTGCTTGATTTTATTGTGGCTGGATTTTTAAATGTGATTGAGTGATTGAACATGATGCAAAATGTGACATGTTGTACCAATTGATTTGTGGAATGCTCATACTTGATCCAATTGCCTTGAAATTTGACATGCTCACTCTATACATGTAACATGATCTTTTGGCTTTTGTTTGGAATTTTTAGCACACTCCATCACTGTTTTGTACACATGAACTTTAGGTGTGACAATTTGTGTCACACATTTGGATGATGATCTTGTTCATTTTCATTCCTAGGTCAATTGAGCCCCTCTGATTCTAATTTTTTGCATGAGGCTTGTGTTTAACATGTTGTATGCACATAAACAATTTCATGATCATTGGATGTGTTTCTGATTTAATGTGCATTTTCTCATTTGTATGTCCAATTATTGATCATCTTGTGTGCCTTTGCCTTATCTTGATAACTTGAAGCCTTTGCCTTATGATTTGAGTTTGATCATTCTTAGGACATGTTCTTGCTTGATTAAAGGTGCTTCATGTGGAATATTAGCTTCTGTTTTGACTTTTTGCTTTGCCTTTGACCCTAGTCTTTGCACTAGTGGTTTGTACTCACCTTTTGAGCTTTGCATTTCAGGTTCAAGCATCTAATACTAATGGTTGATGTTGGTCTCACTTCATGAGATGCAAATTACTTTGTCCTCTAACCTTTGTTGTGTTATAGGTTCATTGATGATGAACTCACTTGAGTTGTTTACACATAGGACTTGTATTGTGTACATACTGAAGAACCACTGTTGATTGTCTGTTGGATTTGTCTGAATACTATATTGACTTGTTTGACTTTTGTATAGGTACATTAGTCGCTTTTAGCTCATTGCTTGAGCTTTGCTTGGCTTGTGGTTGACATACCACCTAGGTAACCACTCTCTAACTCCATGTAGTCTGGAAGCCCTGTCGTTTCTTTTGGCAGGCATTTGGCTGAAGTCCTCCTTAAGAGGCAATGACTGTGTATGTTTATATTTGTGCTGAAGACCTCCTTGTCGAGGCATGGTACTTAAGTCCTCCTAAGTGAAGAGGCAATTGACAGATAGAAGGGATTTGCAATCAATCCCCTGTTAATCGTTGAGTCGTTCATTATGCTCGCATTACGTGCTGATGCTCTTGAACCTAACCCAAGATCTTGTATATAGAGTCAGTCCAGTGGAGTAGGGTCCCTCATTCTGGATCCCCACGTCTTCATTGATTCAAGCTCACCCAGGCCCGGGTTAAGAGCTATGAGGTCTTATCCTCATTACCTTTCATCTGCTCACCCTGACGGTCAATGTCAGTGGTTAAGAGCCCTCAGATACCCTTCTAGTTGGCTTGTTTGTCGAGGTTGATATGACCCCTCTTGACTAAAGCCCAACTTGTTTGTCGAGGTTGATATGACCCCTTGACTAAAGCCTTACCCTTGGATGTTTGATCCCCTTGTTGGTGTGTTTATTTCATGTTGTATGTTTTTGCGTGGTGTGATTGTATCCCCATAGGATTGCTAGACTTCGTATAGTCTCTCGTTTGCATGTCAATTAGGGTAGCACGGTTCCTTCGTCTAGGACTTCCTTTCTTGCGTGAGCATTCCTAAAACACAAACAAACTTTATCTTCTCTTAAGGACACGTTAACTCCTTCTACTACAGGTGAGTAAGTCTCCAAAGGTCGAGCATCCAGTAGATTGCGTAGTAACGTCGGTCATCTAAAAAACACAAAACAAATAGAAATGGTTTAGCCGAACTACGGCAACTCTGATTCTCATGTTCATATGAGATACGTAGGCACGAGACGCGATGTCTTGCCGAGTTTGACTGACGACTAACAATTAAAACTTGTTGGTTTTCTCCCTCGTTGCGATTCTTTTCTCTCGCCCTCGTTGCGATCGAGACCTTCCTTTTCTCTTGCCCTCGTTGCAATCGAGACCCTTTTTTCCTTTTCGTGTGTGTTTGGAGTTGGATGTAAGTCCATTTATTGGCGTTCTGTTTCCTGTTTGCGTTTGTTTGTTAGGAGTTGGATGTAAGTCCATTTATTGGCATTCCATTTCCTGTTTGCGTTTGTTTGTTCGGAGTCGGATGTAAGTCCATTGATTGGCATTCCGTTTCCTATTGTGTGCTTCTGTTGACGTCTCAGCGTCTCTTTTCAGCGTTTTGTTTCGGCGTGCGTTAGCCGAGCTACGAGTGCTCTGATTCTTTCTCTGGTTAGAGAAGATACGTATGCATAGGGTGCGATATCCTAGCGAGCATGTTTCCCATTTCCCCGAACTACGTCGACTCTGATGTTTGTTTCTGACAAACTACGTAGGCCTAGGATGCGACATCCTGCCGAGTCCCTTTCTCCGTCTTTTTTCACCTTGTTCATTATTCCAGTTTTGTGCAGTTTTTGAGCAGTTTGTTAGCAACCTTATTCTATTCTTTTCGAGCGTGGATCCCGTCGAGTACGACGGACGTGAGGGGTGCTAATACCTTCCCCTTGCGTAACCGACTCCCGTACCTTGCAATCTCTGGTCATAAGACCATTCCTTTCCTTTCTAGGTTTACTTCGAGCGTTTCCTTTCCCTCCTTTGGGATAAATAATGCACGGTGGCGGCTCTGTGTGTTTTTTTCCGCCGGTTGTTTTTCGCGTTGTGACAGCTGGCGACTCTGCTGGGGAACTGAAGTTGACCTCTTGTTGGTCCATCTTCCCTAAGCGAGTCAATCCTAGCGCTCTTTAGGGTAGTTTTGGTTGCTTTTACTGCTTATTTATCGCATTTATGATTATTATACTGTGATTGTATATATTTGCATATATGTTTGCATGCATCATATTATCATTATGTTGGATTCTGTACAGTTTTGGTTCCTCTGATTTGGGGTGGGTGTTCTGAGTGGGGCTAAAACCCAGGCCCGAGTATACACCTAGGATTAGCATGGTCTCATGTTGCCTCTCATGTTAGGTCAACATTTTTTTGGCGACGTGACATACCACATCCGGACGAGGTTCATCTGAGAGAGCTCTTCCGGGTGGAGTTATTCCACTTTGGTTGGGTTACCTCTTTTGAGCTGTTGACTTCGGTGACCGTTCTTTCCCGGATCTTTGGTTTAGATGATCTTATGAGAGCTGCAGCGGCACACCCGAAAGGGCAAACCCGTTGAGTATCTTGTCCGATTGTCGAGAGCATTATCCGCCTTAGGATGACCTTGTTAGAATTCACCTGTGAGGGGAGGGTTGATTCCTACAGATGCATGTTCTGATGGTGACTTTGGTTCAGTCGGATTTATGGATATTTATTGCTGAGATGCCAGAGTTCTGTCCGTGGTATTTATCAGTGGGGATCCGTTTATTTCAGGATTCCCTGGGTTGGTACAGATGATTTTGTTGCTATCAGTTCAGCGATGTTCCTGTGATGATGGTGGTATATCCTCTGGTTCCGTTTATTTCGGAACCCCGAGTTGGATTTATGGTTACTCAGGCCCTCAGATGGTTGTGATCAGTTCAGAGACCGGGATCCAGTACAGTGGATGTTCAGATGACTTGGAGGATGGCACAGTGCATTGCATTCATGCATCCGCATCATTCACATTTTGCATTCATTCGCATCTAACTCATGTCTATCCATACTCAGGATACATTCTCGATTGAGATTTTGGTTGAGAGACATCCTGATGTCAGAATGTTACTGTCAAATTATTATCCGTCTCGATGAAGCCAGAATCGAAGGACAGAGTGTTCCTCATACGGATAGACATTGCATTCATGCGTGAGTCATAATAACTTGTCTTCTGTTTTGTAGGTGTCAGTTTCTAACGTGTTTGATTGACTTAGGAATCATTGCTCGCGCACGTAGAATCATTCCTTTGCACGTAGCTCGTCCGCACAGATACCCTACTAGGCGCAACAAATCCAAATTGATGGATCTACCCAACGCAGATATTCTCGAGCTGAAAGAGAAGATGGGAGAGTTGATCAGTGCTATGCAAGGGTTTGCCTTGGGACAGAAAGCACTTACCGAGAAAGTGGAGAAGCTCGAGCGGGCTTCGGCTGCCAACAGTGGTAATAATCAGGAGGGTGTTTCCAACAACGGTCTTGGTGGTTCTAGGGACGGTGGTGACCCCGGAAGGAAAACTACTGCTGGTGTAGTGATCAACAATGGGGGAGGTTTTGGTTTCGCTGCAGGCGGTGTGCCAGGTCCTATGGGCAATAATCTGAAGGATAATCAGTTTCCTCCTTTCTTTGGGGCCATGGAGGATAAAGAAGAAGACCAGTTCTCTGTGCTAAATGAGCAATTTGGTCAGTACGGTGTTCCTCCGCCAAACAAGGAGATTCAGGTGCTGGCAGAGAAGATCAGGGCTCTGGAAAGCCATGCTACTCCTGGGGCTATCAACATGACAAACATGGGGCTAGTTGAGGGGATTGTGATCCCGCAAAAGTTTAAAGTGCCCACGTTTGACAAATATAATGGGAGTTCTTTCCCGGAAACTTATCTCCAGGCTTTTGTCCGGAAAATATCTGCCTATACTATGGATTAAAAGCTGTGGATGTATTTCTTCCAAGACAGCTTATCTGGCGGGTCTCTGGAGTGGTATACCAAGCTGAGATCATCAGATGTCAAAAGCTGGCAAGATCTTGGAGATGCTTTCTTTAAACAGTACCAATTCAATGCTGACATGGCTCCTAGCCGTACCCAGCTGCAGGGTATATCTCAAAAGTCGAACGAAGGGTTTAAAGAATATGCACAAAGGTGGAGGGAGTTGGCTGCCAGAGTTCAACCACCGTTAGTGGATCGGGAGATGTCTGATCTGTTCATGGGTACCCTATAGGGGATTTTTGCTGAAAGGATGGTGGGTTGTCCCGTCACTGGCTTTGCAGACATAGTAGTGGCTGGTGAGAGAATTGAAAGCTGGTTAAGAATGGGGAAAATACAGGGAAATGCTCCGTCATCTGGAGTAAAGAAGCTATTCGGGAATGGTCAGCGCAAGAATGAGGGTGAATCGAGTGTTGTGTATGCCCAGAGAGGACACGGTAGGGATCGTTACTACCAGCACACTGTTGCGGTAGCAATTCCTGCTGGTAATCAATCGGTACAACAGCAACATCAGCCACCTCAGCAGAGAGCACAGAGAGCGGGGTACCAAGTGAAAGGAAAGGGGATTGATCGTCAGTTTGATAGGCCACCCGTGACATATGCTTTTCTGTTTAAGAAGTTGATGGATCTTGGGTTGGTTCAACCGAGGACGATGGCTCCGGTAAGACCATATCAGAGGCCTCCTAACTATGATAAGAACGCCAAGTGTGAATTCCATTCTGGTACACCAGGGCATAACATTGAGGGTTGTAGAGCCTTTAAGCATGTTGTCCAAGACTTGGTAGACTCCAAGGCCATCAATTGTGCACCATCTCCGAATGTTAATGTTAATCCCATGTCGGTGCATGGTCAGGTGATGATGGGTGTAATTGCTGAAGATTTAGGTCACGTCTATGCGGTGGGTGAAGAGACTGACAGTGACTACGAGCTCGGTGGTTGGATAAAACCGTGCGTACCAGGGATGGAAGTCCAGAACTGGAAGGCCGAAAAGATCATCACTGTCACTCTACGTGAAGAGTAATATTTCTTGTTTTTCAATATTGTTTGCATGAAAGCCATACGTTTTGCCCGAAACGTAATGGTTCATTGTAAGGGCCACCTCATGTGTTTCATTATGCAACATTTTGCATCAGTAATAAATGGATGTTTTTCACATTAAAAACGGTGTTCCCTGTTTTTCATTTATTTTTGCAGTTTAAAACAAAAATAAAAATGGCAATGTTTATTTTCATTTTTCCTTCCTTTTGATTGGCTTCGTTTCGACTTTCGTATTCTCCGGATCTCATTGATAACAATCCTGTTACACCCTCGTATGACCTCGACAATCCGATCTATCATGTCGCAGAAAGAAGGCGAAGAAGATTGTGCACTGCCGGATGAATTAGCCAGGTTGTTGAAACAAGAGGAGAAGGTGATTCGACCGCATGAGGAACGAGTTGAGCTTGTTAGCCTGTGTACCGAGGAGGTCAGAAAGGAAGTAAAGGTTGGGGTCGCCTTGGAGGCGAGTGTCAAGAGCGGAAGTGATGCCATTCGGTCTCAAGGACGCCAATGCCACGCATCAGAGAGCTATGGTGGCTTTGTTTCATGATATGATTCATCATGAGATTGAATGCTATGTTGATGACATGATAGTAAAGTCCCGCACAGAAGAGGGGCATTTGGTAGACTTGGCCAAGTTGCTTGACCGATTGAGACAATTCAAACTGAGGTTGAATCCGAATAAGTGCACTTTCGGAGTGCGGTCGGGTAAGTTGCTGGGGTTTATTGTGAGCGAAAGAGGAATCGAGGTTGATCCTGTCAAAATTAAAGCAATACGAGAAATGCCTGAACCGAGAACAGAAAAAGAGGTTCGTGGTCTCTTAGGTAGGTTGAACTGCATTTCACGGTTCATATCTCATCTAACAGCCACGTATGAACCCATATTCAATCTGTTAAGAAAAGATCAAACGGTCAGGTGGAATAATGATTGCCAAGCGGCATTTGGAAAAAATAAAAGAATACCTGCAGGAGCCTCCGATTCTGATGCCTCCCGTGGAGGAACGACCGTTAATCCTGTACTTGACAGTCCTCGAGGGATCTATGGGGTGTGTACTGGGGGAAGCATGACGAGTCTGGTCGAAAAGAGCATGCAATTTACCGCCTTAGCAAAAAGTTTACCGACTGTGAAACAAGATATTCACTGCTCGAGAAAACTTGTTGTGCTTTGGTATGGGCTGCTCGCCGACTGAGACAGTATATGCTGGTTCATACCACTTTGTTGATTTCCAAGATGGACCCGATCAAGTATATTTTTTAGAAGCCAGCATTGACCGGACGGGTTGCGAGATGGCAAATGATTTTGTCTGAATACGATATTCAGTAGACCTCTCAGAAAGCAATAAAGGGGAGTGTATTGTCTGATTACCTCGCCCAACAACCCATTGAGGATTATCAACCGATGAAGTTTGAATTCCCTGATGAGGACATCATGGTTCTCAAATCGAAAGATTGTGAGGAACTGATCCCGGAGGAGGGGCCTGACCCTGAATCCGAATGGATTCTGATGTTTGATGGGGCCGTTAACGTGAATGGTAGTGGAGTTGGTGCTGTTTTGGTTACGCCGAAAGGATCTCACATCCCTTTTGCCCCGGCTAACGTTTGAATGCACCAACAATGTGGCAAGTATGAAGCTTGTATCCTGGGTATCGAACCTCGGTGCGTACATCTACTGGGGCAACGCCTTTCTCACTTGTGTATGGGATGGAAGTTGTGCTACCAGTTGAGGTCCAGATTCCCTCGTTGAGAGTCCTGATGGACGTGAAATTGCAAGAGGCTGAATGGGTAAGGACTCGGTACGAAGAGTTGAGCCTGATTGAGGAAAAGAGGTTGGCGGCCATTTGTCATGGGTAGTTGTACCAGCAGCGAATGAAGCGTGCTTTTGACCGAAAGGTGCGACCTCGTGTGTATCATGTAGGAGATATGGTGTTGAAAAGGATCCTTCCTCCTCAAAACGATCGTCGGGGCAAGTGGACACCCAATTATGAAGGTCCATTCGTGGTCAAGAAGGTTTTCTCTGGCGGAGCCTTGTTGTTGACGACCATTGATGGTGAGGATTTTCCATCCCCTGTGAATGCGGACGCAGTTAAAAAATACTTCATATAAGAGACCCGCTGGACGAAAAGAATAAAATAGTCTAGGCAAAAATGGGCATCCCGGCGAACCAGAAAAAGAGAAAAAAGGTTCGGGCAAAAATTAGGGATAAAAAGGAAAAATTTGTACACCCGGCAAGTCGAAAACCCCACAAGGGCGGCTTGGGCAAGAAAGGGTATCCCGGTGGACTGAAAACCCAAAAGGGCGGTCCAGGAAAAAGAGGGAATGAAACGAACAACTGCGTCTAGCATGATCGTTTGTGTTTTGGTTAAGACACATGGATAATCCCCGACAGGGATCAGTCGGAAGCGTCTTGTTCAGAAGGCAGAAAGCACGGAGAATCTTGAGGACATATGGGGTGTAACCGAGTTGGAACTCGATGAGATCACGGGTTCACATTGCCATTAGGATAGATTTTCCTTTTTGTGCACAATTACCTCTTTTCAGGGATTGCTTCCTGTGTATTGCTCGGTTTTGAGCCATTTTTGTTCAATCAATAAAATGCATATTCAGTCAAATAATTTTGTTTTTGTTTCTCATTACCGCTTTGATTGCAAAAACATCCGTTTATTTTGATAAAGAATCTTTGCATTTTGAGACATAGGGGTCCCTTCCAATGCATGTTTATAAGATTGAAAACGTGAAATCTTATTCGGAAGGTTGAGTGACCTAGGTGTTGAAATTTTGGCACGCCTGGGGCACGTTTTTATCTAACGATCTCTTTTGCAGGTGTTGTTGGTTATTTTCACTCACTTGCAGGTTGTGATGTGAAGCCTTTTGACGAAAGATCCCCGTGGAGTCCAATCAGGGACAAGGGATTGAAGAATGGCGAAAGACGTGCGACGATCCTGGAGGGTTAATCAAGAAGACTCTTCAAAGTCTGAAGTGGAGAGTTGACACTGTGGTTAAATGGTGAATACTGGTGTTCGACGAGTTGACAGGTGTTCCGTGTCAGATATTCCGTATCTCCCCAGCAGGTTCGAGGTCGGTGTTTCCTCAGCAGCCAGGCCTGAAGGTTGCTATTTCCCCTAGCAGGGTTGAGAATGTATATCCCCAGCAAGGTTGGAAGGTTGTTGTTTCCCCAGCGGAGGTGTGAATTGGTAGCTGTTTTCCCCAGCGAAGTCCCCATGCAGATCAAGTTCAGTGGAGGTCATCCCTGGTGAGGGTTGCCCTTTCCCCAGCGGCAGTGCTATTCCCCAGTAGGGTGGAGATTGGAGCGATATCAAGTTCCTCAGCAGAGTGCATCGAGCTCCCCAGTAGAGTCCCCTGAGGGGGATACTTTTTATGCATTCATCATTTAGATAAGCATAGCATATTGCATAGTTAATTGCGTAGCATTTCCATGGTTATGGAGCATTACGCTAAAAAATCATCATGCATCAGCATTGCAAGCATAAGTTAGTCTCAAGCCGTAGTTACCGTTTGAGGATTGGTTTCGCCGGATGGTGAAGATGTTACTCCGAGGAGTTTAGCATCATGACGTTGGATAAGCTAGACTCAAGCCGTGGTTACCGTTTGAGATTTGGTTTCACCGGATGGTGAAGATGTTACTCCGAGGAGTTTAGTATCATGACGTTGGATAAGTTAGACTCAAGTCGTGGTTACCGTTTGAGATTTGGTTTCGCCGGATGATGAAGATGTTACTCCGAGGAGTTTAGCATCGTGACGTTGGGTCAAGGGTATTCCCCAGTAGTGCGATATTGGAGGAAGAATTTCTGTCGTGTGAGATGGAAGTGGGAAGGTGTTACTCTGAGGAGTTTAGCATCGTGATTTTGGATCAACAACATTCCCCAGTTAGTCCCCGTCAAGCGTCTGCCTTGTTTTGACATATGTAGATGTCATCCCTGCGATACCGGTAAGTGTCGTGTCGATCCCCGTAATGTCTGTTTTCTTTGGTGTCAGTAAACATCATTGTTCGATGTCAGTAAACGTCGAGTTCCTTCCCAGTCATTGGTAAATGTCTGGTCGAGTATCTTTTCTTTGGTGTCAGTAAACATCATTGTTCGATGTCAGTAAACGTCGAGTTCCTTCCTAGTCATTGGTAAATGTCTGGTCGAGTATCTCTTCTTTGGTGTCAGTAAACATCATTGTTCGATGTCAGTAAACGTCGAGTTCCTTCCCAGTCATTGGTAAATGTCTGGTCGAGTATCTTTTCTTTGGTGTCAGTAAACATCATTGTTCGATGTCAGTAAACGTCGAGTTCCTTCCCAGTCATTGGTAAATGTCTGGTCGAGTATCTTTTCTTTGGTGTCAGTAAACATCATTGTTCGATGTCAGTAAACGTCGAGTTCCTTCCCAGTCATTGGTAAATGTCTGGTCGAGTATCTTTTCTTTGGTGTCAGTAAACATCATTGTTCGATGTCAGTAAACGTCGAGTTCCTTCCCAGTCATTGGTAAATGTCTGGTCGAATATCCTCTGATATGTCGCCATCAGAGTGGTGGTTGGTGTTATTTCCGGCATTGCCAACGGAATTAGCATGGGAAAATGGAGAACGAGGTTCATTATTTGGCAGCAAGATGGACATGAAGTTATCGGGGTCCAAATACGGCGATCAGGGATCATCCGCGCGAAAAAAGAGAAAAAAAATCAGAAAATTTTGGGGTTCAAGAAAAGCAAAAATAATAATAATCCCAGCGGAGCGCAAATTGTTCGTCTGTTCTTGGTATTCAACCACTCTTCACTCTGATCATCTGAAAGCCGAGGCTGTTCATATCGACAGGTTCATAGTGGATTGAATAGGGGCAGCTGTAACACCTCAAAATTTGCCCTCCTCTTCTTGAGACTAGTTTCACTTTGCATTCCATGTTTTAGGACATTAGGCATTTGCATTTTGCATATCATTTGAAAACAAAAAAGATCATCCTCCAAAGTCTTTTTCAGAAGATGGAGAAGTTACATGGTTCGAGCCTGAGGGTTTCCATGGATTGATGATCAACCATCTGAGGGGTTTGTGCTTCAATTAGGGTTTTCTTGGTTCTTCAAGGAGGTTGAGCATTATCTTGTGTGCAAGTATATGTCACCATCATCATGGTTATTTCATCATCAAGGGCTTCATTGTTCATGCTCAGGTTCCTTTAGATTAGGGTTTTGACCTCTGGTCAACCCTAATCAATGATATCTTCCAATCAGGGCTTTTCAAGGAGTTGAGGCATTATATTGAGATGGAGATCACATGAGTATGATATTGAGCTTATTTGAGCTAGGGTTTCATTTCTGAGCCATTTCCCCAAGTGGTTGAGGCTCAAGCTGATCAGAGCATGTCAAGGTCATCTGAGGACCTATATAGTCAACTGTGCAAGAACTGAGGGCTATGAGGTGGGGAGATGAGTTGAGATACCCCATTCATGTTCAAAGAGGTTCATTTGTCATTACAAACACCTATCTTGAGGATTTTGAAGTCAGGGCAAAAGTTTCCAAAAATGGAAAGTGACCTGTAATTGAAAGTTTCCAAAAATGGCAAGTTTTTGGACCACATTCAACTTGACTTTAAAACATCAAGGAAGTTTCAAATGAAATTTTGGTCAACATGAAAGTTGAATATATTTCTTTCCCATTTTCAAAAAGTCCAAGATCATGATCATATGATGAATGGTTGAAGAATTATGGCCAAAGGATGACAAAGTGCACATGGAAGTTCAACATGGCATAACTTTTGCTCCAAAGCTCCAAATTGGTCCACTCTTATTGCATTATGCTTCTTATGACCAATATTTTCCAAATCCATCATTGCATTGCATGAAATTAAATCAGATGATCATTTGTCCATGCATGAGTATTTTGGAGGGAAAATGCATAATTCAAATTTGGTGCATCATACATGCAAAATTCCAACCCAATCTTGCTCATGAGCTGATTTTAAGTGATTTTGAACCATGCATGGCACTGTTCACGTGCTCATTTACCATGCATAGGTGTCTTTGCTAATTTGGTCATACACCTCATATCTTCCTAATTACAATTAGCCAATGCCTAATTACTATTTCAGCATGATTAGTACATGGTATATAAGCTTAATTGTAACAGAATTTTCAGATTACACATTCTAGATCTAGAAATTGGTTTTCCCTCCAAATTTTCTCTCAATTGAAACTTCAAAATTCTTCACATAACACATCAATTTTCTTGCATAATCGTGTTCAATGAGCATCATTGAGTACAAATCAAGCATTGGATTCAAGGTTTTGGTGAAGAATTGCATGAGATATGTTGAGTTGAAGTTTTGTTGATCATAATGTTTTCCTTCGATTTGCTTTGTTCATGGAGAATTAGGATGTATAAATGTTAGATTCGTGTTGTACGTGATGAGACGATTCCATTGATGTATGCCATGCACGATTCTAGAAAATTTTATGTGAGGCTCGTCGTGAATTGACCGGAGAAGATGACCGGAAGTACTGTTTTGGTCATCTGGTTCATTCTCTAGGGTTTAACTGTTTGAACGCTCGCATGCGGCCTGTCTCCAGTTCGATTCCCCTTGCTGGCGCTCTTTTTTTCATTTAATTCCTCTTGGATGTGAAACACAGCGTTTCAATTGAAACGCGCCTTGTATCACTGAAACGCCGGTTCGAACCTTAGCGCTAGCACTTTCTGATTTCCAATTATTTGTTTGAGCGCTTGTTTGACTGTACAGTGTAATACCCCAAAATTTACCCTTCATTTTTCCTGAAAAAAAAAACAAAAAAACAAAAAAAAAAGAAAAAAAAGAAAAAACCAAAAAAAAAATAATTAATTAATTAAATAAATAAATAAAATAAATAAATAAAATATAACAAATTATTTTGGACTTGGGTCTCCCTCATTTGAGCCCACTACCCACGAAAATCAGTCTATAAATACTGAAGTTTCAGTAGAGGAGTCACACTGGGAGTTACACTGGGAGATTCACTGGAAAAAGATAGTGAGAGAAAGAAGACAGAACAAAGGGGGATTTTGGGGAGAAACAAAACACTCTGAGGTTTCCTTGGAACAAAACCCTGAGGAAAAAGATAGTGAGAGAAGACCTGACAGAGAACTCAGAGCAGCCTCCAAACCCTGAAGGGAACTCAACTTGTAAACCTCACGGGTGCAACTCAATTTCAATCAAGCTCTCCAATCAGGTTTGCCCTATATCCATCATCTTTATGCCTTTAATTTGAATGCTCTAAATGTATGAGGTATTATGGGTGAATTTGATACCTTTTTTGTGAGCCTTTTTGTGAATTTTGATGGAATTATTCATGTGGTTACATTTTGATTTAGGGGCAACTATGGGTTACCCTATTTTGTTTCTCTAACCTGTCTTTGTGTTGCCATGGCATTGTTTTCCCTGGATTTCACCTTGTTTGTCTAACCTTTCTGTTGAGTTTTCGCGAGGGCTCACATACTCTTGCAGGGATACCATCCGGAGGTTTATCCTGATTAATCGTATTGACTGATTTTCTTTGATGGTCTAGCTGGAGAGATCTCAGGGTTGCTAATCCTTTAATTGCTGTAACTTCGGATCTTTATCCGTGTGGTAATTTTTTCCTTTTCTCGTACTTTATCGCTTTCTTAGCTGGAAGACCTCGATAGGAGGCAATGTTTGGGCCCCTTGGTGGCATTTTACTTTGAGATACATGTTTTGTGTTTTGTATTCATATCCCCACATGTAGCGCGGTTCCTTCGTCAAGGACTCCCTGTTTGCCCTCGAGCATCCCAAACCCTAAAACCCAAAGCAACACGTTTACTCCTTCTACTACAGGCGAGTAAGTCTCCAAAGGTCGAGCATCCGGTAGATTGCGTAGTGACGTCGTTCGTCCAAAACCCAATCCATAACCCCGTAGTTAGCCGAACTACGGCTTGCTCTGATTCTCATTCCAGATGAGATACGTAGGCATAAGACGCGATGTCTTAGCGAGCACACATCCCCCCAACCCATAGGTCAGCCGAGCTACGAAGACTCTGATTCTCATATTCAGATGAGATACGTATGCAGTGGATGCAACATCCGCGCGAGTCATTTTCATTCAACCCCTTTTTTTTAGTAAATAAACACATTAGGTAAACCCACCCCCTTTAGACAAAAACCACAAAAGTGGATCCCGTAGAGTACTACGGATGCGTAGGGGTGCTAATACCTTCCCTTCGCATAACCGACTCCCGAACCCAAGATTTGGTTGCGAGACCCCGTCTTGTCCTTTCCTTTTTCAGGTTTACTTCGAGCGTTTCCTTTCCCTCCCTTGGAATAAATAACGCACGGTGGCGACTCTTCTGTCATTTTCTTTCGCCGGTTGTTTTTTCGCACACTGTATTTTTCAGGTTGCGACAGCTGGCGACTCTGCTGGGGACCAAAGAAGTTGACCTCTTGCTGGTCCACCTTCCCTAAGCGAGTCCCTCCTAGCTTTTGTAGTTTGTTTGTTTATTGGGTGTTCATGCTTTTGTACAGTTATTTATTTACCTGCTTTACCTTATTGCATGGTGTATATATCATTGTTGTATCTGTTGGCTGGCTATGACTGCTTGGTGATCTTTGTGAGATGAGTTCTATACCCAAACTCGAGTGCACTTAAGATAGGAGAATGGCATAGTCCTGTCAACTTGTGTGGAGTTATTCCTTAGCGATTTGACTTGCAAGCCCATTCACTTGGTGGAGGTCATGTTGAGATCAATAATGTCACATAAGTAAGTTGTGGTTAGACATTACTTGTTCCAATATAGACCTAAGAAGCCAAGGACCTTAGTTTACCAAACCCATCTTGGCCTATTTGTAGGACGTAGTGCGAAAGTCGTTCAAATGTAAGATTTGATACGATTGTTACGCGATACTACACTCATAAGAGTCTCTCTTGAGAATATTGTTGGAATACGAGTAGTCGTTCCTCTGATAATATCCGAAAGATGGGATTATGACTATGGGAACCTTTTGTAGAACATGTTTGGCAGGTTTAAACCTTAGTACACTCCTTTTGGGTGGTTCTTAACCTAAACTCCATGCTCGTGACTTGCGACAAACCCTTGATTCATGGGTGATCCGATCAGGCATCCTTAATATCAATGGAACTCGGGTGTTGATAAGGTGTAAACCATAATCCACCAAAATGGGTGGTTGATATTAAGGATAACATGACCTATCCCATGACCTTTGTTTGGTGTGCTCTTGATTTCTCTCCAGACAGTGCAACCTGACAGATGTTCAAGCAGATACAGCAATCCTGATTGACATGCCACTGCATTGCATTCACATCATCACATCATTTGCATTCACATCACTTAACACATGTTTATCCTTTTCAAAGGGGTTTAAATCTTCTTCTTGATTCTAGTCGGGGTTTTCTTCTTACACTGTTTATCAAATGTGAGACTAGAATCAAGGGGGTAGAATACTTTTGGAATTGATAAACATGTTATTGCATTTGCATAGTCATCCGCATGTCTTGCATAACAGGTACCGCCACAGTGTTCTCAGTTTGTTTGGTGTCCCACTAGCAGGATAGATGACTCAGGCATTCACCGATACGGTACCCGGAGGAACCAACAGAGAGTAATGGAAAGCCTACAGGCAGAGCTCGCCGAGATGAAGATTCGCATGAATCAATTCATGGATTTGGTTCAAGGGGTGGCTCAAGGACAGCAGGAGCTTAGATTGTTGGTACAGAGGGAACCCCCTATTACTCAACCGGAGACGTTGGCTGATCCTCCGGCTGGAGAGGCTAATGGTCCCAATGGACCGGGGCCTATCCCAATCCTACATGTCATCTCCGGTCAACAACCCATTCAGGATGGTCAGGATGATCAGTTTCCCTTGCTTCAGGAAGACTTTGGCATGGACCCCATGTTTAGGAGATTGGAAGAAAGGTTGAAGGCAGTGGAAGGACAGAATCCTCTGGGAGTAGATGTTGCTGACTTGGGGCTGGTCCCAGGTGTGAGGGTGCCATCGAAATTCAAAGTCCCGATATTCGACAAATACAATGGCAGTTCTTGCCCCAAAACTCACGTACAAGCCTATTTCCGTAAAATGGTTGCATACTCTGATGATGAGAAGCTACTTATGTACTTCTTCCAGGATAGCCTAGCTGGGGCATCCTTGGAATGGTATATGAGGCTGGACAGAGCCCACATCCGTTGCTGGAGGGATTTGGCAGAAGCTTTCGTGAAGCAGTATCAGTATAATGCAGACATGGCTCCGGACAGAACTCAACTTCAGAATCTGTCTCTTAAAAGCAATGAGTGCTTCAGGGAATACGCTCAACGCTAGAGGGATACAGCTTCCCGTGTTCAGCCTCCTATGTTGGAAAAGGAAATGGCCAACATGTTCATGAATACTCTGCCCGGACCTTACTTGGAGCGTCTGGTAGGTTGCAATGCTTCCAACTTTGCTGATGTGGTCTCTACTGGAGAAAGGGTGGAGAATTACCTAAAGACCTATAAGAGCCAGAGTGGAGGTGGATCCTCATCAGGGGTGAAGAAGCCGTTCATTTAGGGACAGAAGAGGAGAGAAGGGGATGCAAATGCCATATCTTCTTATCAGAACAGGGATAACCGGAGGAATAATTTTCAGAATTATCATCAGCAACCGTATGTTGCGGCTGTGACCATTCCAGCTGCAGCGCCACTACAACAACAACAATCACAATGTCAACCAGCTCAGTATCAACAGCAGCAACAACCGGGTAACAGACCCGCTTATCAACAGAGGCAAAGGATGATGGACCGGCGTTTCGACACCCTTCCAATGGCGTACGCTCAGATGCTTTCTAGTCTTCAACAACTACAACTTGTGCAACTGCGCACTCTGGCTCCTCCTGTTGGTAGACTTCCGGTGGGTTACGACGCCAACGCTAGGTGTAGCTTCCACTCTGGGGCACCTGGCCACAATATTGAGAACTGCAAAGCTTTTAAGCACGTAGTTCAGGACCTCATAGATTCAAAGGCCATCGACCTTGCACCGGCTCCGAATGTCGTTAACAATCCCATGCCCCAACATGGTGGTGCGAACGTTAATTTGATAGAGGGAAAAGCCAAGTCCATTAAGGATGTGTTGAAGTTGAAGACTCCATTGTTGGATATCAAAGGATGCTTGCTGAAGGCCGATGTTTTCCCCGGTTGTGGGAAGGGTTGTTTAGATTGTGCCACTCAGAGTGGAGGTTGTTTGAAGCTACAGCAAGGTATTCAGGCCTTGCTCGACAAAGGTATCCTCCAGGTTGAGGATTTGTCTGTCAAAAGAGTTTGTGGAAGGGGTTGAGAAAGAAGGGTTTGAAGATGCTGCTGATGAATTCGCAGATGTTGTTCCCACCGTTTCTATAATCCATAATGATGTAATTGAACTTAATTCCGATGTCTCGGATGCTTGCATTTCAATGAATGAGATTTCTGAGTACGACTGTGATATTGCTACTATCACTATTTTCTACCCAACTAATCAGATCAGTGTGCCAGAAGCGCAACCCGTGCCACCAGTGCGACGATCTACTATGACCATCACAACCCCTGGTCCTTTACCTTTCACCAGTGAAAGTGCCATTCCGTGGCATTATGGGGGAAGCGTGTATACGCACGATCATAGGGTGGAACGGCCACTGAAAGTAGAAGAGGGTCAGAAGCCTGAACTTGAAGTCGAAGGTCCCGCAGTGGACAATGTTGGTGGAATCGGGCGATTCACCAGGAGTGGTAGACTGTTCTCACCACCGGTTACCCAAGCTGATAATGCTGATGTTGTGGCGAAAGCCAAGGGCAAGCAAGCCATGAATGGGGGTACCTCTGCACCCCAGGGAGGTTCTGAGCCCACTTTTGCAAAAGATGTGGACGAGCTTCTGAGAATCATAAAGAAGAGCGATTACAAGGTAGTCGATCAGTTGATTCAGACTCCGTCCAAGATATCCATTCTCTCACTCCTATTGTGTTCGGAGGCACACAGGGAGGCACTTCTGAAGGTTCTTAATGCTGCTTATGTACCTCAAGAGATCTCGGTAAACCAACTAGAAGGGATCGTTGCCAATGTGCATACAAGCAACGGGTTAGGTTTTACTGATTCTGACTTAACGCCAGCCGGACGCAATCATAACAAGGCTCTGCACATCTCGATGGAATGCAGAGACACCGTGCTATCGCATGTTCTGGTGGATACAAGCTCCTCTCTCAATGTGCTACCCAAGAGAGCCCTGTCAAAGTTAGAAGTAGAGAGTTTGGTCTTGAAACCTTCAGATCTTATTGTGAGAGCCTTCGATGGCTCTAAGAGATCGGTGTTTGTAGAGGTAGAATTGCCAATTCTGATTGGATCACAAACCTTCAACACTGTCTTCTACGTGATGGATATCAGTCCTTCCTACAGTTGCCTACTGGGGTGTCCTTGGATCCATAATGTTGGGGCAGTCTCTTCAACTCTACACCAGAAGATTAAGTTTCCGGTCAACGGACGAATTATCACCGTCTGTGGTGAGGAAGACATCCTGGTCAGTAACCTGTCTACATTCAAGTATGTAGAGGTAGAAGGTGAAATTCATGAGACTCTGTGTCAGGCTTTTGAATCAGTTCAAATCAAGGATGCAGCTCCGGTGGAAGAGGTTAAAGCGGGTGCCTCTATCTCATCCTTTGAGAAGGCACGGGCCGTGGTGGATTCAGGTGTTGCTCCCGGTTGGGGGCGTCTGTTGGAATTACCAGTGAAAGAAGATAGATTCGGGATTGGATATCAGCCAGCTCTGACTTCTACAACTCTTCAGGGGCCGATCACTTTCTCCAGTGCTGGCATCGTTCAGTATGGTCAAGTCTCTGCAGTCAACAAAGAAGATGGGGATAGTGATTGTGACATCGACAACTGGGTGCGTCCGAGGATCCCGGGTGAAGTCATCAACAATTGGTCTTCTGAAGAGATTATCCAAGTCACTCTTCTTGAAGAGTAATTTTCTTTGTTTATTCATGCATATCCAAGTCTTACGTTCCGCCCAGGGCGTAATGACTCATTGTAGGGCCCGTCTATGTGACACTTGCATTTTTATCATAAATAAAGGACGTCTTTTTGCATTCAAATATTTCGTTCACTGTCTTTCTATTTTTGCAGTTTTTCAAAATAAAAAAATGGCAATGTTTTGTTTAGTTTTCACTTCTTGTTCACACTCATAAGCACATACCATCACTCATGCAGATGCACGTCACCGGATCCTATTGATAATGGTTCTGCTACGGCTCGCTTCGACTTTGAAAATCCAATCTTTCAAGCTGAAGAAGAGGATGATGAAGACTGTGAACTCCCTGAAGAGCTTACCAGGTTATTAAAACAAGAGGAAAGGGTTATTCAACCGCATCGAGAGTCTGTTGAAGTGATTAATCTCGGCACCGAGGACGCCAAGAGAGAAATCAAGATAGGGGCTGTTTTGAGAGATGATGTAAAGAAAGGGTTGATTGAATTGCTGCAAGAATATGTTGACATCTTCGCCTGGTCTTATCAGGACATGCCTGGGCTGGACACAGACATCGTGGTACACCGCTTGCCCCTGAAAGAAGGTTGTCCTCCGATCAAGCAGAAGCTCAGAAGAACGAGACCAGAGATGGCTGTCAAGATAAAGGAAGAAGTGCAAAAGCAGTTGGATGCAGGGTTTCTAGCAGTCACCAATTATCCGCCATGGGTTGCGAACATCGTCCCAGTACCTAAGAAGGATGGAAAGGTACGGATGTGTGTCGACTACTGGGATCTGAACAGAGCTAGCCCTAAAGATGATTTCCCATTACCTCACATCGACGTTTTGGTAGATAATACAGCTCAGTTCTCGATATTCTCCTTCATGGATGGCTTTTCTGGCTATAACCAAATCAAGATGGCACCAGAAGACATGGAAAAGACAACTTTCATAACCCCATGGGGCACCTTCTGCTACAAGGTGATGCCGTTTGGTCTGAAAAATGCCGGAGCAACATATCAACGAGCTATGGTAACTATGTTCCATGATATGATTCATCATGAAATCTAGGTTTATGTGGATGATATGATTGCCAAATCTCAGACAGAAGAAGAACATTTGGTGAATCTGCAGAAATTGTTTGAACGGCTAAGGAAATTCAAACTGAGACTTAACCCGAACAAGTGCACTTTCGGGGTGAGATCTGGAAAACTGTTGGGTTTTATTGTTAGTGAAAAAGGGATTGAGGTGGATCATGACAAAGTGAAAGCAATACAGGAAATGCCTAAGCCAAGAACCGAGAAGCAAGTCCGTAGTTTCTTAGGGAGGTTGAACTACATTGCAAGGTTCATCTCTCACCTAACAACCACGTGTGAGCCGATTTTCAAATTGCTGAGGAAAGATCAGGCTATCAGGTGGAATGAAGATTGTCAAAGGGCTTTCGAGAAGATAAAAGAGTATCTACAGAAACCTCCGATCCTTATACCTCCAGTTCCTGGGAGACCTCTGATAATGTACCTATCAGTGACTGAGAACTCGATGGGGTGTGTATTGGGACAGCATGACGAGTTTGGTCGAAAAGAGCATGCCATATACTACCTTAGCAAAAAGTTTACCGACTGTGAAATCAAATATTCGCAGCTTGAGAAAACTTGTTGTGCTTTGGCCTGGGCTGCTCGCCGACTGAGGCAGTATATGTTGAACCATACTACCTTGTTGATTTCTAAGATGGATCCAGTGAAGTACATCTTTGAGAAGCCGGCTCTCACCGGACGTGTTGCCCATTGGCAAATGGTACTGACAGAGTACAATATCCAGTATACATCCCAGAAAGCCATCAAAGGGAGTATTCTGTCAGACTATCTTGCTCAGCAGCCGATTGATGATTATGAGCCGATGAAGTTTGATTTTCCAGATGAAGACATCATGTTCCTCAAGATGAAAGACTGTGAAGAGCCAGTTGTTGAGGAGGGACCTGATCCAAACGAAAAGTGGACTTTGTTGTTTGATGGGGCTGTCAATGCTAGAGGAAGTGGAATTGGTGCTGTCATTACAACTCCGAAAGGTGCCCACATACCTTTCACCGCTCGTTTGACTTTTGAGTGCACAAATAATGAAGCTGAGTACGAGGCCTGTATCTTGGGCATTGAGCAAGCCATTGATCTGAGAATCAAGACTCTGGACATCTTCGGAGATTCAGCTCTGGTGATTAATCAAGCGAATGGTGATTGGAATACTCTCCAGCCCACTCTGGTCCCCTACAGAGATTACACGAGAAGACTGTTGACTTTCTTCACAACAGTAAAATTGTATCATATACCTCGTGATGAGAACCAGATGGCAGACGCACTTGCTACTCTATCCTCCATGATCAAGGTAATTCGTTGGAACCATGCTCCCAGGATCGATGTGATGCGCCTTGACAGGGCCGCGTATGTGTTTGCTGCTGAACTGGTAGTCGATGACAAGCCCTGGTATCACGATATCAAGTGCTTTCTGAAGAATCAAGAGTACCCTGCAGGGGCATCCAACAATGACAGAAAGACTTTGAGAAGATTGGCAGGCAGTTTCTTCTTGAACAAAGACGATGTGTTGTATAAGAGGAACTTCGACATGGTTTTGCTTAGATGTGTGGACAGACACGAGGCGGACATATTAATACAGGAAGTTCATGAAGGTTCCTTCGGTACTCATGCCGGCGGACATGCAATGGCTAAGAAATTGTTGAGAGCGGGTTATTATTGGATGACCATGGAATCAGATTGTTTCAAGTATGCTCGGAAGTGTCATAAATGCCAGATTTATGCTGATAAGGTGCATGTACCGCCGAATCCTCTGAATGTGATGGCTTCGCCGTGGCCGTTTGCTATGTGGGGTATTGACATGATTGGAAAGATTGAGCCGACTGCTTCCAATGGGCATCGCTTCATCCTTGTTGCCATCGACTATTTCACCAAGTGGGTCGAAGCAGCGTCGTTCGCGAATGTCACCAGGCATGTGATTGCCCGTTTTATCAAGAAAGAAATCATTTGTCGCTATGGGATTCCCGAAAGAATCATTACTGATAATGGTTCTAATCTCAACAACAAAATGATGAAGGAGTTGTGCCAGAACTTCAACATTCAGCATCACAATTCTTCCCCTTACCGCCCTAAGATGAACGGCGCTGTTGAGGCAGCAAATAAGAACGTAAAGAAGATTGTGCAGAAGATGGTCGTTACGTACAGAGATTGGCATGAGATGCTACCCTTCGCCTTGCATGGGTACCGTACTTCAGTACGTACATCGACCGGGGCAACCCCTTACTCCCTGGTGTATGGTATGGAAGCAGTCCTACCTGTTGAAGTGGAGATTCCTTCTCTAAGAGTCCTGTTGGATGTCAAGTTAGATGAAGCTGAATGGATTCGGACAAGGTTCAATGAGTTGAGTCTTATCGAAGAGAAGCGAATGGCAGCCATTTGTCATGGGCAGTTGTATCAGAGTCGGATGAAGAGAGCTTTTGATCAGAAGGTGCGTCCTCGTTGTTTCCAAGTCGGAGATTTAGTGTTGAAAAGGATCCTTCCTCCTCAGACAGATCACAGGGGCAAGTGGACTCCTAACTATGATGGACCGTATATTGTCACCAAGGTTTTTGATGGTGGGGCCTTAATGCTTGCAACTATGGATGGTGAAAACTTCACTTCCCCTGTGAACTCAAACGCAGTTAAAAAATACTTCGCATAAAATAGACCCGCTGGACAGTAAAAAAGAGTAGTCCAGGCAAAAATGGGCATCCCGGCGAACCAAGAAAATGAAAGGGTTCGGGCAAAAATTAGGGACAAAAATAAAAAAGATTGTACACCCGGTAAGTTGAAAACCTGAAAAGGCAACTTAGGCAAAAATGGGTATCCCGGTGGATCGAAAACCCGAAAAAGGCGATCCAGGCAAAAGTTAGGGATTAAGCGAATGACTGCGTTCTGAGTAGTTCTGAATCTCATCTCGTGCCAATGACTGGAAATTTTTGAAGGATAGGAAACAGTCCAATCACTCTTTCAGAAAGCTGATCATCTGGAGGATCTTGAAGACGGGCAAGTCATAGCAGAATTGGAACCCAATAGAAATCCATTTCACATTGCCATTAGATTAATTTCTGTTTTTATCTATTGTGCGATTACCTCTTTCAGGGATTGCTTCTTAATGTAAATGCCTATTCAGAGGCCATTCAATCAATAAAATCATGTTATTCAGTATATCTCTGTTTTCATTTTCATTTTACTGTTTTGTTTGCAAAAATGACGTCCGAATTTTTGATAAACATTGCATCATGACACATAAGGGCTTTACAGGTACATGCTTAATAGACATTTAAAATTGCTGTAAATTTTAAGTGCTTTGGATCGTCTATTCAGAACAGATACCCTCGGGGCATTTCCTTAAAATTCCCTGCAGATGATCGTGAATATCTTCCTCAGTGAAGTCACCAACAGACAAATTCGGTGTCTTATCCCTGCAGAGCTGATCAGAGCGTTGGATTCTTCAATCCCCAGCAGTTTCTCACCACCGCACTTCCCCAAGCGGTTGTTTCAGGACATACACTCCCCAGCGGAGTTGACAGCGCCAGACTGTATCTTCCCAGCAGAAGTGGCTGCTCCTTAGAGTTCGATGCCAGATCGATAATCCCAATGCCAGATCCATGGTTTCTTTCCTTGAAGCAGAACCTCGGTACCGTATCAGTGTTTGCTCCCCCTGCTGAGTCATCTCTCGCAAATCGTGGTTGCCAGAACCATTGTAGCTTTCTTCAGCAGCAGGCTTCCAATGCCATTCTTTCCCCGATCAGAGTCTCGGTATGGCCAGAACACCGTGTGGCGGGTCATTTCCCCACATAATTCTTTGCGTTGTGCATCTCCAGCAGCCTTGCCAGGGTCCAGAAGATGGTGATCATTTCCCCAGCAGATCCCCTTGCCTCAGCTTGGCATTCTACCCAGTATTTCACATCCCTGCATGTAGAATTATATTGCATTGCATCCTTCCAAATCGCGTAACATTTCCATTTTCATGGAGCATTACGCCATTGAAAAATTCAAACATACGCATGTAAGCATAAAACATTCTCGGTATCCCAAGTGATAAGCTAGAAGTTGTTTCCAGTACTCAGACTGAAGATTGTTCATGACTTACCTTTGTTATCCCCAGCAAGTGTCATTGGCCCATGCGCCGCCTCTATTATCATTCCCTATTTCTGCCAATGCTGACAGGCATGAAGTTTTCCGATGTTCAGATCGAAGAAGTTTCCGATGTTCAGGTCGATGCAACTTGTGGCATTCAGGCCAGTTTTCCGGTATCCAGACCGAAGTGGCATTCAGGCCAGTTTTCCGGTATCCAGACCGAAGTGGCATTCAGGCCAGTTTTTCGGTATCCAGACCGAAGTGGCATTCAGGCCAGTTTTCCGGTATCCAGACCGAAGTGGCATTCAGGCCAGTTTTCCGGTATCCAGACCGAAGTGGCATTCGGGCCAATTTTCCGATATTCAGATCGAAGTGGCATTCAGGCCAATTTTCCGATATTCAGATCGAAGTGGCATTCAGGCCAAGTCTTTCCGATGTTCAGATCGAAGAAGTTTCCGACGTTCAGGTCGATGCGACTTGTGGCATTCAGGCCAATTTTTCGATGTTCAGATCGAAGAAGTTTTCGACGTTCAGGTCGATGCGACTTGTGGCATTCAGGCCAATTTTCCGATGTTCAGATCGAAGAAGTTTCCGACGTTCAGATCGAAGAAGTTTCCGACGTTCAGGTCGATGCGACTTGTGGCATTCAGGCCAATTTTCCGATGTTCAGATCGAAATCCTTTCTAGTATTCAGACTGATGAGCGGCATTCAGGCCATGGTTATTTCTGTGTTACCATTTATTTTGGTATCCAGTTTAACATTCTTTTTCGATATTCAGACTGACTTTCACCGTACCAGACGGATTCTTCTTTCAAGACCACCTCTTTGCCGATTCTGACAGACATTGTTACTTCACTTCACTTCAATGCAAATTTTTGGGCTTTTATTGTATTCAATCCCTTGATACCTCGAAAGCACGAAAGCAGCTGCCATCTTCTTTCCGAGTCTCCAGTTGATTGAATAGGGGCAGCTGTAATACCCCAAAATTTACCCTTCATTTTTCCTGAAAAAAAAAACGAAAAAAAAAAAAAAAAAAATTAATTAATTAATTAATTAATTAAATAAATAAATAAAATATAACAAATTATTTTGGACTTGGGTCTCCCTCATTTGAGCCCACTACCCACGAAAATCAGTCTATAAATACTGAAGTTTCAGTAGAGGAGTGACACTAGGAGTTACACTGGGAGATTCACTGGAAAAAGATAGTGAGAGAAAGAAGACAGAACAAAGGGGGATTTTGAGGAGAAACAAAACACTCTGAGGTTTCCTTGGAACAAAACCCTGAGGAAAAAGATAGTGAGAGAAGACCTGACAGAGAACTCAGAGCAGCCTCTAAACCCTGAAAGGGAACTCAACTTGTAAACCTCACGGGTGCAACTCAATTTCAATCAAGCTCTCCAATCAGGTTTGCCCTATATCCATCATCTTTATGCCTTTAATTTGAATGCTCTAAATGTATGAGGTATTATGGGTGAATTTGATACCTTTTTTGTGAGCCTTTTTGTGAATTTTGATGGAATTATTCATGTGGTTACATTTTGATTTAGGGGCAACTCTGGGTTACCCTATTTTGTTTCTCTAACCTGTCTTTGTGTTGCCATGGCATTGTTTTCCCTGGATTTCACCTTGTTTGTCTAACCTTTCTGTTGAGTTTTCGCGAGGGCTCACATACTCTTGCAGGGATACCATCCGGAGGTTTATCCTGATTAATCGTATTGACTGATTTTCTTTGATGGTCTAGCTGGAGAGATCTCAGGGTTGCTAATCCTTTAATTGCTGTAACTTCGGATCTTTATCCGTATGGTAATTTTTTCCTTTTCTCGTACTTTATCGCTTTCTTAGCTGGAAGACCTCGATAGGAGGCAATGTTTGGGCCCCTTGGTGGCATTTTACTTTGAGATACATGTTTTGTGTTTTGTATTCATATCCCCACATGTAGCGCGGTTCCTTCGTCAAGGACTGCCTGTTTGCCCTCGAGCATCCCAAACCCTAAAACCCAAAGCAACACGTTTACTCCTTCTACTACAGGCGAGTAAGTCTCCAAAGGTCGAGCATCCGGTAGATTGCGTAGTGACGTCGTTCGTCCAAAACCCAATCCATAACCCCGTAGTTAGCCGAACTACGGCTTGCTCGGATTCTCATTCCAGATGAGATACGTAGGCATAAGACGCGATGCCTTAGCGAGCACACATCCCCCCAACCCATAGGTCAGCCGAGCTACGAAGACTCTGATTCTCATATTCAGATGAGATACGTATGTAGTGGATGCAACATCCGCGCGAGTCATTTTCATTCAACCCCTTTTTTTTAGTAAATAAACACATTAGGTAAACCCACCCCCTTTAGACAAAAACCACAAAAGTGGATCCCGTAGAGTACTACGGATGCGTAGGGGTGCTAATACCTTCCCTTCGCATAACCGACTCCCGAACCCAAGATTTGGTTGCGAGACCCCGTCTTGTCCTTTCCTTTTTCAGGTTTACTTCGAGCGTTTCCTTTCCCTCCCTTGGAATAAATAACGCACGGTGGCGACTCTTCTGTCATTTTCTTTCGCCGGTTGTTTTTTCGCACACTGTATTTTTCAGGTTGCGACATACAGACATTGGTTCGATTCTTGGCATGTGATGTCTTTGATTTTCCATTTGTTTTTATGCTGAGCGCCTGTAGCCTAGAGCGCCTTGGTTCGAATCTTGCTGATTGCATTATGATGTTCTTCACTTCATTAACATTTTACATGATTTTCATTATTTCCATTTATTTTCATCAAATTGAAGAAATCATGAAAAATAGCATACTAATCCAAATTAATCCATTCTTTTTTCCACATGTTCATTTTAATGTCTTTTATTTTTTGATTACATTTGCTTGATTTTATTGTGGCTGGATTTTTAAATGTGATTGAGTGATTGAACATGATGCAAAATGTGACATGTTGTACCAATTGATTTGTGGAATGCTCATACTTGATCCAATTGCCTTGAAATTTGACATGCTCATTCTATACATGTAACATGATCGTTTGGCTTTTGTTTGGCATTTTTAGCACACTCCATCACTGTTTTGTACACATGAACTTTAGGTGTGACAATTTGTGTCACACATTTGGATGATGATCTTGTTCATTTTCATTCCTAGGTCAATTGAGCTCCTCTTATTCTAATTTTTTTCATGAGGCTTGTGTTTAACATGTTGTGTGCACATAAAAATTTCCATGATCATTGGATGTGTTTCTGATTTAATGTGCATTTTCTCATTTGTATGTCCAATTGTTGATCATCTTGTGTGCCTTTGCCTTATGATTTGAGTTTGATCCTTCTTAGGACATGTTATTGCTTGATTAAAGGTGCTTCATGTGGAATATTAGCTTCTGTTTTGACTTTTTGCTTTGCCTTTGACCCTAGTCTTTGCACTAGTGGTTTGTACTCACCTTTTGAGCTTTGCATTTCAGGTTCAAGCATCTAATACTAATGGTTGATGTTGGTCTCACTTCATGAGATGCAAATTACTTTGTCCTCTAACCTTTGTTGTGTTATAGGTTCATTGATGATGAACTCACTTGAGTTGTTTACACATAGGACTTGTATTGTGTACATATTGAAGAACCACTGTTGATTGTCTATTGGATTTGTCTGAATACTATATTGACTTGTTTGACTTTTGTACAGGTACATTAGTCACTTTTAGCTCATTGCTTGAGCTTTGCTTGGCTTGTGGTTGACATACCACCTAGGTAACCACTCTCTAACTCCATGTAGTCTGGAAGCCCTATCGTTTCTTTTGGCAGGCATTTGGATGAAGTCCTCCTTAAGAGGCAATGACTGTGTATGTTTATATTTGTGCTGAAGACCTCCTTGTCGAGGCATGGTACTTAAGTCCTCCTAAGTGAAGAGGCAATTGACAGATAGAAGGGATTTGCAATCAATCCCCTGTTAATCGTTGAGTCGTTCATTATGCTCGCACTACGTGCTGATGCTCTTGAACCTAACCCAAGATCTTGTATATAGAGTCAGTCCAGTGGAGTAGGGTCCCTCATTCTGGATCCCCACGTCTTCATTGATTCAAGCTCACCCAGGCCCGGGTTAAGAGCTATGAGGTCTTATCCTCATTACCTTTCATCTGCTCACCCTGACGGTCAATGTCAGTGGTTAAGAGCCCTCAGATACCCTTCTAGTTGGCTTGTTTGTCGAGGTTGATATGACCCCTCTTGACTAAAGCCCAGCTTGTTTGTCGAGGTTGATATGACCCTTTGACTAAAGCCTTACCCTTGGATGTTTGATCCCCTTGTTGGTGTGTTTATTTCATGTTGTATGTTTTTGCATGGTGTGATTGTATCCCCATAGGATTGCTAGACTTCGTATAGTCTCTCGTTTGCATGTCAATTAAGGTAGCACGGTTCCTTCGTCTAGGACTTCCTTTCTTGCGTGAGCATTCCTAAAACACAAACAAACTTTATCTTCTTCTAAGGACACGTTAACTCCTTCTACTACAGGTGAGTAAGTCTCCAAAGGTCGAGCATCCGGTAGATTGCGTAGTAACGTCGGTCATCTAAAAAACACAAAACAAACAGAAATGGTTTAGCCGAACTACGGCAACTCTGATTCTCATGTTCAGATGAGATACGTAGGCACGAGACGTGATGTCTTGTCGAGTTTGACTGACGATTAACAATTAATCCTTGTTGGTTTTCGCCCTCGTTGCGATTCTTTTCTCTCGCCCTCGTTGCGATCGAGACCTTCCTTTTCTCTTGCCCTCGTTGCAATCGAGACCCTTTTTTCCTTTTCGTGTGTGTTTGGAGTTGGATGTAAGTCCATTTATTGGCGTTCTGTTTCCTGTTTGCGTTTGTTTGTTAGGAGTTGGATGTAAGTCCATTTATTGGCATTCCATTTCCTGTTTGCGTTTGTTTGTTCGGAGTCGGATGTAAGTCCATTGATTGGCATTCTATTTCCTATTGGGTGTTTCTGTTGACGTCTCAGCGTCTCTTTTCAGCGTTTTGTTTCGGCGTGCGTTAGCCGAGCTACGAGTGCTCTGATTCTTTCTCTGGTTAGAGAAGATACGTATGCATAGGGTGCGATATCCTAGCGAGCATGTTTCCCATTTCCCCGAACTACGTCGACTCTGATGTTTGTTTCTGACAAACTACGTAGGCCTAGGATGCGACATCCTGTCGAGTCCCTTTCTCCGTCTTTTTTCACCTTGTTCATTATTCTAGTTTTGTGCAGTTTTTGAGCAATTTGTTAGCAACCTTATTCTATTCTTTTCGAGCGTGGATCCCGTCGAGTACGACGGACGTGAGGGGTGCTAATACCTTCCCCTTGCGTAACCGACTCCCGTACCTTGCAATCTCTGGTCGTAAGACCATTCCTTTCCTTTCTAGGTTTACTTCGAGCGTTTCCTTTCCCTCCTTTGGGATAAATAACGCACGGTGGCAGCTCTGTGTGTTTTTTTCCGCCGGTTGTTTTTCGCGTTGCGACAGGGAGTTCCATGAAAATAAATCAATGGAAAGACTCGGCCGGGGAATGGGGAAAATCTACGGGGGAAACAGGTAAATAAGAACAAAGCTGAAATACCTTAACCAAACAGGGGATGGCGATTTCACTGAGGAAATACGCACCAAACTCAACTGGGGAAGAATAAACTTCAACACAGGAGTACCAGAAGTATATTATCAATTACTGGTTACTGGGTAGGAAGATAACATAATCTAACAGGGAGGCATCCGTTACTGGTTAGGGTAAACATATCAAGGATGGCTCGCTGAGGGAAATAGGAGGTGTATTCGTTACCGGTTACTAGGTAAGAATAACCTGCTGGGGAAAATAACAAATAGGATTTACAACTTCCGGTCACTAGGCATAAGACCAAAGAGAGAATATTTGTCACCATTAAAGTGAGCATATCAAGGATAGACTCAAAGGGAAGAATATCTGTCATGGGTTAAGATGAACATATTAAGGAAAGACCACCTGAGTAAAAATAGGAATTATATCTATCAGTTACTAGATAGAAAACAGAAAAGAGAATATCCGTCATTGGTTAGGATGAACATATGAAGGATAGACTCAAGGGGGAAAAGTGTGATTTATAACTACCGGTTACTAGGCAGAAGATCGGAAAGAGGTGAAAACCCGTCATCAATTAGGATGAACATATCAAGGATTAACTCTCTGAGGAATGAAATAGGGATTACAACTACCTTTCTACTGGGTAGAAAACCGCAAAGGGGAGAATATCTGTCATCGGTTAGGATGAACATATCAAGGATAAACTGCTTGGGGAAACTTGAAAATGAATCCGCTGGGGAAAATAGGAAGTAAATTACTCTTACGATGTATTCGGAAAAAGTAAAGTACTCAAAAATTGAGAAGAATATTACCAACTACTGGGTAATAGACTCTTAAGGGGATCAAAGATATCTTCCTAGGTAAGATCTAGGAAGAAATGGTCAAACAAAGACTCAACCCGATGAGGATATAACTCAGGGGGAATGGTTCCAACGAGATAATCAACCGGGGAGGAAACTGAAATAATAATCATCCACGAGGAAATATCTTAGTGGGTAATGAGAAAGGTTAAATTCTTTCTACTTAAGGGGTGACATTCTACCATTGAAAGAGGACAGACACACCGAATCTGCATAGGGAAACAATATCACCACAACAGAGGATCAGAAGTAAGGGATCAAATGCAATAAAATGCATAATGAAATATCTGATGTATGAATTTGTATGTATATGATTGATGATTATGCTGACAAAAACAATCGCAAAGGATACAAATGTCACCAATTTGGATCATCGCTACAACACTCGGCTATTCTCGACAAGATGGA
Source organism: Lathyrus oleraceus (assembly GCF_024323335.1). Lineage (NCBI taxonomy): Eukaryota > Viridiplantae > Streptophyta > Magnoliopsida > Fabales > Fabaceae > Lathyrus > Lathyrus oleraceus. The sequence continues at coordinate 341,931,075 of NC_066581.1, forward strand.
AACACCAACTGAAGAAACATGTTGGGGATGGATGCAAATCAACTGGCTCTGAACATCCTAAACCTGGATGGGGATAGAGAGAGAAGATCTGTCGAAGACCTGAACTGTCAACTCTATGGGGAATTTTAGGTCAACATCAAATCAAATGAGACAACCTCACAGGGGACACAAATCAGATACTGCTCACGAATCAATAATGTCGGGGATCAAAAATGAACTCTGCTGAGGACTTACAGGAGATAAAACTCTGGGTTGGGTCCATGCAAACCATTGAGGATGTGAGCTTGCAACTCAGTTGGGGAGGTGATTACAAACTCAGCTAGGGAAACTGACTTGCTGTTGGGAAGGAAAAGGTTATCAAACCAACCTCTTGGGAGAAACCATTAATGCTTCGCACTTTAGGACTTAGTTGTTCTCAGATTGTTGTTGATATTCCTTACTGTAATTGATTGCTTTTTCAAAGTAATTTGTTTCATTATTATTTAAGAAAAATGATTTTTACTTATTAATTCAATTTCAAAATTATCATCATAAAATTCAATTAGATTTAGCTAAAAAATAAATAAGAGTAGAAATAATTGGATAAAAAGCTCAACTTTATTTAATAGAATGGTAGTCTGTAAATGACAAGACTCCATAGATCTTTACAAAAGTTGAAAAATGGTAATTTACATGGAAAGGGGCTACATTGAATACAATGATCACTACTCTCCCTACCAACTTCAATATCTACCGTGTCCTTGGCTTCGGTCGAGAATGACGAATAAAAAACAAATGACTTGCTCAAAATTTTCTCTAATGATCCGGCCTAAACGAATGCAGTTACTTGCCATAATCCCTAATTTTTGCCTAGATTTCCCCAAGGTGGGGTACTCAATCTATCGGGATGATTTTTTTGTTTTATGTCTCCAATTTTTGCCTGGATCGCCTTTTCGGGTTTTCAATCCACTGAGACGCCCATTTTTGCCTAAGTCGCCCTTTCGGGTTTTCAACATAGTGGGTTGTTCTTTTCTTTTTAGGCAAAGTATTTCTTGACTGCAGCGGCATTCACAAGACGAGTGAACTCTTCACCATCCATAGTTGCAAGAATCAAAGCACAGTCTGAAAAGGCTCTCTTAACAACATATGGGTCTTCATAATTAGGAGTCCATTTGCCACTAGCATCGGGTTTAAAAGATAGAATCTTCTAGAGCACAAGGTCACCTTCTCTAAACACGCGAGGCCTGACCTTCTTATCAAATGCCTTCTTCATTCTCTATTGGTACAAAGGACCGTGACACATGGCAGTCAATCTTTTCTTTTCAATCAAATTCAGTTGATCATATCTAGTCTGGAACCATTCATCTTCTGACAACTTGGCTTCCATCAAGACATGCAATGATGGGATCTTAACCTCTACTGGGAGTAGAACTTCCATACCATATACAAGTGAGAAAGGGGTTTCCCCTGTTGAAGTGCGGATGGAGGTACGGTACCCATGAAAAGCAAATGGGAGCATCTCATGCCAATCTTTATACATCACAACCATTTTATTAATGATCTTCTTGATGTTCTTGTTTGCAGCTTCAACAGCCACATTCATCTTACGTCTGCTGGGAGAAGAATTATGATGTGCAATCTTGAAGTCTTTACAAAAAGCTTCCACCATGTTATTGTTCAAGTTAGATACATTATCAGTAATTATCTTACTCGGCACACCATAAGACATATAATCTGATTCTTGATAAACCTCACAACAACCTGCTTGGTCATATTTGCATACGATGCCGATTTAACCCACTTTTTGAAGTAGTCAATAGCCACTAGAATGAAACAATGTTCGTTCGAGGCTTTGGGCTCAATCATCCCAATCATATCAAATCCCCACATGGAGAAGGGCCACGGAGAGAAGATGACATTCAATAGTGTTGGAAGAACATAAATCTTATATGCATAAATTTGACACTTGCGACATTTCTTCACAGACTTGCAACAATAAGATTCCATTTTCAACCAATAGTAACCTACCCTTAACATTTTCTTAGCCATAGCATATCCATTAGAATGAGTACCAAAGGAACCTTCGTGGACTTCAGTCATCAATAAGTCTGCTTCGTGTCTATCCACGCATTTGAGCAGAACCATATCAGAGTTTCTCTTATAAAGCACATCACCATTTAGGTAGAAGTTGTCAGCTAATCTTCTCAAAGTCTTCTTATCTTTCAAAGATGCCCCAGGTGGGTAAATATAACTTTGGAGGAAACACTTAATATCAAAATACCATGGCTTTTCATCTTTGACATCTTCAACAACAAACACATGAGCTGGCCTATCAAGATGCATAACAGTCAGATTGGGAACCTCATTCCAGAATTTCACCATGATCATAGAAGCAAATGTTGCAAGAGCATCTGCCATCCGGTTTTCATCTCGAGGGATGTGATGAAACTCAACCTTTGTAAAGAAAGTTGAAATCCTCCTCGCATAGTCTCTATATGGTATCAAACCAGGTTGATTTGTCTCCCATTCACCTTTGATATAATTTATAACCAAAGTTGAATCTCCATAGACATCGAGATATTTGATTGTGAGATCAATGGCCTCTTCAAGCCCCATAACGCAAGTTGCATACTCATCTATGTTGTTTGTACACTTGAAAGTCAATCTAGTTGTAAATGGAAATGAGTGTCTTGAGAAGTAATAATCACTGCCCCAATGCCATTACCATACTGATTAACAGCTCCATCAAATACCATGCCCCAACGGGAACCAGGTTCTGGCCCTTCCTCAAGCAATGGTTCATCACAATCTTTCATTTTCAGGTACAAGATCTCTTCATCAGGGAAATCATATTGTACTGACTAATAATCTTAAATCGGTTGGTGAGCCAAATGGTCAGCCAAGACACTATCTTTGATATCTTTTTTAGATCGGTATTTAATATCATACTCTGATAGCAACATCTACCAATGGGCAATCCTCCCAGTTAAAGAAGGCTTCTCAAAAATGTACTTGATTGGATCCATTTTAGATATCAACCAAGTAGTATGATTCAACATATATTGGCGCAAACGATTAGCAGCCCAAGCCAATGCACAACAAGTATTTTCAAGCATAGAATACAGAGTCTCACAGTCAGTGAACTTCTTACTGAGGTAGTAGATTGCATATTATTTCTTTCCATATCCATCTTGCTGACCAAGAACACAACTCATACTATCATCAAGCACAGTCAAATACATGATCAACGGTCTTCCTTCAACAAGTGGAGACAGAATCAGAGGCTCAAGCAGATACTCTTTAATACTGTCAAAAGCTTTCTGGCAATCTTCGATCCAATCACAAGACTGATCTTTCTGAAGAAGCTTGAATATAGGTGCACATGTGGCAGTCATACGTTATATGAATCTAGAGATATAATTCAAGCGGCCGAGAAAACCTCTAACTTGCTTCTCTATTTTAGGCGCAAACATTTCTTGTATTGCTTTGACCTTCGCAGGATTAACCTCAATACCCTTCTCACTGACAATAAAGCCCAATAACTTGCCAGAAGGAACACCAAAAGAGCACTTATTGGGATTCAAGTGGATTTTGCACTTCCTCAAACGCTAGAATAACTTCAACAAATGCTTAACATGTTCTTCTTTATTACTTGATTTGGCAATCATATCATCAACATAAACTTCGATCTCTTTATGCATCATATCATGAAAAAGAATGGTCATAGCTCTCTAGTATGTTGCACCAATATTCTTTAGACCGAAAGGCAATACTCTACAATAGAATGTTCCCCATGGTGTAATGAATGTGGTCTTCTCCATATCTTTGGGTGCCATGTTGATTTGATTATAACCGGAAAATCCATCCTTAAATGAAAAGACTTTGGATTTAGCTGTATTGTCTACCAACATATCAATGTGTGGCAGAGGGAAATCATCTTTTGGACTAGCTTTGTTCAAATCTCTCTAATCAACATACATGCAGACTTTTCGATCCTTCTTAGGAATAGGCACAATATTGGCCACCCACTGCGGATCCTCAGCGGTAACAAGAAAACCAGCATCAATCTGCTTATGTACTTCTTCTTTGATCTTCACTGTCATATCAGGATGAGTTCTTCTCAACTTTTGTTTGACCGACGAGCATTCTGGCTTCAACGGAAATCTATACTTCACAATCTCAGAATATAAACCAGGCATGATTTGATAGGACCAAGCAAACACATCTGAATACCCTCGAAGAAGATCAATCAACCCCTTCTTAGCCTCTGGACACGGTTGAGACCCAATCTTGACTTCCTTCACATCATCTTCAGAACCCAAGTTGACTAATGCAATCTTCTCTTCAAACGGCTGAATGTATTTTCCCTCATGCTCAAGTAAACGAGATAATTCATCAGATACTTCTTCATCATCAGCTTCTACCTCAGCCTCAAACACATGGAAATCAAAGTTTGGAGAGGGAGTATGATCATTGTATATAATGGGTTTGAGAACCAACCTGCATAATGATTTGATATTTTGATTTTAGAGAAGTGAATTGTGACCAAACATTATGCAGATGGACAATTATTATTTATTTATTGATGTTTTTTGTGATTACCATTTTCAGAAAAGCAAAGAGTAAAAATAAAACTAATAAGATGTGGATGAATAAAATTGCATTTTATTGATGATAATTGAAATGCCTAACAATGCTCACATCTCCCTTAGGCATAGGAGAAGGATTTTTCTTTAAAAAATGAACAACAAATTACTTAGATTGGTGAACTATAACAGGAACATCAACAGCAACCCAATTATTGCAATGCTGGCCATGCGTCACAAAGTTGGCACAAGCTTCGTATTCATTATCCTCAATCACAGGATCTGAGTGTTGATCATTACCACGAATGAACCCTCCACTGCGGAAACTTGGTTGCACATCTTCAGCTTTGACGTTGAACGACCCTAGTTGAAATCCCAATCCGGCCCTATTCTTGTTTTCAGTAATTTCTACCATGCAACCCCATTGATCAGTGATGCCAGTCTCAATAGCTTTATGAGCATCCTTGAAAGAAGACATGGGTTCCCCAGTTTTCTTCACTTCAGAAATAGAAAAGGCTTAGAATGGAGTTCCAACCTCCTCCTCAACTTCAACATAAGAAAAGGATGACAGATGGCTCACCAATAATGCTTTCTCTCCACCAACAACAACAAGCTTGTCGTTCTTCACAAATTTAAGCTTCTGGTGCAAAGTATATGTCATAGCTCCTGCTTCATGGATCCATGGCCTTCCCAATAAACAACTATAGGCCGGGTCGATATCCATTGCTTGAAAAGTAATATGGAAATCCCTCAAACCTATCTTAACTGGCAGGTACACTTCACCAATGACAGTTTTGCGAGAAGCATCAAACGCTTTAACGATCACGCCATTGTACCTCATAGGGGCGCCTTGATAAGAGAGTCTAGACATAGTTGATTTCAGAAGCACGTTAAAAGAAGAACCAATATCAACCAACACATTGGACAGTGCATCCTCCTTGCAGTTCATTGAAATATAGAGTGCTAGATTGTGATTTCTGCCTTCCTCGGGAAGCTCTTCATCACAAAAGCTCAGATTATTGCAAGAAGTGATGTTAGCAATAATGTGGTCAAAATGATCCACAATAACATCGTTCTCAATGTAGGCTTACTCTAGTACCTTCTGCAATACTTCTTTGTATGCTTCTGAATTCATTAACAGAGACAACACCGAAATCTTTAACGGGGTTTGGAGCAACTGTTCCACCATATTAAACTCACTCCTCTTAATCAATCGTAATACCTCATCATTATCATTAGGCTTCAGCTTGCTGGATTCACCAGACTGGCATACTGGAGCACTAACTGGTTTCACCACAGGCACATTCACCTTCTTACTGGCTAAAACATCCTCTACTTCCATCAGAAAGACCGGCCTGAAGACATGACCACTACGGGTCACCTTTGCAATATCAGTTATATTCACCACAAAATCAGCTATGGGTAACGGAATCTCTTGACCATTTTCTACCATTGTGGCATTATACTGATAAGGCACAACTTTATCGGATTCATACGGGACAGGGCCCGCTAACTGTATAGCCAACGGCGATACCTATCTATTAATGTTGTTTCTGCTACTGTTATCAAACTAAATTACTACCCGCTCAGGGGTCTTAAACACCGGAACAATTACATTAACATCATTTATGTCCCTTGACTGTTGAATCTGGATTACATTCTCATCCATCAACCTCTGGATATCTCTCTTGACGATCATACACCCACGAGGGTTCACACTACAAATTGCACAACCATCATGGTCGTGCTCACAATTACTGATCAAACACAAGATTCTATGCATCTCCACCAGATACCTACAGATACGTCTTACATCAAAGACTCGGAAATTTCCTGGACAACCATCCACCATATTGACAGTAGCATTTCCATGAGCAGGCAATGGATTGGATTTCATATTAGGCGCACGGTCCTCAAAGGACACCATTCCACTCTTCACGAGATTTTGTACTTCGTACTTCAATGGATAACAGTTCTCAATATCATGGTCAGGGGCTCCTTGGTGAAAGGCTCAACGGAGTTTAGGTTTGAACCACCATGGAAGTGGCTCAGGAATTTGAGGTGGATTTCTTGGTTGGAGTAGGTTCTTGAGAACCAAAGATGGATATAATTCCGCATATGTCATAGGAATAGGGTCAAAAGAGACATTCTTCCTCTCAAAGCTTTGTTATTGATTATTGTTGTTGTTGTTGGTTCTTTGTTGCGGTTGTTTTTGACGTTGTTCTTGTTGAATTAGAACAAATTGATTATTGGAATTGTTGGAAAATATAGGAATCAATGATGAAACTTGATGTTGATGCTGACGCGGTTGAGAACTTCTTCTGACATGAGGCCTCCTATGTCTCCCTACAGATACTAAATTGGTTTCCCCCTCTGACGCGGTTGAGAACTTCTTCTGACGCGGTTGAGAACTTCTTCTGACATGAACTTACTTCTTACTAGACGATGCTTCTTCCTTATATATACGTCCTTCACGGACTCCCTCTTCTAACCTCATCCCCATGTTTACCATTTTGATAAAGTCACCGGGGGCACTAGCAATCGTACGTTCGTAATAAAACGAACTCAAGGTCTTCAAGAAAATCTTCCTCATCTCTTTCTCTTCTAATGGAGGATTAATCTGAGCAGCAAGTTCCCTCCACCTCTGAGCATACTCTTTAAATGTCTCTTTATCCTTTTGAGACATAGACCTCAGGTGGTCTCTATCAGGCGCCATATCCACATTATATTTATACTGCTTGACAAAGGCTTCACCCAAATCATTGAAAGTACGGACACTTGCACTGTCTAGCCCCATATACCATCTCAGAGCAGCACCAGTCAAACTATCTTTAAAGTAGTTAATCAATAACTGATCATTATCAAGTTGAGTTGACATTTTTTTGGTGTACATAACAAGGTGGCTCAACAGACAAGTATTTCCCTTATACTTTTCAAATTCATGGACTTTGACCTTCATCGGGATCTTCACATTTGGTACCAAGCAGAGTTCAACAACACTCTTTCCAAACAGGTTCTTTCCTCTCAATGTTTTCAACTCCTTTCGCAGCTCAAGGAATTGATCCTTCATTTCATCCATCTTCTCATAAATATTTGGGCCCTCAGGTGGCTCAGAATGGTTGATGGTGTCCTTAACATGCGGCAAGGTATGAACAACTGGAGGAGGCATAAACATGATTGGGCTAGATGCCGGCATAGAGACAAAGGTAGGTGCAAACCCTGCAGGCACGAAGTTTTGTGGCATTCCCCACAGGAATCCAGCAGGCATGGACGGACCAGATTGGTTGGTAGCAACAGGAATAGTTGAGGTAGCCACCTCAGAAATGACAGTCCTTTGGAGAGGAGTTGCGGGAGTTGGTGAAGACTGATTCTGCACGGAAAGAACAAACGTCATCATGGCAGTCAACCGTGTAATCTCATCCTTCAATTCTATATTCTCTTGCTCTAAATGTTTTATGATCTTGGGTTGATTGGCGCGAGGGTTGTATCGGTGAGTCAGCTTGGCTGAAGCATAGAAGAATAACCGATAAGACATCTGGCCGAAGAAAATCTGTTATACAAATGATGCATGAAATTCAATGTTTTTGTTTATTTAATTTCAAGGAACATACTGTTTTATTTACAAGTATATAATAAAAATAATAACAATTTCATTGACCATAAAATATCTTTTATTCATAAAAATTTGGGAGGATTACATTGGGTACAATTTCATAAACCAAAGTACAAATATAAGAGAAAAGGAAACTAATCATCCTAAGGATCCCCTAGCAACAACGTCAGATGATCTGGATGTTGGGGCGTACTTCCTTCGGATGTGTCGAATCTCGGTCTCAAAAGATGTCTTCATTTGAGCTTTCTCAAGGACAAGTTGTTCAACACACTTCTTCCAAGCACTAGAAGGCTGAGGCATAACATAGGAAAATGGTACCTCTGGCTCTCTCGGTCTCTTCATTGCTCGGTCTTCAAGAAGTTCAATACGCGTATCTTTGTCTTTTGACTCAAGTTGCAACTCCTCATGCTTTCGGCTCAAAGTATGGAACCATTCTTCCCACATGTCTTTCTCTAGCTTCATCTTGGCGAGTGCGTCTTCCAACTCCTCAACATCTTGGTTAAGGAGACTTGATGGCCCAGTCACAACCAAAGACATAGGTCTTTCACAAGCATACGACATCTTCAACTCCGAAGCTCTCTTCTTCACCCAAATAGTGTAAGCTTCCAAAGCTACATAGTTGCACGGACCAAGCTTGGATCTTCCTTTCCTATGCATATTATGCCAAGCATGTATCATCTTTTTCTTCAAATGTTAGAGATATTTACCCCCTTGATAGAAAAGACCTTCTAACTAAGTGTTATTAGGTTTGTCTCTCAAGGGGAATCCAAGTTGATGACGAGCCAAAGTAGGGTTGTAGTTAATTCCTCCTTGTGTACCAATGAGAGGTGTAGTGGTAAATTCACGATCATCAAGCTATGGATAAACAAGACATAAAATAACAAGAGTCGCCACCGTGCTTTTATTGTTTCCAAGGGAAAAGGGAAAAAGTACAAACAAAACCCAAAAGTAAGAAGTTTTCAAATCAAAATTAATAAAATGTCTGAGATTACAGGTAAGGGGGTTGGTTACACAAAGGGAAGGTGTTAGCACCCAAAGTGTACTAGGTACTCCTAGGGAGCCCTTTTTTGTGTGCATATGTATTTTGTACAGAGTGATGTTTACAAACAAATAGAATGGGGGGATGAGAAAAGAACTCATTAATTATATTTTTTGTGTTTGACAAGACCTTAGGACTTGTGTCTACGTACCAACATAAAAATGAGGGATCAAAACCTCGTAGTTCGTGATACAAATTTCAAAGTGGATGCATTATTTTTAACAAAAATTAAGTTTGAAAGGCACGAAGGCCTAGAAAATGGTTTGAATGAGTTAGTTATTTTTGGCTTTTTTTTTAAGTTTAGGTCAAGTATAGTTAAGTCTATTTACAAGTTTGATTAAGAAAAGAAGTTTGAAAATGCAATGGCATAAGGCCAAAGTTTCTAGTTTGCAAAGTGGTCAAAATTTAGAAAATAACAAGTTCAAACAAAGAAGTTTTTGAAAGGGGGGAGAGATTTTGAAATTAAAGAAATGGGGAGGAGATGAAGAGACTAATCTTATGCACAAAATTAAAAGTTAAGAGTTGAAAAGATCTGACCGATGGGTAGCAATCCAATAGGCAAGAATGCCATATAGAAATCCCAAATTCCCTTGGATATTAGAATCAAGCAACAAACAATGCATACAATATTGATTTGAAGAGTAAGGCATCAAATAGAGATAGCCCCATCCAAGCTTTAGACACTCCATAATCTTCTTCAAATTGGCCTATGTAGCAGATGAATTCCACAAGTCAGAGGTTTAAAATAACAGCTTCATAGTGATCATGTTGCAGATGAACTCAAAGGGATCCTCAAAGATGTATCAGATGAAGTTTCAAACTGCAAGCACTTGGTTTCACAAAAGTTGGCATTGGCCAAGTCCTTATTGCATAGGGAGGTTGCATAGATTCTAAGTCCAATTGTCCAAGATCAAGTCAACAGTCCACACAATATTCTTTTAGGGTTTTGTTATTATTATGTACATTAATGGTCAAAGACCATTCAAACAAACAAAGTATACACAAACAAGATATATCACACAATATGGTCCAAGTGGACAAAGTGAAAAGGCATTAATATAAACAATTAGAATGGTATGAATAATTGCAAATGAATAGAGCTTAAATATTAAAGGACTTGAAATTAAATGTTAGTTGTTAATGAGTTAGAACTTAGTATTGTTTTGCTTTTGCTTTTCTTTAAGTCATTCTTTGGAGAACACTTAACCCACTTATCACAAGCATGGATCCTTGAGCCAAGACATCTTCCAAAGGAAGGAAAAAAGTCCAAGTTTCCACACAATACCATGAAAGAGGGGAGACTTACAATCTCACTAACTAGAATGCTATGCCTTTTTGTGTCAAAAATTTAGCACTATGTTAGGCAATCGTAATTGGACTTATGTAGAAGTCACAACTATTTGAGGTCGGGCAATAGAATTTTGATGTTAATGCATGTTAGAGACATAGTATAATGGACTATGCTCATGAAACATACCACACACAAAAAGAATATGCAAAAGAGGTGGTCTAATCTCATCCATACTCATGTTATTTTTTCAATCAACTAGCTTTAGGACTTTGAGATATCATAGGCCAAATGAAATGGATGCATAAAGAAGGGGAATTAGATGAAGATGGAGGGGAATGGATCAAAACTCAAATTGGTCAAAGGAGGATTTTTACCAAATTAATATCATTCATTCACTTTGGGAGATGGAATGTACATTCCATCAATCCCTTAAATCCAATGATATTAACCTAGTAAAGTCAAATCAACCTTGACCAAGGCCCAACAACACAAGTCAAACTTACAAAAACCATCACAAGAGGTCAACACAATTATTTGACATTTATTCAATTTAAAAATACTAAAATAATACATTTAAATTAAATATGGTTTGTCAAATTCCTAAAACCTTATCAAAACACAAAGAAATGGCCATGAGATTTATCATAGGTCAAACAAGGTCAAAGGACCTTGGAGAAAAAATTTCAGAATTTTTAAAGACTTAAAAGTATTTTTAAACAATTAAAATAATCACAAAATCAATTAATTCTTGAAAAATATTAATAATGATCCAAAAAATAATTTTAATTCAAAATATGAAAGAGGAAATTATTTGAAAATTTTTGGTGAAGCTCTCATATTTTTTTGATCAATATTAAAATTAATATGAATTAATGAAAATCAAATGAATTAAAATAAAAATCAAAAAATCAAAAAAACGTGAGCCACTTGATCTCCCTCATTAATTGAGGTGGCATATCAAGTGGACTCAAACGCGCGTTCCATGATGGAACCTAGTCAGCACGCCACACGCGTGGTAATCAAAACCAACGCCTAAGATTAAAATATTTTGAATGGATCCTGTGGCTGAGAGACGTGCCAACACACCGCCAGAGCCAGAGCTCCGGTCTTCTTCTCCGGTGGACCTCACCGTACTTGTCTACCCTCAACCATCACCAAAACAAAAAAAAAGAACATGATCTGAAAGAAAAAATGGCGTAGAGCACGAATCTGACCTCAATTTCAACTAACTCCAAATATATAAAAAGATACGAGGAGTTAAATTTTGAGGTGTGACAACTGAGTTGCTTCGATTTGACCTCAAAGCAACTCAATCTTCTTGCCTACATTGGTAGGACTTCAGACAACCAAAGATCCAAGAGAATGGATGAGAATTGAGTGAGAATCGAAGAGATGAAGTTTTCTGAAATTTACCTTCAATGTTGTGCAGAACTTGATGTTGCTTGCTTCAAACTTGATCTGATCACACTTGAGAAGCTTGTAGGAGAGGTTTGGCAATGGTACAAAGCTTTGGATCCTGGAGTTCTTGAATCTCCAAACAGTGAGATTCAAAATCAATTTTCAAGTTGAAAATTATCAGGTTTTCCTTTGAAATGTAAGGGTTTCAATTGGGGGGAAAAGTTGGCGCGCAAGGTGTGTTTTACCTGAGCTCCAAGGGCCTGTATTTATAGCAATTGGGGCTGATATTTGCACACTTGAAAAATTACTAAATTTGGACATGGTGATGCACAAGCTTGCATGGGCGTGTACAGGCCCATGAAGCAATCTAATTTGATCCATGTACAATCATTTTGAAGTTCAAATGAGGCTTGGATGTCAAGGCAATGTGAAATGTGATTTTTGGCTTTTGATTTCTTCCAATCATGCAGCTCTGTCAAAGCCATGCGCAGACCTAGCAAATCTCATCCAAAATGCATGAACTTGGGTTGTTTGGAAAGCTTAGATCAAGGGGAACAAGTTTGATGTTGAACACTTTTCCATTTGGAGTTGGGATCATGGTGAACTTTGAGGTGGAAGTTTGGAAATTTCAACATATTGAAATTTTTTCTAAGTGTCAAGTCATATATCTCAATGTTCCACCTTGCTTAACTTTTTATATGGGCTTCAAATAAGGAAAGTGTTTTCATAAAAGTTATAAATCTTTCAAATACCTTCAAAATATTCACCAATTTCATGTCATTTGGATTTAGAATGATAGAGTTGTGCATTTTTGAAGTTTGGAAAAATCACGCGATCAATGGTATAGGTCAAAAATGACCTATAATGTATCCTTATATCACATGCTTATAAAAGTTGAATTAGCTCATACTCTAAAAACATCAAAGTTTAGTTAGACATCTTGACTTTGATTGTGCAACTTGTAAATCTTTCATCTCATAAAAATTGAGCAAGTTATGGCCTTGGGAAGTTGACTTTCAAATTAGGGTTTAGACAAAATGACCTATAATGTTTCAACATAGAAAATGATTTTCCAAGCAAAAATAGCTCTAGGTATCAATATGAAAGTTGTTTGGAATGTAATTTAGAGTAACGTTTCTCTTGCAATCATTTTCATATGGTGAAACGTGTAGGAGATAGGGTCTAGGGAGACCCAGTTTTGATCAGATGATTTCATTTGGCCAACCACCATCAACCAACTTGCTAACCTTCAATTCTCTTGACTTTTTAGGCTCATGGTAGATCATATATGCATAAGATGATGAATTTTTGAAGTGTCCCTTGAGAAATTTGATCAATTGGTGAGATAGCTTGTTGGAGAAGTTACTCAAGATACCCAGTCAAACTAGGGTTTCCAAGGCAATTCACCTCCAAACTCTTGAAGAATACTTGATCAATATAACATGTAGATATCAATGGGACTCATATATGATGCTTTGAGACATTGTGGATAAATCTTTGATTGTGCTCTTAGCCATAAGGGTCTTAAACCCTAGATGTGAACTTGATAGATCAATGAGGATCATGCCCTACCTACAAAAAGTTAGGCACATACAAAGACATATTTTTGGTATTTTGGTTAGTAAAATGATAATATACAAGTACGATACAATCACATGGTACTTGGTGATCTCTCCCAAAACAAACCCAATGAAAGATGGGTAAGGAGGATGCCAAAGTGTGATCCCAATGCTAATGCATATGATGAAATTGCATGAGGGATATTAGGGTCGAAATTGGGGTCTTACAGCTGCCCCTATTTAAGGAGGTTCTAATTGAAGAGATGAAGGTTAAAATCTTTGTATCGACTCAGTAGAATGGGCTTAAATAACAACATAGAAACAAATTTTGGTCCCTAAGAGGCCTCATGATGCATATGATATGAATGTAAAAGCATATTCTCTATAGGGAAATGTTACCACAAAGGAAAATAAATCAGAGAAACCAAAGATCCGTAGGAGCATAATGCATTCCGTAAGGAAAACTCGCTGGGGAGACAGAGACTCTAGGGAATAAAGGGTTATGCGTAGGCCAGACTATGACTTAAAAACTGCTGGGGGACTAGAGGAATTCCATAAAAATGGAAAGACTCAGTCGGGGAAACAAAACATCTGCAGGGGATCGCAAGTAGATCAGGATAAAACTGAAGTTCTTGAATCAATGCAGGGAAAAGAGATTTCACTAAGGAAAAACACACTCAATTTAACTGGGGAAGAAATCAACTTCAACACAGGAGGAGTAGAAATTCATTATCCACTACCTTCTACTGGGTAAGAAGATAATAAATGTCTGACAAAGAGGACATCCGTCATCGGTTAGGATGAACATATAAAGGATGACTCGCTGGGAACCAACAGGAGGGAATATTCATTACCGGTTACTGGGTAAGAATAACCTTGCTGGGGAAGAAAATTGCAGAAATAGGATTTACAACTACTAGTTACTGGGCAGAAGACCGAAGATGAGATATTTATCACCGGTTAAGGTGACATATCAAGGATAGACTCAGAGGAAAGAAAATTCGTCATCGCTTAAAATGAACATATCAAGGATAGTCTTGCTTGGGAATTGTTAAGGAGGATACCTGTCATCGGTTAAGATGAACATATCAAGGATAAACCAACTGAACAAAAAGTAGGAATTACATCCATTGGATACTGGATAGAAGACCATCAAAGAGAAAATCTGTCACCGGTTAGGATGAACATATCAAGGATAGACTCTGTTGAGGGGAAAAGCATGATTTACGACTACCGGTTACTGGGTAGAAGACCGCAAAGAGGAGGAAATCCGTCATTGGTTAGGATGAACATATCAAGGATTAGCCCTCTGGGGAACAAAGTAGGGATTACAACTACCTTTTTACTAGGTAGAACACCAAGGATGAGAATATTCATCATCATATCAAGGATAGACTAAAGCAGGGGAAGAAAGATATTTGTCACCAGTTAGGATGAACATATCAAGGATATACTTTCTGGGGAAACGTGAAAATGAATCTGCTGAGGAGAAAAAGTTACTCTTGTCGGGTATTGGGCAAAATTGAAAAACATGAGAAGAATATTACTAGTTATCGGGTAATAGGCTCTTAGGGGACCAGAAATATCTATCTAGGTGAGATCTAGAAAGAAAAGGTCAATCAAGACTCAATCCAATGAGGATATAGCTTAAGGGGAGTAATTCCATACAGGTAATCAACTGGGGAGGAAACTAAAACAATGATCATCCACGAGGAAATAACTCAGTGGGGAAGGGAGAAAGGTTTAAATCTCTCTACTTAAGGGGCCGACACTCTACATTTGAAGGATGACATACGCCAAACTTGTATGGGGATAAAGTACCGCCATAACAAAGAATAAGAATCTCAAACAATGAATCAACAAATATGATTATGCAAAAATATGTAATCATGAAATTATATGAGTGTATATGTATATGTATATGTATATGTATATGTATATGTATATGTATATGTATATGTATATGTATATGTATATATATGATGATTATGCTGACAAAACGATTGCAAAGGATACAAAGGTGTCGCAAACAATTTGAATCATCGGTACAATCCTCGGTCAATCCACAACAACGGGATACAACTGTCGGAGAACAGGGAGGTCAACATCCCAAAGGCTCAACGTTATCTGGGGAAAGAGGAGATTTGATGAGGAAAGGAAATATTATCGAGTCTGCAGGGAATTTTAGGTCAACCATACAGAGGATAAACACAAATAGTTGTTCAGAAACCAGGAGGAAACTCTTACTGAGAGCGAGTCGGATGGCTACTGGCAGAGAAACCAACGTGATCTACTGGGGAAATCGATCTTACTCTGCTGAAGATAAAAATAGAAAATCAACCCTGTTGAGGAACACACAAACTCTGCCTAGGACTAAATCAACCAACTCAGCTGGGAAAAGTACAGAAGCTCCACTAGAGAACTAGATCAACAAACTCGGTTAAGGATACCCGAAGGGTTATCTGCTTGGGGGAACCATTAATGCTCTGCACTTAGGACTTGCTGTTTTTCGAAATGCTGTTGATATTGCTTGTAAACTGCCTTTGAAAAATTCTTGCTTTTATATTGTCGCATTACGCGAAAAACCGGCGGGAAAACGAAACAACAGAGCCGCCACCGTGCGTTATTTATCCCAAAGAGGGAAAGGAAACGCTCGAAGTAAACCTGGAAAAGACATGGTCTCGCGACCAGAGATTGATGGGATCGGGAGTCGGTTATGCGAAGGGAAGGTATTAGCACCCCTACGCATCCGTCGTACTCGACGGGATCCACGCTCAGAAAGGATAGAAAGAAGGTTGCTAAAGACTGCTCAAACACTGCACACACACTGGAAGGAAACACAGAGAAAACGGAAGAAACGGGACTCGGCAGGATATCGCATCCTAGGCCTACGTAGTCTGTCAGACACAAACATCAGAGTCAACGTAGTTCGGGGACAAGGGAAACATGCTCGCTAGGATGTCGCATCCTATGCATACGTATCTTCTCTAACCACAGAAGAATCAAAGCACTCGTAGCTCGGCTAACGCACGCCAAACAAAACACAAACAGGAAATCGACTGCCAATCGCTGGACTTACGTCAGACTCCACACAAACAGGCAAACCTGGAAACCGAATGCCAATCGCTGGACTTACATCAGACTCCGAACCGACAAACACACACAGGAAACCGACTGCCAATCGCTGGACTTACGTCAGACTCCAACAAACAAACCCACATGGGAGAGAAAGATCTTCAACTTTCATGTTGGACAAAATTTCATTTGAAGCCTCTTTGATGTTGGAAAGTTTAGTTGAAGTTGGTCCAAAAACTTGCCATTTTTGGAAACCTGAAATTACAGGTCACCTTCCATTTTTGGAAACTTTTGATCTGGCTTCAAAATCTTCAAGGTAGATGTTTGACATGTTGAATAACCTTCTTTGGGACATGAATGAAGTGTCTCAATCCATTTCTCCATCTCCTAGCCCTCAGTTGACTTGCAGTTGACTTTTATGGGCCTTTGATGACTTGGACATGCACTGTGGACTTTGAGCCTTCAACACTTGGCCAAATTGCATCAAAATGATCCTTGGGTCATGTAAGCTCTCTAAAACAACCCCTAGGGCTTTTGTCTCATGGAAAAACCCTAGCTCTCTTGCACAGATGGATTCTCCTGATCAGTTTTGACTGAGGAAATGCAATGCACTAGGCAATGTCAATGACCTAAAAATGAAATGAATGTACAAATGGGAGGTGCAAATTTGAGGTGCTACATTTGCCCCTATTCAATCAACTGGGAACCTGAACGGATGAGAGCAACGGCTATCAGACCTTCAAGGTAAACAGGGATTGAATACCAAAGAACCGTAGAAATTTGCACTCTGCGGGGATCCAAGAACAGACTGTTCACCAATGGCCACTTCCACTGGAATTTGATACTTATCACGGGACCAGACAAGACGTCTACCAATGACTTCACTGGGGATTTTGATTTTTTCAGAAAAAGGAACTACAACCATACATCAACAGGTGATGAATATGAGAAAGAGGTACAACCAGACGTCAACGGACGAATAGGAAAAACTCAACGTTTATCGACACCAACGGAGAGGTGACCAGACATCAACGGATGAATGGGAAAGGATACAACTAGACGTCAACGGACGAATAGGAAAAACTCAACGTTTATCGATACCAACGGAGAGCTGACCAGACATCAACGGATGAAGGGGAAGACTCGACCAGACGTCAACGGACGAACGGGAGAAGCTCGACGTTTATCGACACCAACGGAGAGGTCACCAGACATCAACGGATGACCTGGGGAAGGAGATACAACCATACGTCAACGGACGAATGGGAAAAACTCAACGTTTATCGATACCAACGGAGAGGTGACCAGACATCAACGGATGAACTGGGAAGACTCGACCAGACGTCAACGGACGAACGGGAGAAGCTCGACGTTTATCGACACCAACGGAGAGGTGACCAGACATCAACGGATGAACTGGGAAGACTCGACCAGACGTCAACGGACGAACGGGAGAAGCTCGACGTTTATCGACACCAACGGAGAGGTGACCAGACATCAACGGATGAATGGGAGAAAGAAAAGGGTGAGGTGTTACCGGTTAGTAGGTAACAAGCTCGGGAAGAATGAATATCCAAGACCGGTGCACGGGTGAGAGATATCAATCAACCAAAAACATCTGAGGAAAACCTGGAAAAGGCCTATTTCGACTCAGGAAAATCTGACTCCACAGGGGACCAAGATCGCAAAAGGGAGCAGACAGGAAGGAACATCAAAGATACCGGGTTGTAGGCATATAACAGGTGACCGACCAAGGTGTGAATTGGTTTGTGTTCCAAAACACTCATCATCCTGAAGAAATCTAGAAAAGTTATCTTGTTAAAGGATGGACATTCGATTCCACAAGGAATACGAATCTTACTCAGTTGGGGAAACAAACAAAGGGTTCAACCAAAGAGTGCATGAGATATATTATCTATAGCCGTCAAAACGTAGATAATATACTCGCATGGAAGATCATCCATAACCGGGTTGTAGGTTGTTAAAGGATAAAATCAACCGAAATCGTGAATTGGTGTGTGTTCCAAAACACTCATCATCCTGAAGAGAGCGAAAGCAAACTTGTTAAAGGATGGATATTCGATTCCACAAGGAATATGAACCTTACTCGACTGGGAAGAATAAGACTTCGACCAAAGAGTGCATGAGATATATTATCCATAGCCGTCAAAACGTAGATAATATACTCGCAAGGAAGATTATCCATAACCGGGTTGTAGGTTGACAAAGGATAAATCAACCGAAAAGAAAGGCATCGGGATACCAGACTAAGTATGCAAAGATGACCAATCAAAAGGGGAAACCACAAACATTACCGGCAAACGGCGAATGAACGAGGACCCACTGAGGATAAAAAGGCTTACCCGGAGTAAATATCCAAAAGGAAGGGGAAGACCCGCTGGGGGATGAGATTGCTTAATCAAAGCAAATATCCAAAAGGGAAACGGACTATTAATATCGAAAACTGGATAATGATAACCGCAAAGAGGGGATTACATCTACCGGTTCGTAGGTAGAAAACCACGGAAAAATAACCGTCATCGACTAGGATGAGCACAAGGGTTGACTGTAAGAACAAAAATTGTTCTACAACAGATTCCTTGATTTTGATGATAACAAAGGATGAAACCAAAAATGGCACCCTAACGAAAAGTTTCTAAGTGTGCAGGGTTCTAAAGAAAGAAGAAATAAATCTGATGATGTCATCAGATGCACAACAAGATCAGATACAAATTATCAAGTATCAGAAGCATCTAAAGTGGAATCTCGTTTCAAGAAGCTCTGACTCTGGACAAAACTGCAAAGTATCAGAAGCATCTGAACATGAAAAGCCAGATCCCAAGATTCTCCAGATACACGAAGACTCTAATCAGATTTGTTAATCATGATGAAGTAACGTTTAAGCCAAGTTAAAGTTCTGCAAATGGATTTCCTCAATTAGAAAGAGACGTTAATCTCCTCTTCCAAGAGAGAAGATACTACTTGTGGTAAGTAGTCACTTCTAAAAGAAAAAGTCTCCTGCAGAAGCTATTTATGGAATGGCGTAACTACATCTTTATATCCACCAGATTCAACTCTACTTCAACTCTACTTCAACTCTACTTCAACTCATATAAATAGAGATGAAATCAACATTCAAAAACAAGAAATCAACTAGCCAAAACTATACTGAATTATTTCACGCTCAAGAAAATCATCTTTGTTTTTCAAAGAATTTCACTAAGCTTTTGCTTATCAAGTGAAAAATCTGTTCTTAAATTTGTAATACTTGCTTAACTAGAAGCACTCTAGATTACATATCTTGTATCTTTTATTTGTTTGACTTCCTCAAGTGACTCTTTGTAGTCTGTAGACTTGAGAGGACTAAGAGATTTTCTTCTCTCTTAGGGGTTGTTTGTAATCTTTCAAGATTAGTGGATTAAGTCCTTGTTGAAGGCGAAATCACCTTGGCCGGGTGGACTGGAGTAGCTTTGTGTTATAAGCGAACCAGTATAAAATCATTGTGTGATTTTCTTTTTGGAAAAGCGCTTATTTTTCAAACAATTCAAACCCCCCCTTTCTTGTTTTTCTCACCTTCATTGACTCCACAAAGGGGAGAAAAGAGGATTCACATCTACCGGTTAGTAGGTAGAAAACCGTAAAGATAGGACTTACAACTACCGGTTAGTAGGTAGAAGCCACAAATTCCGCTGAGGATAAGATGAATGAGTGTCGGTTAGTGAGCAACTATTCATTTATACCACAGGGAAGCACAAGAGACAGCCAATAGGGAGCCAATTTAGGATCGATCCAAAAAGGCAAACTGAATCAAGACTCATCCTAATGAGGAAAGAACTCAATAGGGAAAACCCATCCCGTTATGTGTGTAGGGAGGGAACGGAAACAACCGTCATCCACGAGGATATAACTCAGTGGGGAATGCAGAAGGAAATGACAGACACTTTCTGCTTAAGGGGTCGACTCTATATGGAGAGATCAAACACACCCACATCTGCTAGGGGAGGATCTACTGGGGAGATCTGTATCACCAATTAGCAGGAGACAACCATCAACAGATACATGGCAAAAGATGCAACATGAGTATCTGAATGTTATGATTATGCATGTATGCATTATGCAAGAGGAATGTATGATGAATGCTGACAAACAGACATGTTTAACACACATAGGTCCAGGAATCAACCATCCGGTGCTACTCTTCCAAAGGGAAGGCCAAAATCACCAGAGAGCAAAGAAAACCTGTTGGAGACTGGGACATCAGGGAACAACAACATCCTACAGGGGAGGAAGGCCACAAGAGGCTTCCGGAGGGATCATCAATCACAACCGGATGAAAGAGTTTAATATAAAGGCAGACACGCCACAACAACAACTCATGCTGGAGATCAGAGATACCAAGAAGCAACCAGATCTCTGATGAGGATAGATAGGCATTGATAAAGCTCATCATGCCAACAACTCCGCTGAGGAATCTATCCGAGGGAATGCCGGATTACTGGGATGTCAATCCACCAAATACCGAATCTTCCAAAGACAAGCACCCATGTCGGGGAGAGGAAAAGACTGCTCTGCTGGAGAGAAGAAAGTTGAAGTCTTCAAAAAAAACTCTGCTTGGGAACTGGCCCACAAAGTATTCAAACAGCAACCTACTGGGGATGACCCATCATAGGGCTCAAACAGCACTCTACTGGGGATGACCCACAATAGGGCTCACAGGGACTTGGAGGAAGAACGTTGCACTGCCGGGGACATGAAGATGAACAACTTCAACCAACACTGCACTGAGCAACCTCGCTGAGGAGAAACCATAAGAGGTTCTACAGGAAAAAGATACAGTTATGCTCGAGATACGAACAAATGTCTTACCTGTTGGTAATCATACCACCCTTGGGAGAGCATTGCGGATCTCCTAAGTATCCTTCCATCATCGTGAATGTTCACTTTGTTTAAGAACAATTTGTGAAAAATTTATTTATTTTGAAAACAATGATACCTTATCAATTAAAACATGCAAAACATTTGTTGAGTTGAAACAAATAAGAGTGCAAATAATTGGATAAAAGCTCAAATTGATTTGATGGAATGGTAATCTGCAAATGGCAAAACTCCATAGATCTGTACAAGTTTGAAATCGGTGATATATATTGGAGAGGGCTACATTGAACATAATGACCTTTTCTCTACCAATTCCGAATTTCGATGTATTTGAAGCTTCAGTCGACGACGAATCGAGAATTCCTGGCGGATGACAGATGTAGAACACGATCTTGTCAGGATGCAGTTACTTGCCAAATCCCTAGTTTTTGCCTAGATTGCCCCAGTGTGAGGTGCTCAATCTAGCGGGATGCAAATTCTTTTTTCAATGTCTCTAACTTTTGCCTGGATCGCCCTTTCGGGTTTTCAATCCACCGAGACGCTCCTTTTTGCCTAAGTCGCCCTTTCGGGTGTTCGACTTATCGAGCTATTCTGCTTTTTTTTTGTTTTAGGCGAAGTATTTCTTGACTGCATCTGAATTCACAGGACGAGTGAAATTCTCCACATCCATTGTCGTAAGTGTCAAAGCACCGCCTGAAGAGGCTCTCTTGACAACATATGGACCTTCATAGTTTGGAGTCCACTTGCCCCTGGAATCGGGCGTGAAAGATAGGACTTTCTTGAGCACAAGATCACCTTCTCGGAACACACGAGGCTTGACCTTCTTATCGACTGCTCTCTTCATTCTCTGCTGATATAACTCACCATGACACATGGCAGTCAATCTCTTCTTTTCGATCAGATTCACTTGGTCGTAACGACTCTGAATCCATTCAGCATCAGTCAACTTGGGACTTAAGGGTGCTATTATTCTTTTGTTTCTTTCTTTCTTTTTTCTTTCTTTTGATTTTGATTTTGCTTTTGCACCCTCCTCTTTCTCTTTTTTTTTTATGATTTTTTTTTTGGATTACATTTGTAATGCCCCAGTTCGGTTGTTCTGCTGATTCTCGAGATGCAGCTGAGTGATATTCTTTTCTTGCTCAAGAAGTCAGGAAATCTCGTCAGGAATCCTTTCAACATCATCTTCCTCTGCTTCGAATACAGGGAATCCAAAATTAGGAGATGGCGTTGGATCATTATGTTCAATGGGTTTAAGAATCAACCTGCATAATGATTTTGATATGAAAAGCTTTTTGGAAATCAAACAAGACAATCGTTATGCAGATGAAAAGATTGCTTTTATTCTTGTTTTTAGGGTTTTTTGTGATCACCAATTTCATGCAAAAAGCAAAAAGGGAAAACAAATGGAAAAACAAATGTTTTAACACGAATTTATTTGAATGAAAATATTATTGCACAAATGTTGCCAACAATTTCATCACTTCTTCTTTTGGCATGGGAGAAGGGTTTTTAAACAAAGTGATTATTACTCTGACTTATGAATGACTGTAGGAACATCCACAGCGACCCAAATGCGATAGATCCCTCCAGGGATGACAAATGTCAGTACTCTGCATCAGCACCTTCCCCACTCTGATTGACGTGGATAAAACCTCCACTCTTGAACAACCCTTTTTCGTTGAAGACCTCAGAAGAAAACCCAACGCCAGCCCGAGACTTGTTGTCTTCAAGCTCGATTACCATTGGGACCTACGTCCTCAAAGTTCAGAACACCTGATCTCATAAGGTCTTGAACCTTAATCTTCAGCTGAAAGCAACTATCCACATCATGACCAGGAGCACCCGAATGATACACACAATGTTGATCGGGCTTATACCACCACCGAGGGTTGACGGGTATAGCCGGTGGATCTCTGGGAGTAATCAAGTTCCGCTCTATCAAAGAGGGATACAATTCTGCGTATGACATAGGAATTGGATCAAAAATGATCTTCTTCCTCTCATTACTCGTACTAGCGTGATTACCATTGTGAGGCTGGTAAGCCTGCTGTTGAGGACGATGTTGTTGATGTTGATAGTGTTGAGTTGGTCTTCTTTGTTGTTGTTGAGGTGCTGGAATGGTCACAGCAGCAACTTGCCGATATTGTCCTCTGTTTGCACTCCTCCGACGGTGCACAACATTGGTTTCACCCTCTCCCCTTCTGGGTGCCCCAGAAAGTGGCTTCTTAGAACCGGAAGAGCTTGAAGAGCCAGGATCTCGGATCTTTCCTGCTTTGATGAGACTCTCCGTTCTTTCTCCACAGATTACAACATCTGAAAAGCTACCAAACGGGCAACTTCCCATACGGTCCATGAACACACCCTGCAGGGTTCCAATGAACATATCGGTCAGCTCTCTCTCCAACATCGGAGGTTGCACTCTTGCGGCTAGTTCACGCCACCTTTGGGCATACTCTTTGAAGCTTTCACCAGATTTCTGACACAAACTCTGCAGCTGAGTTCTGCTCGGAGCCATATCCATGTTGTGCTTATACTGCCTCAGAAAGGCTTCACCCAAATCCCTCCAGCTTCTAACAGACTCTCTCTTTAGGTCCATGTACCAGTCCAAAGACGCTCCAGACAAGCTGTCTTGGAAAAAGTATATCCACATCTTCTCGTCGTCAGTGTATGCGGAGATCTTTCTGTAATAGGCCTGCACATGGGTGCGAGGACAAGAAGTACCATTATATTTGTCAAAGGACGGCGCTTTGAATTTGTAAGGGATCCTCAATCCATCAACCAATCCCATGTCGGTAACATCAAAACCCAGAGAGTTCTGACACTCCATGGCACGGATCTTCTCAGCAAGGGCATCCACTTTTCTATCCCTCTCTTCAATCCTTACAACCTCATCATCATCGCTGAGGAGAGTGAACATATCTTCCTGTCTATCAACCAGCGGAGCAGGATGGCAAACCGGAGCACGGGTTGCTCTAACATTAGCAGTTTCAGCAGCAATAGGTTGTCCGTTGATTCTGATACCCCTCAACTCATCACCCACAGCATAGTTGTTGACGGGAACAGTGGCAACAACGACGTTATCATTAACAGGGACCCCCCCTGGTGAAGCACGGTTGACCGGTGGAATCACAGCTTCCTGTCTCTAGGCTAAGGCACACAGCTCCTCTTGCCCTTGCACAACACCCTGCATCATATTCATGAACTGGGCCATGTTAGCCCTCATCTCTGCTAACTCTGCCTGAACTTGATCCATACTTCTCTGTTGATTCAGTCTTGTCGCGTAGCGGTGCGGACGACGATCAGCAATCCTGCCTGAACAGGAACCAGAGTGAGAAGTCTTGTTCAGGAACACCTGTGATGCAAGAATGATATGTGTATGATGCGTATGATGCGCATGTTGTTTATCATGAATGATCCTGAGAAAGGATATGCACATGCGGGTTAACTTTTTTCTTTATGCATTATTTTTTCATTGCATTATTTTTTGAAAATAAATATGCTATGATGCAAATGATGCAAACACGACTGGTTGGTTGTGCATCACAAGGCACAGGATCAGAGCTTTGACTTGAATTCGGAACCACAAAGTCATCTGAGACCCAAAGTCATCTGGAACCCATATCTCTGAACCAAGTCACCAACAGGAACCAATAGTCACCAACAGAATACGGTCACCAACAGATCAAGTCACCAACGGTACCTGTAAAATGATTCATTCCCTCCCCACTCATGGGTGTCATCTAGGCCAGGGTAAGGTCAAGAGAAACGCAGGATAAACAACCCTTTCAAGAATATCATCCTGTACACATCAGATGTATGTACCGATAATACCCCATCAGAGTCTGAACTGCTCGTGATATCATGTTCCGCTAAGTGGCGCAATACCACCCGCTTCCCATGAATCACTCTATTCCTAGGTGTCCTAGAGTTCACTCATAGCCTGGGTATTGGGCCTTTTACCTCTTGTAACTCCCACCCCACAGAGAGACAGACACACAGCCAGCACAATGAAAGTATAATGAATGCAAACATAAATGCAAACATAAATACAAACATCAACAAATAAATGTAATAAATGAAATAGTAAAAGCAACCAAACCATATCCTACAAAGCGCTAGGATTGACTCGCTTAGGGAAGATGGACCAGCAAGAGGTCAACTTCTCTATTATCCCCAGCAGAGTCGCCAGCTGTCGCATTACGCAAAAAACCGGCGGGAAAACGAAACAACAGAGCCGCCACCATGCGTTATTTATCCCAAAGAGGGAAAGGAAACGCTCGAAGTAAACCTGGAAAAGACATGGTCTCGCGACCAGAGATTGATGGGATCGGGAGTCGGTTATACGAAGGGAAGGTATTAGCACCCCTACACATCCGTCGTACTCGACGGGATCCACGCTCAGAAAGGATAGAAAGAAGGTTGCTAAAGACTGCTCAAACACTACGCACACACACTGGAAGGAAACACAGAGAAAACGGAAGAAACGGGACTCGGCAGGATATCACATCCTGGGCCTACGTAGTCTGTCAGACTCAAACATCAGAGTCGACGTAGTTCAGGGACAAGGGAAACATGCTCGCTAGGATGTCGCATCCTATGCATACGTATCTTCTCTAACCACAGAAGAATCAAAGCACTCATAGCTCGGCTAACGCACGCCAAACAAAACACAAACAGGAAACCGACTGCCAATCGCTGGACTTACGTCAGACTCCACACAAACAGGCAAACCTGGAAACCGAATGCCAATCGCTGGACTTACATCAGACTCTGAACCGACAAACACACACAGGAAACCGACTGCCAATCGCTGGACTTACGTCAGACTCCAATAAACAAACCCATATGGGAGAGAAAGATCTTCAACTTTCATGTTGGACAAAATTTCATTTGAAGCCTCTTTGATGTTGGAAAGTTTAGTTGAAGTTGGTCCAAAAACTTGCCATTTTTGGAAACTTGAAATTACAGGTCACCTTCCATTTTTGGAAACTTTTGATCTGGCTTCAAAATCTTCAAGGTAGATGTTTGACATGTTGAATAACCTTCTTTGGGATATGAATGAAGTGTCTCAATCCATTTCTCCATCTCCTAGCCCTCAGTTGACTTGCAGTTGACTTTTATGGGCCTCTGATGACTTGGACATGCACTGTGGACTTTGAGCCTTCAACACTTGGCCAAATTGCATCAAAATGATCCTTGGGTCATGTAAGCTCTCTAGAACAACCCCTAGGGCTTTTGTCTCATGGAAAAACCCTAGCTCTCTTGCACAGATGGATTCTCCTGATCAGTTTTGACTGAGGAAATGCAATGCACTATGCAATGTCAATGACCTAAAAATGAAATGAATGTACAAATGGGAGGTGCAAATTTGAGGTGCTACATATATGTTTAAGAAAATGATTTTGATAAAAAAATTAATTTCAAAAATGATCATAATAGAATTTAAAACTATTGGCTAAAATAAATAAGAGTAGAAACAATTGGATAAATGCTCAACTTTATTTAATAGAATGGTAGTCTGTAAATGACAAGACTCCATAGATCTTTACAAAGTTGAAAATGGTAATTTACATGGAAAGGGGTTACATTGAATACAATTGACCGCTAATCCTTCTACCAACTCTTGATATCCACTGTGCTTTTGGCGACTGCTAGAGATAGTGAATCAAAGTATGACAATATGCTCAAGATAAGTCTTCAAAACCGAAGATCATCAAAATGTAGTTACTTGCCATAATCCCTAATTTTTGCATAAGTTGCCCTAGGGTAGGGTACTCAACTTATCGGGAAATTTTTCTATTTTATGTCTCTAATTTTTGCCTGGATCGCCCTTTCGGGTTTTCAGTCCACTGAGACGCTCCTTTTTTGCCTAAGCCGCCCTTTCGGGTTTTCAACTTAGCGAGCTGCTCTTTTCTTTTTAGGCGAAGTATTTATTGACTGCATCTGCGTTCACAGGATGAGTGAACTCTTCACCATCCATAGTTATAAGAATCAAAGCACCGCCTGAAAAGGCTCTCTTAACAACATATGAGCCTTCATAATTAGGAGTCCATTTGCCCCTAGAATCTGGTTTGAACGACAAGATTTTCTTGAGCACAAGGTCACCTTCTCTGAGTACACGAGGTCTGACCTTATCAAAAGCTTTCTTCATCCTTTGCTGATATAATTGACCATGACACATGGTAGTTAATCTCTTTTCTTCAATCAGATTCAACTGATCAAACCTGGTCTGACACCATTCAGCCTCAGTCAACTTGGCTTCCATGAGCATACAGAATGAAGGAATCTCAACCTCTACGGGGAGCACTGCTTCCATACCATAAATGAGAGAGAAAGGGGTTGCCCTTGTTAAAGTGCGGATGGATGTATGATACCCATGCAAAGAAAATGGGATCGTCTCATGCCAATCCTTATATGTCACAACCATCTTCTGAATAATCTTCTTAATTTTCTTATTTGCAGCTTCAACAACCACATTCATCTTGGGTCTGTAGGAAGAATTATGATGTGCAATCTTGAAGTCTTTGCAAAGAGCTTCCATCATATTGTTATTCAAGTTTGATCCATTGTCAGTAATGATCTTACTTGGCACACCATACCGACATGTAATCTGATTCTTGATAAACCTTTCTTGGTTACATTCGCATACGATGCCGCTTCAACCCATTTTGTGAAGTAGTCAACATCCACCAAAATGAAACGATGTCCATTCGACGCTTTGGGCTCAATCATGCCAATCATATCAATTCTCCACATGGAGAAAGGCCATGGGGAAGAAATAAAGTTCAACGATGTCGGAGGAACATGAATCTTATCCGCATATATTTGACACTTGTGGCATTTCTTCACAAACTTGCAGCAGTCAGATTCCATTGTCAGCCAATAGTAACCTGCTCCCAACATCTTCTTTGCCATTGCATGTCCATTGGAATGAGTACCAAAGGAACCAGCATGCACTTCAGTCATCAACAAGTCTGCTTTGTGTCTATCCACGCATCTGAGCAGAATCATGTCGAAGTTTCTCTTGTACAATACCTCACCATTCAGGTAGAAGTTGTTGGCTAATCTTCTCAAAGTCTTCTTATCTTTCAAAGATTCCCCAGGTGGGTAAATATGACTTTGGAGGAAACATTTGATGTCGTAATACCACGACTTCTCACCTTTGACCTCTTCAACAGCGAACACATGAGCTGGCCTATCAAGATGCATCACGGTAAAATTGGGAACTTCATTCCAATACTTACAATCATCGAAGCCAACGTTGCAAGAGCATCTGCCATCCGGTTTTCATCTCGAGGGATATGATGAAACTCAACATTTGTAAAGAAAGTTGAAATCCTCCTCGCATAATCTCTATATGGTATCAAACTGGGTGAATCAACTTTGATTTTATTCACCATAAAAGTTGAATCTCCAAAGACATCTAAATGCTTGATTATGAGATCAATGGCCTCTTCGAGCCCCATAATGCAAGCTTCGTATTCTGCCATGTTGTTTGTACATTTGAAAGTCAATCTAGCTATAAATGGAAAGTTCGTGCCCTGAGTAGTAATAATCACTGCCCCAATGCCATTACCATATTGATTAACAGCTCCATCAAATACCATGCCCCAACGGGACCCAGGTTCTGGCCCTTCTTCAAGCAATGGTTCATCACAATCTTTCATTTTCAAGTACAAGATCTCTTCATCAGGAAAATCATACTGCACTGACTAATAATCTTCAATTGGTTGGTGAGCCAAATGGTCAGCCAAGATACTACCTTTGATGGCATTCTGAGATCGGTATTCGATATCATACTCTGATAACAACATCTGCCAACGGGCAATCCTCCCAGTTAAAGCAGGCTTCTCAAATATATACTTGATTGGATCCATTTTGGATATCAACCAAGTGGTATGATTCAACATATACTGATGCAGACGCTTAGCAACCCAAGCCAATACGCAACAAGTCTTCTCAAGCATAGAATATTGAGTCTCACAGTCGGTGAACTTCTTACTGAGGTAGTAAATTGCAAATTCTTTCTTTCCAGTCTCATCTTGTTGACCTAGAACACAACCAATACTATCTTCGAGCATAGTCAAATACATGATCAATGGTCTTCCTTCAACAGGCGGAGACAAAATCGGAGGCTCAAGCAGATATTCCTTGATACTATCAAAAGCTTTCTGGCAGTCTTCAGTCCAATCACAAGACTGGTCTTTTAGAATAAGCTTGAATATAGGCGCACATGTGGCAGCCATGTGTGAAATGAATCTTGAGATATAATTTAAGCGGCCGAGAAAACCTCTGACTTGCTTCTCAGTTTTGGGCGCAGGCATCTTTTGTATTGCTTTGACCTTGGCAGGATCAACCTCGATACCCTTCTCGCTGACAATAAAGCCCAACAACTTACCAGAACGAACACCAAAAGTAAACTTATTAGGATTCAAGCGGAGTTTATACTTCCTCAAACGCTGGAATAGCTTCAACAAATGCTCAACATGTTCCTCTTCATCAATTTATTTAGCAATCATGTCATCGACATAAACTTCAATCTCTTCATGCATCATATCATGAAAAAGAGTAGTCATTGCTCTTTGATAAGTTGCACCAGCATTCTTTAAACCGAAAGGCATCACTCTATAATAGAATGTTCCCTAGGGTGTAATGAATATGGTCTTCTCCATATCTTCGGGTGCCATCTTGATCTGATTATATCCGGAAAATCCATCCATAAAGGAAAAGACTTTGAATTTAGCAGTATTGTCTACCAACATATCAATGTGTGGCAGAGGAAAATCATCT
Source organism: Lathyrus oleraceus (assembly GCF_024323335.1). Taxonomy (NCBI): domain Eukaryota; kingdom Viridiplantae; phylum Streptophyta; class Magnoliopsida; order Fabales; family Fabaceae; genus Lathyrus; species Lathyrus oleraceus. Next base: position 341,961,280 of record NC_066581.1, read on the forward strand.
TTCGGACTGGCTTTATTCAAATCTCTATAGTCAACACACATGCGGACTTTTCCATCTTTCTTCGACAAAGGCACAATATTAGCCACCCATTACGGATACTCAGCGGTCACAAGGAAACCAACATCAATTTGTTTCTGCATTTCTTCTTTGATCTTCACTACCATATCATGATGCGTTCTTCTCAATTTCTGCTTGACTGGTGGGCATTCTGGTTTCAACGGTAATTATTGCTCCATAATCTCAGAATCCAAGAAGACGAGATAATTCATCACTCACTTCTTCATAACTTTCCTCCTCGGTCTCAAACACAGGGAATTCAAAATTTGGAGAAGGAGAAGGATCATTTTATTCAATGGGGTTAGAAACCAACCTGCATAATGATTTGATATTTTGATTTTATAGAAGTGAAATTGTAACCAAATATTATGCAGATGGACAACTATATTATTTATTTATGTTTTTTGTGATTACCATTTTTTCAGAATAAAGCAAAAAGTAAAAAACAAACATCATAGATGTGGATGAATAGAATTAATTTTATTAATGATCATTTTCAAAATGCCCAAACAATGTTCACTTCTCCCTTAGACATAGGAGAAGGATTTTTGAAAACATATAAAAGCAATTACTTAGATCGATGCAAAATAACAGGAATATCAACAACAGTCCAATTGTTGCAAGCCTTTCCATGCGTCACAAAATTGGTGCAGTCTTCCTCTTCGTCACCCTCTAGCATAGCAACTAAGTGTTGTTCATTGCCATGAATGAACCCTCCGCTACGGAAGCTAAGTTGCATATCCTCAGACCTTGCAGTTGACAAACCTTGTTGAAAACCCAAACCGGTTCTACCTTTTTTGTCGGAGACCTCTACCATGCGGCCCCACTGATCCACATTGCCCTCTTCAACAATCTTCTTTGCATCTTTCAATGAGGACATAGGTGCCCCAACTCTCTTTTCAGCAGCAATAGATAAGGCTTGGAACGGAGTCCCAACCTCATCCTCAGCCTCAACGTAAGAGAAAGATGACAGGTGACTAACCAACAATGCCTTCCCCCCCCCCCCCCCCCCCCCCAACAATGACAAGCTTCCTATTCTTCACAAATTTGAGCTTCTGATGCAATGTGGAGGTAACAACCCCTGCCTCAAAGATCCATGACCTTCCTAACAAACAACTGTAGGCCGGGTGGATGTCCATTACTTAAAAAGTAATCTGATAATCACTCGGACCTATCTTCACTGGAAGCTCCACTTCACCAATAACTGTTTTGCGTGAACCTTTAAAAGCTTTGACGATTACACCACTATACCTCATGGGCGCTCCTTGATATGATAGCTTTGACAAAGTTGACTTCGGCAACACATTCAATGAAAACTCGGTGTCAACAAGCACATTTGACAAAGCATCACCTTTGCAATTCATAGAGATATGTAAAGCCTGATTATGATTCCTACCCTCCTCGGGGAGTTCTTCATCATAGACATTGAGATTGTTGTAGGAAGTGATGTTAGCTACTATATGATCAAACTGATCCACCGAAACATCGTGTTCCATAAACGCTTGCTCAAGAACTCTTTGTAGTGTTTCTCTGTGCGCGTTTGAATTCATAAGCAGAGACAGTACTGAAATCTTTGAGGGGGTTTGGAGCAGCTACTCCACCATATTAAACTCACTCTTCTTTATCAGACGAAGTACCTCATCATCATCATTATCCTTCAAATTATTGGATTCACCAGACTTACCCTTTGAAGCATTAACCGGATCTACAACAAGCACTTCCACTTCCTTACTGACAGCTGAATCTTCTTTGTCTTTCGGGAACACCGGCACAAACACACGACCACTGCGGGTCACCTTGGTAACATCGACAATGTTCATTATAGAGCTGGTCGTAGGAAACGGGACCTCTTGACCATCCTTCATCATTGTTGCATTGTACTGATACGTAACAGCTTTATCAGATGAATATGGGACTGGACCCGCTAACCGTATAACCAACGGTGATACCGATCTGTTGTTGACGTTGTTACTGTTACTACTGTCGTATTGAATATCCAATCTCTTTGGTTGCTTAAAAATGGGCACTATTACATTGACATCGTCATCTATATGACGGGATTGAACAATTTGGATCATGCCTTCATCCATCAGCCGTTGGATGTCCCTCTTCACAACCATACATCCTCGGGGATTAACACTACAAATAGCACAACCATCATGGTCATGCTCACAATCACTCACCATACAAATGTCCTTATGCATCTGTACCAAGGACCTCCGGATGAAACGAACATCAAACACTTTAAACTCTCCAGGACAACCGTCCACCATATTAACAGAAGAGTTCCCATGAGCGGGTAGTGGATTTGCTTTCACGTTTGACGCACGGTCCTTGTTGAAAAGTATATCTTCGGCAAATATTTTTATATCGTATCCATAGAAATTGGTTGTTATTATCGCTGTTCTATAATCCAAATTGTTATAAGTTTAGAAAGTAACAAAGTTGTTTTGTTTGGAAAGTTATCTTGTGAGTAAATTTCACTAAAAACAGTAGAATGCTTTTAATCAAATGTAAAAGCTTGGCAAGATTGGAGTTCACTATTCCAAATGCTTATAATTCCTTATGAAAACTATATAGATTTAAGATTATTGATGATGTTCAAGTATCCTCTCAAAGTCATTTATGTCTAAATGATATTGTGATAATCACTATATTGATCCTTAGACGATCTCTCCACCTAACTATCAATATAGCAATCTTTAATGTTTGATACCAAATAAGAGTAATGAATAAATCTATCTCTACAACTTATTCACTACTTGAAAATCTATTTTATGTCAAGACTCAAATAATCTCTTTCAACAACTACTCAAATCTGATTTTCAACTTAGGGCAAAAATAGCATTCAATACATCAACAATATTTTATCATATATATAAATCAAATGGAATACATAAACAAATGAGAATAACTATTACCTCCAATCTTGACAAAATGGGGTTTAGCTCCTCATCATCATTTTGCAAAACAAAATACAATGGAAGAAAACTCTGTTTTTCTCTCTTACAAAAATATCCCAGTCTCAATGTGTGAATAATAATGAATAATAATGAATGTCTTAGAATAATGTGTTCCCCTCCTAAAAGGGTTGACATTTCCTTAATTGATCATTTTCATCCAAAGCAGAAAAGCTATTCCAAGGCAGACACCAAAATGGCAAAACAGTTGGTCATGAAAAACAACACCCTTGGCCCAAAATCAGCTTGCTGGATTCGCAGCCTTCGCGGCGTGAAGGAGGTTCGCGCTCAGCTTCCTTGCTTTGCAAGCTTCATCCAAAATCTTCCATATTATGATGTTGCATTCCAAAAGCACTCTCATCCAAAAATTCTACAAAACTAACAAATATGTGAAATAACTATTTAAAACAAAATAAATTAACCCTAATTGCATTTATACAAAATAGTGAGAATAAAAGTGTGTAATTACATCAAAACTTGGTAAAAGGGACCAATAAAATGATATAAAAAGTAGTACTAATTGGTCCCTAACAACTCTCCCCAACTTAGCATTTTGTTTGTCCCTAAACAAAAGTTTCCACCCTCACAACCAAAGCAATGACACAAAAGATTGAAACAAGGATTTACCAAGGACATTCAAATGGTTCAAAAGTGTTTGGCAATTTCTCAATCCACCTATCTCAATTCTAGACAAAACATGAATAAGAGAAATGGTTGAGTGCAAAAATCATTCCAAGGAATTCAAAGCCATACATGTCAAAAATTGAATCAAACTTACACACACATCATAATAATGATGAATAACATGAAGGGTTACTTTCACTCATCCAAGAAATTAGATCAACAACAACTCAAATCATGCGGTTATCACAACAAATACCAAATCATGTGAAAAATGAGAATCAAGAGGTCTTTCAAAGGTTGTAATGTGGCTTAGGTTACAAGAAAGGATATGGTTAAGAGAATTCAACAAAGTTGCCTATCCTAAGGGAGCATTCTCAAACATTCAACTCTACACAATTTCCCTTTCTTTGATCCCTATCTTTTTCTTTTTCTTTTCAAATCCACACAATCATGAGCATTTTCTTTGCTTTTTTTTTTCTTTTTCTTTGCTCTATGGTTTCAAGGGTGATTTCTTTTTCTTGTTTCTTTTCATATTTTCACCCTTTCATAAAAACTCACTTTTCCAAATTTCTAATCAACTTTTAACTTTACTCTCCCCAACTTTAGATTCCAAAACCAAATTTATTCAATAATGCTCCCTACTTAGACATAAGCAAAAGGCAAAATTTGCAAACAACTCGGTTTGAGGTTTCAATTGATACGAAAGAAATTAGGATTCATTTATTCCAAAATTTTCAATTGATTTTACAATGACCAATCAAATGAATCCTAAAATAAGCTCAAAGGGGTTTAACTAAGGATTATTCCTCACAAGGTTAGTTGCTTCAAACTTTTTGGTCAAGTGGTTTTTTTCACAAACAATTCCTCTATCATTTTCAAAATTTCACATAAAAATAGATTGATGCATGATTTAGCATGATAAGAATGAGTTGAAATAATGTTTGGTTTCCCGCTTTTTAGTGTACAATGGAAAGCTTCCTCACAATTGGCTAAGTCCTATTTTGATTCAAAGATGACATACATTTCAATGAGTTTATGATATGGAATTTGCACACACCATCAAACTACTCATGTTAAGTCTAGAAAACGATAAAGTGTACCTTGAAATGCCGACACTAATTCTTATCATCACCACTCGAAGTGTCCTATGCTTCTTTCTTTGCGAACATTTCTTGGTTGCTTTAAGTTTGACTTAAGAGTAAGAACAATTAAACAAAAAATGTTGGTAAACTAATTTGATTGTAACACACTTAAATCTCAAATAGTATTCATGCAATTATCAAAACAACTAACAAAAAAAACCAAAGTTTTGGTGAACTAGAGCCACCCAAAAATACATCAATTTTTTTTTTAAAACCAAAATAATACAAAGAAAACTCAAAATGACAACAAACTCCTCAAATTCACCAACTCCTCAATCCTCCTCCTCTTGGCCACCACCAACAGCTCCAAGGACGTCCTCCATCTCATCATTAGGGTTTGCACCACCTCCTGCACCCCCATAAAATCTGGCCTGCCCTCAGGCCAATTAGCATAAGCCATATATTCCGCCTGAGAAGGAAATGTGCGGGCTTCGGGTGCAAGGAACATGTTCTGGAATTGTTGCTGCATAGCATCGAAGATAAATGATTGAGACCTCCTAGAGGCCTCAAAGCTCTCGCAACAATAATTGGCAAACACCATCTGGTCAAAGACTGGAGTAGTGCGGGGTCGGGGTCGGGGTCGGGGTCTGGATGACGAAGTCCCAGCTCCTTCGGTTCTATCCATTTGGCTTTGGCAGAACCTATTCAGATAGGCATCGTTAATCACACTGGTGATAGAGAAGTGTACTTCATCCGGAATGACAACATTCGCCCGACAGCAAAGTCCCATGATCAACCCCGGGTATGCAAGCACACCTGCTTTACCACCAAATTTGGTTCCACTTATAGCCATCTTCCTCATTTCTCCCGCTATGATTGATGCTACATCCACAGATTTTCTGATCATAATGTAGTACAGCAAACACCCTACATCCAGAGGGATCGTGGTTGTGTGGCTCTTTGGCCGGATGTTGCTCAACAGCAGTACGAGAAATGCCCTTGCTTCCAGATTTAGGTTTTCTCTTTTCCAAGATTTTGAAAGTCCTTGATCATTTAGGTCAAATGATTTTCCTTTAAGGCACAGGGTAGCATTCACCGCTTGAAGATCCCACACATTAGCCAATTCCTGGGTACGATACTCGCACCGCTTGTTCTCTCCAAGGGTTAGAGGATCACCAAGATATGAGTTAATTGCGTCTCTCCCAAAAGAAATGATCCTGCCTCTTACCCTTGTTTGGTAGTTGAAAGCTACCCTCTCTTCTTGATGTATGGCGTTTGCATAGAACTCCCGAACAATATCATAGTTGATTGCCACTTCTGGTTCACAAAGTTTCGTCCACCTTCGTCTCTCAAAATTTGAAACCACGTTCCGATAAGTCCCACCTGGTAATAAATGGATGAACCTTTCCGGCTGGATGGTTCTCTTGATAAGGTTTTCGAATCGTTCCTCGTGTTCGTCACTTGTGAACCTTCTTAATGAACGGGGTTGAACGGAAGTCGTGGTTTTGGTTCTCTTTGACATCTGCATTAAACATCAGAACAACCACACAACAAAACATGAAAAGAGTTAGCAATCAACAGCATAAAAAACATGGCCCTGGAATTTCCCAGTTCGCGGCGCGAAGGCCCGTTCGCAGCGCGAACCCTGCGAACCAGGAAATCTCCAGGAGCCTCTTAGGGTTCCAAAGATGTGAAGTTTGCTACTTCCAACAGTCATGGTCTCCAACTCTATCATATTCCTAATCTAAATCAGACATGCAAAGTGATTTCAAGTGTCAATTTTCAAAAAAAATCCAATCCCTAACCATACCTAAATGTGAACCCAATAGGAAATGGAGAAGAGGAAATAAAAAGCATAACATACCTTATTGAAGCACTTGATTCTTGTTAGCAAATGAAGATTTAGGAGTTGGGAAAGGAAGATTTTTAGTTTTGGGAAGTTTTGGGAGTGGGAGTGAAAAAGAGGGAAACTTGTTGTTTTGAATAAGAAATAGAATGAACAAGCAAAATAACTTAAACAGAACTTAAGTGGTTCTGCCACACACTGTTCGCGGCGCGAACTGTAGCTTTGCATTCAGTTCGCTGGGAGAACGATGGTTGCGGGGCGAACGGCAAAAAACAGAACCCAATTTCACAAAGTTTAACACAGCAGAAAATCAACACAACAGAATTGAAAAAATGTAGAATGCAGACTTACAACATTGTGTTGCCTCCCAACAAACGCTTTGTTTAACGTCGTTTAGAGCTCGACGGTTCAACGGTCTTCACGATCCAGCTTTGTTGAGCAACTTCCTCAAGGGCTTTATTGTCTTTAAGAGGTTCTTGATGAACCTTCGATAAAATCTGATACCACCCGTTTTCGGAACTACTTGCACAACACTCACCCATTCACCATCGGAGATAGAACAAATCATCCCGGCCTCCAAGAGTTTGACAACTTCATTCTTTTTCAGCATTCGTATCAATTGATTCTCCTCTTTTGTGGACAATGTATTGCTAATGACCACCAGTTTAGTACAGTCATCACCAAGGAACACATACTTCAAATGTGGCTCTAGTTTTGGCTCTTCCACTTTCTCTGTCATATCTAAGCCTTCGTTTGTCTCTTCATGATAAACAAGTTCTCCACAAGACTCGAATTCATGCAACATTGCTTCCATCTCTTTTCCTTCATTTTTGGTCGAAACTTTGTAGACTCCGATAAGAGATTTCTCTGATGGATTAGAAACATGAACCTGGTTTGCGATCTCAACTAGTCCCTCTTGGGTGGCATCGATTCGGAAGGAGTCATGCTTAACATTAGGATGCTTTTTGGCTTCAAAAAGATTAAAGGCTACCTCTTCATCTTGCATCCTCACTTTCATTAGTCCATCATCAATATCAATCATCATTCAGGCTGTTTTCATGAATGGTCTTCCAAGAATTATAGGAACCTCACGAACCTCATCCATGTCTACTATCACAAAATCTACCAGGAACAAGAATTTGTCCACCTTCACTAACATGTCTTGAGCAACTCCATATGGTGAAGTAGTAGACTTATCAGCTAGTTGTAAAGTCATCCTTGTAGATTTGATCTCAACATTTCCCAATCTTTTGACAACGGATAGAGGAATTAAATTGATGCTAGATCCTAAGTCAATCAAGCCATTACCAATATAGGTGTCTCCAATGGTTACCGGTAAAACGACTCGGCCTAGATCAGATTCCTTCCTTGGGAGAGTCTTTTGAATGATGACACTACAACGTGCATCGAGCAAAATTGTCTCGTCTTCCACATGTCTTATTTTATTTGTGAGAATATCCTTCATGAACTTTGCATACCGCGGCATTTGCTCTAATGCATCGGCAAATGGAATATTGATTTGAAGTTGTTTGAATATGTCCATAAACTGTGCATAGTGTCTAGCATTATCCTTCTTTGATGGTGCGTGCGGATAGGGTAGATGTTGAACTGGAATGACATTCACTCCTTTGTCTCTTTTTTTCTTTTTTCTTGGTTCAATTTCCTTCTTCATTTCCTCTTTACACTGTTGTTCTTCCATCCATTGCTGGTTCTGCTGTTTTCGCGGCGCGAAGGAAGATCGCGGCGCGAACTGAGCAGTTTCTGCCACTTTCTCCTTTCCACAAGCCACATCCTCATTTTCCAGCACAGCATCCATATCATTCTCAACTGTAACTTCCTCACTTTTTTCACTTGTCAACTCTCTACCGCTTCTAGTAAAAATTGCTTTACAATGCTCCTTTGGATTAGTTTGAGTGTTAGCGGAGAAAGAAGATCCTACAGTTTGTTCCGACAGTTGTTTCGCAAGTTGACCTATTTGGTTTTCCAAATTCTTGATTGCTTCTTCATTAGTCTTCTGATTTGCCATGGAGGCTTGCATGAAATGTTGAAGAGTGTCCTCTAGCTTGGAATTTCCTCCTTGCGATTGTTGTCCTTGAGAATTTGGGTGTTGATAAGGACTTTGCTGCTGAAAATTTTGGTTGTTGAACCTTGATGGTTGATAACCTTGATTGTTCCTTTAATAGCCTTGATTTTGATTGTTCACATAGCTTACTTCTTCTAGTGGAGGGCAAAAACCAGTAGGATGATCTCCTTGACATAATTCGCAACATGCTACTTGATGTCGAACTTGAGACCCTTGAATTTCCTTCATTTGTTGTGGAAGCTTGGCCATTTGTTGAGTAAGCAACTCCACTTGTTGCGAGAGTAGCTTGTTTTGAGAAAGAATGGCATCATTGGTATTGTAACACCCCAAAATTTGCCCTCCTCATTCATGCATTCACTTTTTAGGTCATTTAGCATTTCATGCCATATTGCATCGCGTCAATCAGAATTCGCTCCAAGAAGCTCGAACATCATCCAGGACACTTTGTGGGTTCTACTTAGACGGTCAGTCAACGTAAGGAATAGACTTGAGGTACTACCAACAGGTCTAATTGGGGCCTATTCACCGTGCAAATTGCCAGACTTGAAGAAGCAAGAATCGGCTGATGAGCTGTCATGATCGCTAGGCGAGCAGATGCTTCGCCTAGCGAAGAACACTGTCATGATCGCTAGGCGAGCAGATCCTTTGCTAGGCGAAGGGCGCGCATTTCAGAAAAAATCAGAAAGCTTTGAGCCTCAGTTGACCTCATTCCAAGCCCATTACCCACGAAATCAGAGTATAAATACTGAAGTTTCAGTAGAGGAATTACACTTGGAGTTACACAGAGAGAACCACGGGAGAAAGATCTTAAGAGAAGGAGACCTAGGAATTACTCTGCAGCAACCTTCAGGCAGCTCTGAGGAGTTCACTCCGATTCACACGCTCTTTTGCCTCCGCCTCACGCAAACCTAACAGAGCTTTACAAATCCAGCCGCGTCGTTCGATCGATCTCTCTCATCAGGTATGCCTTTGTTCCTACTACTTTACGCCTCGAATTTGAATATCATGAATGTATGAGGTAACATCAGGTGTTGCCCACGGGTTTATGTTTGTGTATAAATATATGAACAATGCATCAAATGTTTTAGTAATTTCGTTTCTGAGATGAATTCCATAGGGTTTGGAGTCCTTAACATCGTGCAGGTATCAACGAAAAATCCAAAACCCGCAGGCCCTCGCTAGCCGCTTCGCTAGGCGAGCCTGTAGCGAAGCTTCGCTAAGCCTTCGCTAGGCGAAGCAGTCGCGAACGTGACAGTATTCGTTTTTTTGTTCTCTTTATTCTAACCTGTCTTGTGTTTCCATGGCATTGTTTTCTCTTGATTTCATCCTGCTGCTCTAACCCTTTGTCGAGTTTTGTGAGGGCTCATATGGCTTTTGCAGAGACACTCGCGTGGTTTCCCACTTTATTTGTGGGATACCCCCTGAAGTTTTATTATGATTATTCGTGTTGACTGATTTCCTTTGACGGTCCAGCTGGAGAGATTTCAGGGTTTCTTGCTCCTTTAACTGCTATAGCTTCGGATCTTTATCCGTGTGGTAATTTTTTCCCTTTCTCGTACTTTATCGCTTTCTTAGCTGGAAGACCTCGATAGGAGGCAATTTTTGAGCCCCTTGGTGGCATTTTACTTTGAGATACATGTTTTGTGCTTTGTATTCGTATCCCCACATGTAGCGCAGTTCCTTCGTCAAGGACTGCCTGTTTGCCCTCGAGCATCCCAAATCCTAAAACCCAAAGCAACACGTTTACTCCTTCTACTACAGGCGAGTAAGTCTCCCAAGGTCGAGCATCCGGTAGATTGCGTAGTGACGTTGTTCGTCCAAAACCCAATCCATAACCCCGTAGTTAGCCGAACTACGGCTTGCTCTGATTCTCATTCCAGATGAGATACGTAGGCATAAGACGCGATGTCTTAGCGAGCACAATTACCCCCAACCCATAGGTCAGCCGAGCTACGAAGACTCTGATTCTCATATTCAGATGAGATACGTATGCAGTGGATGCGACATCCGCGCGAGTCATTTCTCTTAACCTTTTTAGTAAATAAACACATTAGGTGAACCCACACCCTTTAGACGAAAACTACAAAAGTGGATCCCGTAGAGTACTATGGATGCGTAGGGGTGTTAATACCTTCCCTTCGCATAATCGACTCCCGACCCCAAGATTTGGTTGCGAGACCTTGTCTTGTCCTTTCCTTTTTCAGGTTTACTTCGAGCGTTTCCTTTCCCTCCTTTGGGATGAATAACGCACGGTGGCGACTCTTCTGTCTTTTTCTTTCGCCGGTTGTTTTTTTCGCGCACTGTATTTTTCAGGTTGCGACAGCTGGCGACTCTGCTGGGGACCAAAGAAGTTGACCTCTTGCTGGTCCACCTTCCCTAAGCGAGTCCCTCCTAGCTTTTGTAGTTTGTTTGTTTATTGGGTGCTCATGCTTTTGTACAGTTATTTATTTACCTGCTTTACCTTATTGCATGGTGTACATATCATTGTTATATCTGTTGGCTGGCTATGGCTGCTTGGTGATCTTTGTGAGATGAGTTCTATACCCGAACTCGAGTGCACTTAAGATAGGAGAATGGCATAGTCCTGTCAACTTGTGTGGAGTTATTCCTTAGCGAGTTGACTTGCAAGCCCATTCACTTGGTGGAGGTCATGTTGAGATCAATAATGTCACATAAGTAAGTTGTGGTTAGACATTACTTGTTCCAATATAGACCTAAGAAGCCAAGGACCTTAGTTTACCAAACCCATCTTGGCCTATTCGTAGGACGTAGTGCGAAAATCGTTCAAATGTAAGATTTGATACGATTGTTACGCGATACTACACTCATAAGAGTCTCTCTTGAGAATATTGTTGGAATACGAGTAGTCGTTCCTCTGATAATATCCGAAAGATGGGATTATGACTATGGGAACCTTTTGTAGAACATGTTTGGCAGGTTTAAACCTTAGTACACTCCTTTTGGGTGGTTCTTAACCTAAACTCCATGCTCGTGACTTGCGACAAACCCTTGATTCATGGTTGATCCGATCAGGCATCCTTAATATCAATGAAACTCGGGTGTTGATAAGGTGTAAACCATAATCCACCAAAATGGGTGGTTGATATTAAGGATAACATGACCCATCCCATGACCTTTGTTTGGTGTGCTCTTGATTTCTCTCCAGACTGTGCAACCTGACAGATGTTCAAGCAGATACAGCAATCCTGATTGACATGCCACTGCATTGCATTCACATCATCACATCATTTGCATTCACATCACTTAACACATGTTTATCTTTTTCAAGGGGGTTTAAATCTTCTTCTTGATTCTAGTCGGGGTTTTCTTCTTACACTGTTTATCAAATGTGAGACTGGAATCAAGGGGGTAGAATACTTTTGGAATTGATAAACATGTCATTGCATTTGCATAGTCATCCGCATGTGTTGCATAACAGGTACCGCCACAGTGTTTTCAGTTTGTTTGGTGTCCCACTAGCAGGATAGCTGACTCAGGCATTCACCGATACGGTACCCGAAAGAATCAACAGAGAGTAATGGAAAGCCTACAAGTAGAGCTCGCTGAGATGAAGATTCGCATGAATCAATTCATGGATTTGGTTCAAGGGGTGGCTCAAGGACAGCAGGAGTTTAGATTGTTGGTACAGAGGGATCCCCCTATTACTCAACCGGAGACGTTGGCTGATCCTCCGGCTGGAGAGGCTAATGGTCCCAATGGACCGGGGCCTATCCCAATCCTACATGTCACCTCCGGTCAACAACCCATTCAGGATGGTCAGGATGATCAGTTTCCCTTGCTTCAGGACGACTTTGGCATGGACCCCATGTTTAGGAGATTGGAAGAAAGGTTGAAGGCAGTGGAAGGACAGAATCCTCTGGGAGTAGATGTTGCTGACTTGGGGCTGGTCCCAGGTGTGAGGGTGCCACCGAAATTCAAGGTCCCGATATTCGACAAATACAATGGCAGTTCTTACCCCAAAACTCACGTGCAAGCCTATTTCCGTAAAATGGTTGCATACTCTGATGACGAGAAGCTACTTATGTACTTCTTCCAGGATAGCCTAGCTGGGGCATCCTTGGAATGGTATATGAGGCTGGATAGAGCCCACATCCGTTGCTGGAGGGATTTGGCAGAGGCTTTCGTGAAGCAGTATCAGTATAATGCAGACATGGCTCCGGACAGAACTCAACTTCAGAATCTGTCTCTTAAAAGCAATGAGTGCTTCAGGGAATACGCTCAACGCTGGAGGGACACAGCTTCCCGTGTTCAGCCTCTTATGTTGGAAAAGGAAATGGCCAACATGTTCATGAATACTCTGCCTGGACCTTACTTGGAGCGTCTGGTAGGTTGCAATGCCTCCAACTTTGCTGATGTGGTCTCTACTGGAGAAAGGGTGGAGAATTACCTAAAGACCTATAAGAGCCAGAGTGGAGGTGGATCCTCATCAGGGGTGAAGAAGCCGTTCATTCAGGGACAGAAGAGGAGAGAAGGGGATGCAAATGCCATATCTTCTTATCAGAACAGGGATAACCGGAGGAATAACTTTCAGAATTATCACCAGCAACCGTATGTTGCGGCTGTGACCATTCCAGCTGCAGCGCCACTACAACAACAACAATCACAACGTCAACCAGCTCAGTATCAACAGCAGCAACAACCGGGTAACAGACCCGCTTATCAACAGAGGCAAAGGATGATGGACCGGCGTTTCGACACCCTTCCAATGTCGTACGCTCAGATGCTTTCTAGTCTTCAACAACTGCAACTTGTGCAACTACGCACTCTGGCTCCTCCTGTTGGTAGACTTCCGGTGGGTTACGACACCAACGCTAGGTGTAGTTTCCACTCTGGGGCACCTGGCCACAATATTGAGAACTGCAAAGCTTTTAAGCACGTAGTTCAGGACCTCATAGATTCAAAGGCCATCGACCTTGCACCGGCTCCGAATGTCGTTAACAATCCCATGCCCCAGCATGGTGGTGCGAACGTTAATTTGATAGAGGGAAAAGCCGAGTCCATTAAGGATGTGTTGAAGTTGAAGACTCCATTGTTGGATATCAAAGGATGCTTGCTGAAGGCCGATGTCTTCCCCGGTTGTGGGAAGGGTTGTTTAGATTGTGCCACTCAGAGTGGAGGTTGTTTGAAGCTACAGCAAGGTATCCAGGCCTTGCTCGACAAAGGTATCCTCCAGGTTGAGGATTTGTCTGTCCAAGAGTTTGTGGAAGGGGTTGAGAAAGAAGGGTTTGAAGATGCTGCTGATGAATTCGCAGATGTTGTTCCTACCGTTTCTGTAATCCATAATGATGTAATTGAACTTAATTCCGATGTCTCGGATACTTGCATTTCAATGAATGAAATTTCTGAGTACGACTGTGATATTGCTACTATCACTATTTTCTACCCAACTAATCAGATCGGTGTGCCAGAAGTGCAACCCGTGCCACCAGTGCGACGATCTACTATGACCATCACAACCCCTGGTCCTTTACCTTTCACCAGTGAAAGGGCCATTCCGTGGCATTATGGGGGAAGCGTGTATACGCACGATCATAGGGTGGAACGGCCACTGCAAGTAGAAGAGGGTCAGAAGCCTGAACTTGACGGTCCCACAGTGGATAATGTGGGAGGAATCGGGCGATTCACCAGGAGTGGTAGACTGTTCTCACCACCGGTTACCCAAGCTGATAATGCTGATGTTGTGGCGAAAGCCAAGGGCAAGCAAGCCATGAATGGGGGTACCTCTGCACCCCAGGGAGGTTCTGAGCCCACTTTTGCAAAGGATGTGGATGAGCTTCTGAGAATCATAAAGAAGAGCGATTACAAGGTAATCGATCAGTTGATTCAGACTCCATCCAAGATATCCATTCTCTCACTCCTATTGTGCTCGGAGGCACACAGGGAGGCACTACTGAAGGTTCTTAATGCTGCTTATGTACCTCAAGAGATCTCGGTAAACCAACTAGAAGGGATCGTTGCCAATGTGCATACAAGCAACGGGTTAGGTTTTACTGATTCTGACTTAACGCCAGCCGGACGCAATCATAACAAGGCTCTGCACATCTCGATGGAATGCAGAGACACCGTGCTATCGCATGTTCTGGTGGATACAGGCTCCTCTCTCAATGTGCTACCCAAGAGAGCCCTGTCGAAGTTAGAAGTAGAGGGTTTGGTCTTGAAACCTTCAGATCTTATTGTGAGAGCCTTCGATGGTTCTAAGAGATCGGTGTTTGGAGAGGTAGAATTGCCAATTCTGATTGGATCACAAACCTTCAACATTGTCTTCTACGTGATGGATATCAGTCCTTCCTACAGTTTCCTGCTGGGTCGTCCTTGGATCCATAATGCTGGGGCAGTCTCTTCAACTCTACACCAGAAGATTAAGTTTCCGGTCAACGGACGAATTATCACCGTCTGTGGTGAGGAGGACATCCTGGTCAGTAACCTGTCTACGTTCAAGTATGTAGAAGTAAAAGGTGAAATTCATGAGACTCTGTGTCAGGCTTTCGAATCAGTTCAAATCAAGGATGCAGCTCCGGTGGAAGAGGTTAAAGCGGGTGCCTCTATCTCATCCTTTAAGCAGGCACGGGCCGTGGTGGATTCAGGTGTTGCTCCCGGTTGGGGGCGTCTGTTGGAATTACCAGTGAAAGAAGATAGATTCGGGATTGGATATCAGCCAGCTCTGACTTCTACAACACTTCAGGGGCCGATCACTTTCTCCAGTGCTGGCATCGTTCAGTATGGTCAAGTCTCTGCAGTCAACAAAGAAGATGGGGATAGTGATTGTGACATCGACAACTGGGTGCGTCCGAGGATCCCGGGTGAAGTCATCAACAATTGGTCTTCTGAAGAGATTATCCAAGTCACTCTTCTTAAAGAGTAATTTTCTTTGTTTATTCATGCATATCCAAGTCTTACGTTCCGCCCAGGGCGTAATGACTCATTGTAGGGCCCGTCTATGTGACACTTGCATTTTTATCATAAATAAAGGACGTCTTTTTGCATTCAAATATTTCGTTCACTGTCTTTCTATTTTTGCAGTTTTTCAAAATAAAAAAATGGCAATGTTTTGTTTAGTTTTCACTTCTTGTTCACACTCATAAGCGCATACCATCACTCATGCAGATGCACGTCACCGGATCCTATTGATAACGGTTCTGCTACGGCTCGCTTCGACTTTGAAAATCCAATCTTTCAAGCTGAAGAAGAGGATGATGAAGACTGTGAACTCCCTGAAGAGCTTACCAGATTATTAAAACAAGAGGAAAGGGTTATTCAACCGCATCGAGAGTCTGTTGAAGTGATTAATCTCGGCACCGAGGACGCCAAGAGAGAAATCAAGATAGGGGCTGTTTTGAGAGATGATGTGAAGAAAGGGTTGATTGAATTGCTGCAAGAATATGTTGACATCTTCGCCTGGTCTTATTAGGACATGCCTGGGCTGGACACAGACATCGTGGTACACCGCTTGCCCCTCAAAGAAGGTTGTCCTCCGGTCAAGCAGAAGCTCAGAAGAACGAGACCAGAGATGGCTGTCAAGATAAAGGAAGAAGTGCAAAAGCAGTTGGATGCAGGGTTTCTAGCAGTCACCAATTATCTGCCATGGGTTGCGAACATCGTCCCAGTACCTAAGAAGGATGGAAAGGTACGGATGTGTGTCGACTACCGGGATCTGAACAGAGCTAGCCCTAAAGATGATTTCCCATTACCTCACATCGACGTTTTGGTAGATAATACAGCTCAGTTCTCGGTATTCTCCTTCATGGATGGCTTTTCTGGCTATAACCAAATCAAGATGGCACCAGAGGACATGGAAAAGACAACTTTGATAACCCCATGGGGCACCTTCTGCTACAAGGTGATGCCATTTGGTCTGAAAAATGCCGGAGCAACATATCAACGAGCTATGGTAACTCTGTTCCATGATATGATTCATCATGAAATCGAGGTTTATGTGGATGATATGATTGCCAAATCTCAGACAGAAGAAGAACATTTGGTGAATTTGCGGAAACTGTTTGAGCGTTTGAGGAAATTCAAACTGAGACTTAATCCGAACAAGTGCACTTTCAGGGTGAGATCGGGAAAATTGCTGGGTTTTATTGTTAGCGGAAAAGGGATTGAGGTGGATCCCGACAAAGTAAAAGCGATACAGGAAATGCCAGAGCCAAGAACAGAGAAGCAAGTCCGTAGTTTCTTAAGGAGGTTGAACTACATTGCAAGGTTCATCTCTTACCTAACAACCACGTGTGAGCCAATTTTCAAATTGCTGAGGAAAGATCAGGCTATCAGGTGGAATGAAGATTGTCAAAGGGCTTTCGAGAAGATAAAAGAGTATCTACAGAAACCTCCAATCCTTATACCTCCAGTTCCTGGGAGACCCCTGATAATGTACCTATCAGTGACTGAGAACTCGATGGGGTGTGTATTGGGACAGCATGACGAGTCTGGTCGAAAAGAGCATGCCATATACTACCTTAGCAAAAAGTTTACCGACTGTGAAGTCAAATATTCGTAGCTTGAGAAAACTTGTTGTGCTTTGGCCTGGGCTGCTCGCCGACTGAGGCAGTATATGTTGAACCATACTACCTCGTTGATTTCTAAGATGGATCCAGTGAAGTACATCTTTGAGAAGCCGGCTCTCACCGGACGTGTTGCCCGTTGGCAAATAGTAATGACAGAGTACGATATCCAGTATACATCCCAGAAAGCCATCAAAGGGAGTATTCTGTCAGACTATCTTGCTCAGTAGCCGATTGATGATTATGAGTCGATGAAGTTTGAATTCCCTGATGAAGACATCATGTTCCTCAAGATGAAAGACTGTGAAGAGCCAGTTGTTTAGGAGGGACCTGATCCGAACGAAAAGTGGACTTTGTTGTTTGATGGGGCTGTCAATGCTAGAGGAAGTGGAATTGATGCTGTCATTACAACTCCGAAAGGTGCCCACATACCTTTCACCGCTCGTTTGACTTTTGAGTGCACAAATAATGAAGCTGAGTACAAGGCCTGTATCTTGGGTATTGAGCAAGCCATTGATTTGAGAATCAAGACTCTGGACATCTTCGGAGATTCAACTCTGGTGATCAATCAAGTGAATGGTGATTGGAATACTCTCCAGCCTACTCTGATCCCCTACAGAGACTACACGAGAAGATTGTTGACTTTCTTCACAACAGTAAAATTGTATCATATACCTCGTGATGAGAACCAGATGGCAGACGCACTTGCTACTCTATCCTCCATGATCAAGGTAATTCGTTGGAACCATGCTCCCAGGATCGATGTGATGCGCCTTGACAGGGCCGCGTATTTGTTTGCTGCTGAACTGGTAGTCGACAACGAGCCCTGGTATCACGATATCAAGTGCTTTCTGAAGAATCAAGAGTACCCTGCAGGGGCATCCAACAATGACAGAAAGACTTTGAGAAGATTGGCAGGCAGTTTCTTCTTGAACAAAGACGATGTGTTGTATAAGAGGAACTTCGACATGGTTTTGCTCAGATGCGTGGACAGATACGAGGCGGACATGTTAATGTAGGAAGTTCATGAAGGTTCCTTCGGTACTCATGCCGGCAGACATGCAATGGCTAAGAAATTGTTGAGGGCGGGTTATTATTGGATGACCATGGAGTCAGATTGCTTCAAATATGCTCGGAAGTGTCATAAATGCCAGATTTATGCTGATAAGGTGCATGTGCCGCCAAATCCTCTGAATGTGATGTCTTCGCCATGGCCGTTTGCCATGTGGGGCATTGACATGATTGGAAAGATTGAGCCGACTGCTTCCAATGGGCATCGCTTCATCCTTGTTGCCATCGACTATTTCACCAAGTGGGTCGAGGCAGCGTCGTTCGCAAATGTCACCAGACATGTGGTTGCCCGTTTCATCAAGAAAGAAATCATTTGTCGCTATGGGATTCCCGAAAGAATCATTACTGATAATGGTTCTAATCTCAACAACAAAATGATGAAGGAGTTGTGTCAGAACTTCAATATTCAGCATCACAATTCTTCCCCTTACCGCCCTAAGATGAACGGCGTTGTTGAGGCGGCAAATAAGAACATAAAGAAGATTGTGCAGAAGATGGTCGTCACGTACAGAGATTGGCATGAGATGCTACCCTTCGCCTTGCATGGGTACCGTACTTCAGTACGTACGTCGATTGGGGCAACCCCTTACTCCCTGGTGTATGGTATGGAAGCAGTCCTACCTGTTGAAGTGGAGATTCCTTCTCTGAGAGTCCTGTTGGATGTCAAGTTAGACGATGCCGAATGGGTTCGGACAAGGTTCAATGAGCTAAGTCTTATCGAAGAGAAGCGAATGGCAGCCATTTGTCATGGGCAGTTGTATCAGAGTCAGATGAAGAGAGCCTTTGATCAGAAAGTGCGTCCTCGGTGTTTCCAAGTCGGAGATTTAGTGTTGAAAAGGATCCTTCCTCCTCAGACAGATCACAGGGGCAAGTGGACTCCTAACTATGATGGACCGTATATCGTCACCAAGGTTTTTGATGGTGGGGCCTTAACGCTTGCAACTATGGATGGTGAAAACTTCACTTCCCCTGTGAACTCAGACGCAGTTAAAAAATACTTCGTATAAAATAGACCCGCTGGACAGTAAAAAGAATAGTCCAGGCAAAAAATGGGCATCCCGACGAACCAAGAAAATGAAAAGGTTCGGGCAAAAATTAGGGACAAAAAAAAAAAGATTGTACACCCGGTAAGTTGAAAACCTGAAAAGGCAACTTAGGCAAAAATGGGTATCCCGGTGGATTGAAAACCCGAAAAGGGCGATCCAGGCAAAAGTTAGGGATTAAGCGAATGACTGCGTTCTGAGTAGTTCTGAATCTCATCTCGTGCCAATGACTGGAAATTTTCGAAAGGTAGGAAACAGTCCAATCACCTTCTCAGAAGGCTGATCATCTGGAGGATCTTGAAGACGGGCAAGTCATAGCAGAATTGGAACCCAATAGAAATCCATTTCACATTGCTATTAGATTAATTTTTGTTTTTAGCTTTTGTGCGATCACCTCTTTCCAGGGATTGCTTCCTGATATAAATGCCTATTCAGAGGCCATTCAATCAATAAAATCATGTTATTCAGTATATCTCTGTTTTCATTTTCATTTTACTGTTTTGTTTGCAAAAATGACGTCCGAATTTTTTATAAACATTGCATCATGACACATAAGGGCTTTACAGGTACATGCTTAATAAACATTTAAAATTGCTGTAAATTTTAAGTGCTTTGGATCGTCTAGTCAGAACAGATACCCTCAGGGCATTTCCTTAAAATCCCCTGCAGATGATCGTGAATATCTTCCCCAGCGAAGTCACCAACAGACGAATCTGGTGTCTTATCCCTGCAGAGCTGAGCAGAGTGTTGGATTCTTCAATCCCCAGCAGGTTCTCACCACTGTACTTCCCCAAGCGTTTGTTTCAGGACATACACCCCCCAGTAGAGTTGACAGTGCCAGACTATATATCCCCAACGGAGTTGACATTGCCAGACTGTATCTTCCCAGCAGAAGTGGCTGCTCCTTAGAGTTCGATGCCAGATCAATAATCCCAATGCCAGATCCATGGTTTCTTTCCTTGAAGCAGAACCTCGGTACCGTATCAGTGTTTGCTCCCCCTGCTGAGTCATCTCTCGTAAATCGTGGTTGCCAGAATCATTGTAGCTTTCCTCAGCAGCAGGCTTCCAATGCCATTCTTTCCCCGATCAGAGTCTCGGTATGGCTAGTCATCTCCCCACAGGGTTCATTGTGGTGTGTATCTCCAGCAGCCTGGCCAGAGCCTAGAAGATGGTGATCATTTCCCCAGCAGATTCCCTTGCCTCGGCTTGGCATTCTACCCAGCATTTCGCATCCCTGCATGTAGAATCATATTGCATTGCATCCTTCCAAATCGCGTAGTATTTCCATTTTCATGGAGCATTACGCCATTGAAAAATTCAAACATACGCATATAAGCATAAAACATTCTCGGTATCCCAAGTGATAAGCTAGAAGTTGTTTCCAGTACTCAGACTGAAGATTGTTCATGACTTACCTTTGTTATCCCCAACAAGTGTCATTGGCCCATGCGCCACCTCTATCATCATTCTCTATCTCTGCCGATACTGACAGGCATGAAGGTTCCGATATTCAGATCGAAGTGGCATTCAGGCCAGTGTTCCGATATTCAGATCGAAGTGGCATTCAGGTCAGTTTTCCCGATATTCAGATCGAAGTGGCGTTCAGGCCAAGTCTTTCCGATATTCAGATCGAAGTGGCATTCAGGCCAGTTTTCCTGGTATCCAGACCGAAGTGGCATTCAGGCCAATGTTCCGGTATCCAGACCGAAGTGGCGTTCAGGCCAGTTTTCCGATATTCAAATCGAAGAAGTTTCCGACGATCAGGTCAACGCAACTTATGGCATTCAGGCCAGTTTTCCCAGTATCCAGACCGAAGTGGCATTCAGGCCAGTTTTCCCGGTATCCAGACCGAAGTGGCATTCAGGCCAATGTTCAGGTGTTCAGACCGAAGTGGCATTCAGGCCAATATTCAGGTATTCAGGCCGAAGTGGCATTCAGGCCAATGTTCAGATATTCAGATAGAAGTGGCATTCAGGCCAGTGTTCCGATATTCAGATTGAAGTGGCATTCAGGCCAGTTTTCCCGATATTCAGATCGAAGTGGCGTTCAGGCCAAGTCTTTCCGATGTTCAGATCGAAGAGTTTTCCGGTGTTCAGACCAAAGTGGCATTCAGGCCAGTTTTCCCGGTATCCAGACCGAAGTGGCATTCAGGCCAATGTTCCCGGTATCCAGACCGAAGTGGCATTCAGGCCAATGTTCAGGTATTCAGACCGAAGTGGCATTCAGGCCAGTTTTCCCGATGTTCAGATCGAAGTCATCTCCAATATTCAGACTGATGAGCGGCATTCAGGCCATGGTTATTTCTGTGTTACCATTTATTTTGGTATCCAGGTTAGCATTCTTTTTCGGTATTCGGACTGACTCTCACCGTACCAGACAGATTCTTCTTTCAAGGAATTGTTACTTCACTTCACTTCAGTGCAAATTTTTGGGCTTTTATTGTATTCAATCCCTTGATACCTCGAAAGTGCGAAAGCCGCCGCTATCTTCTTTTCGGGTCCCCAGTGGATTGAATAGGGGCAGCTGTAACACCCCAAAATTTGCCCTCCTCATTCATGCATTCACTTTTTAGGTCATTTAGCATTTCATGCCATATTGCATCGCGTCAATCAGAATTCGCTCCAAGAAGCTCGAACATCATCCAGGACACTTTGTGGGTTCTACTTAGACGGTCAGTCAACGTAAGGAATAGACTTGAGGTACTACCAACAGGTCTAATTGGGGCCTATTCACCGTGCAAATTGCCAGACTTGAAGAAGCAAGAATCGGCTGATGAGCTGTCATGATCGCTAGGCGAGCAGATGCTTCGCCTAGCGAAGAACACTGTCATGAACTGGAATGACATTCACTCCTTTGTCTCTTTTTTTCTTTTTTCTTGGTTCAATTTCCTTCTTCATTTCCTCTTTACACTGTTGTTCTTCCATCCATTGCTGGTTCTGCTGTTTTCGCGGCGCGAACTGAGCAGTTTCTGCCACTTTCTCCTTTCCACAAGCCACATCCTCATTTTCCAGCACAGCATCCATATCATTCTCAACTGTAATTTCCTCATTTTTTTCACTTGTCAACTCTCTACCGCTTCTAGTAAAAATTTCTTTACAATGCTCCTTTGGATTAGTTTGAGTGTTAGCGGAGAAAGAAGATCCTGCAGTTTGTTCCGACAGTTGTTTCGCAAGTTGACCTATTTGGTTTTCCAAATTCTTGATTGCTTCTTCATTAGTCTTCTGATTTGCCATGGAGGCTTGCATGAAATGTTGAAGAGTGTCCTCTAGCTTGGAATTTCCTCCTTGCGATTGTTGTCCTTGAGAATTTGGGTGTTGATAAGGACTTTGCTGCTGAAAATTTTGGTTGTTGAACCTTGATGGTTGATAACCTTGATTGTTCCTTTGATAGCCTTGATTTTGATTGTTCACATAGCTTACTTCTTCTAGTGGAGGGCAAAAACCAGTAGGATGATCTCCTTGACATAATTCGCAGCATGCTACTTGATGTCGAACTTGAGACCCTTGAATTTCCTTCATTTGTTGTGGAAGCTTGGCCATTTGTTGAGTAAGCAACTCCACTTGTTGAGAGAGTAGCTTGTTTTGAGCAAGAATGGCATCATTGGTATTGTAACACCCCAAAATTTTCCCTCCTCATTCATGCATTCACTTTTTAGGTCATTTAGCATTTCATGCCATATTGCATCGCGTCAATCAGAATTCGCTCCAAGAAGCTCGAACATCATCCAGGACACTTTGTGGGTTCTACTTAGACGGTCAGTCAACGTAAGGAATAGACTTGAGGTACTACCAACAGGTCTAATTGGGGCCTATTCACCGTGCAAATTGCCAGACTTGAAGAAGCAAGAATCGGCTGATGAGCTGTCATGATCGCTAGGCGAGCAGATGCTTCGCCTAGCGAAGAACACTGTCATGAACTGGAATGACATTCACTCCTTTGTCTCTTTTTTTCTTTTTTCTTGGTTCAATTTCCTTCTTCATTTCCTCTTTACACTGTTGTTCTTCCATCCATTGCTGGTTCTGCTGTTTTCGCGGCGCGAACTGAGCAGTTTCTGCCACTTTCTCCTTTCCACAAGCCACATCCTCATTTTCCAGCACAGCATCCATATCATTCTCAACTGTAATTTCCTCATTTTTTTCACTTGTCAACTCTCTACCGCTTCTAGTAAAAATTTCTTTACAATGCTCCTTTGGATTAGTTTGAGTGTTAGTGGAGAAAGAAGATCCTGCAGTTTGTTCCGACAGTTGTTTCGCAAGTTGACCTATTTGGTTTTCCAAATTCTTGATTGCTTCTTCATTAGTCTTCTGATTTGCCATGGAGGCTTGCATGAAATGTTGAAGAGTGTCCTCTAGCTTGGAATTTCCTCCTTGCGATTGTTGTCCTTGAGAATTTGGGTGTTGATAAGGACTTTGCTGCTGAAAATTTTGGTTGTTGAACCTTGATGGTTGATAACCTTGATTGTTCCTTTGATAGCCTTGATTTTGATTGTTCACATAGCTTACTTCTTCTAGTGGAGGGCAAAAACCAGTAGGATGATCTCCTTGACATAATTCGCAGCATGCTACTTGATGTCGAACTTGAGACCCTTGAATTTCCTTCATTTGTTGTGGAAGCTTGGCCATTTGTTGAGTAAGCAACTCCACTTGTTGAGAGAGTAGCTTGTTTTGAGCAAGAATGGCATCATTGGTATTGTAACACCCCAAAATTTGCCCTCCTCATTCATGCATTCACTTTTTAGGTCATTTAGCATTTCATGCCATATTGCATCGCGTCAATCAGAATTCGCTCCAAGAAGCTCGAACATCATCCAGGACACTTTGTGGGTTCTACTTAGACGGTCAGTCAACGTAAGGAATAGACTTGAGGTACTACCAACAGGTCTAATTGGGGCCTATTCACCGTGCAAATTGCCAGACTTGAAGAAGCAAGAATCGGCTGATGAGCTGTCATGATCGCTAGGCGAGCAGATGCTTCGCCTAGCGAAGAACACTGTCATGATCGCTAGGCGAAGGGCGCGCATTTCAGAAAAAATCAGAAAGCTTTGGGCCTCAGTTGACCTCATTCCAAGCCCATTACCCACGAAATCAGTCTATAAATACTGAAGTTTCAGTAGAGGAATTACACTTGGAGTTACACAGAGAGAACCACGGGAGAAAGATCTTGAGAGAAGGAGACCTAGGAATTACTCTGCAACAACCTTCAGGCAGCTCTGAGGAGTTCACTCCGATTCACACGCTCTTTTGCCTCCGCCTCACGCAAACCTAACAGAGCTTTACAAATCCAGCCGCGTCGTTCGATCGATCTCTCTCATCAGGTATGCCTTTGTTCCTACTACTTTACGCCTCGAATTTGAATATCATGAATGTATGAGGTTGTAGCACCTCAAATTTGCACCTATCATTGTACATGCATTCTCATATTAGGTCATAACATTAACATGGTCCACTGCATAGCATTGCATTGTCCCTTTTGCCCAAGTGCAAGATCATCAAGAGAATTAGGTCAAACTGATCAGGAGATCAGTCAACCAAGCAAGCAAGCACAATTCTCATTGAGCCAAGGCCCTAGGGTTGGTCCAACATGTTCACATGACTTGGGGATCCATTTGAAGTGTTCAGTTCAAAGATTGAAGGCTCAGAAGTCATCAGGCAATGCACAGTTAGTCAGAAACCCTAAAAAGTCAAACTTGATCAACTGGGATTGATTTTATGGTTTTGATGGATGGATTTGGTTTGAGAGAGCTTATTCATGTCCAAATAGGCCTCATATAACATGGCAAACATCATCATTGAAGAATTTGAAGCCAAATCAGAAATTTCCAAAAATAGAAACTGGACCTGTAATTTTAACTGCCAAAAATGGAAACTTCTTGAGCCTAAACTTACATCATGATACAAGCTTCAAATGAATTTTTGCCCAACATGAAAGTTGAAGATCTTGTTCTCCCATTTCCAAAAAGTCCAAGAACTCTCAATTCCCATGTATGGTTGGCAAGATATGATCAATTCATTTTCAAAAATTCTTGAACTTCAAAAGGCCATATCTCTCAAACCATTTGGCCAAATTTGGTGAGGTTTTTTCCAACAAGTCATATTTAACCTCCTCTTTCCAAAAATGTAACCTTCATGCACCAAAACTCTATGGATCAAAATGGCATTTTTTCACTTACATGTTTTAATTTCAAGTGTGGTGCAAAAGTGAAATTGTGAAATAAGCATTTTTAATCAGAATGGCCAATTGGGAATGACTTGAAATGATATTTGTGACTTGTGGAAGGCCCAAAATTCGTGCTCCTACCATCACACCTCACCATATGGACAAAAATGGTCATTTAGCAATTTGCTTCATTTGAACTAATGGTGCTTAGCTCTCACTAATCAAAACTTAAACATCATACAAATACCATTTTTCTGACATTGTGGTAACCCTAGCAGCTATTGAACATCACAGAAAAAAACTCTTGCTCTCAAAATCCATTTTCTTCATCTTTCAAAATTCTTCCAAAAACTTCAAAGGCCTCGAGCTACCCATTGTTGCTTCACCATCTGAACAGCATTGTGAGCCCTTTCTAGCCTTCATTCTCCAACTGTAATCATCATTTGCTCAACTGTTGCTTCAAGCTTCCAACAATGGCAGATTTCGATTCAAGCTAGTAGCAAGGTTATTGAGCTAATTCCCTACTTCCAATCACCTCCTGAAGCCTTCTAGCACACCTGTTTTGAGCATTTGGAGCCAAACAACATCAGAACTGCTACTGCACTTCACTTTTGGTAAGAAATCGATTCTCTCATTTCTTAAAATTATGCCATGCCTTAGAGAGATCTTTGCACGCTGAGTTCCATGGTAGCTTTAGTTTTGAAAATGATTGAGTGATGCTTGAGTTATGCTGCTTTAAAGTTTGTTGATGAAATATGTTTTGGTGCGATTCATGCTGTTCAAGTGGATTTAATGAAAATGGTTTGTAGATTATGCATGTACATTGCTTGCTGGTCATGTTGGTATCCTCAATTTATGTTTCTGGGCATTTTGAAAATTCACGATTGCATGAAGGAGATGAAGTTCATACTGTACATTAGCAAACCCTAGTTTCTGTATGCCCTGCCCAGATTTCATATTTCTCACGTGTTGCATGCTACTGTTTCTCCATGAACCAATAGAAACATTTCATTTTCGTGGCCAAAACGACTGCGCATTGATAAGTGGTTTGGATTATTACAAAAATGCCATCCGGTCCTTATTAAATCCATTTAATTCATTTTTTCTTCAATTTTTATTTCAACTTGATGCAACAACTTTCAAAAATCATATCTCATCCATTTGTGATCCAAATTTCATGAAATTTTTTGCATTGTGCTCTGCTTGATCTCTACTTTTTTATCATGATTTTTTCTGATTTTTTGGATGATTGGATTTTATTTGGCATAGTGGTTTGTAACATGTATACATATTTTGCACATTCCACCAAATCATTTGTGAAATGGCCATGCTTTATCCTTTGACCTTGAAACTTTTTGTGCACAAACTAGACATCCCTATGGTGATTTTGGTGTAAAGATCATGAATTTATCTTATCTGGTTTGTGAGCTATGAATTTTTGAAGTAGGGTGTGACAATTTGTGTCACACCATTGATGTGTAACTTGTTGATTTTTATAGCCATGCCTATTGACCTCCAAATGGATTGATTTTTTGTATGATTGAACTTGAAAATGTCTAGTTTGCATATGATTTTTTGTGGATTTGTTTATGGCATTTTCCATTTGTTTGAGATTTTCTCCCCTGTTTGACCAAAATGTTGACCTTATGTGATACATGTGCCCATTTGTTTTGTGAAATGCTCATACTTTATTAGATGGACATGAAATTTTACATGAAATAACTAGACATCCTAAGCTTTGCCATGGTTTTAGTCCCATTCATTTATCATATGCCATCTCTGATTTATGAATTTTTCAAGTTGATGCATGATTGGTTGACTTCTTTGAGCATGTTCAAAATTGCTTTGACTTTCTGATTTTCATTGACTGCCTTCCACTTGTCCAAATGAGATGAAATTTGACATGCTTACCATGCTATGTGTTGTGATTGATCATGATTTATTTGGTGATTTTTGGAAATGTTTGAGTTTGCTTTTGATGCAAGTCTTTCTGTTGACTCCTATGAGCTTCTGTTTGCTATACCTTGACCTAAATTGTTCATGAAATGATGATAGTGATTGATATGAATGTGAACCCAATTGGCATTGATTCTTGATTGTTTGAACATGATTTTGGATGCTTGCCCTTTGCTGTTTTGACTTTTTCATTCCTTTTTGACCCTAGGCTTGCCCTAGTGGTCCTGTTACTCACCTTTGAGTTCATGTTTTCAGGTTGACCAACAAATGACCAATGAGACCAATTCTTTTTGATTGAGCTTGCTTGAATATCATTGTTTAACTTGTTTGTTTTGTAGGTGGCTTGGCTCACATGCCTTAAGCCTTGTGCCTTGCACATCCATTTGCCTCTAATTAACTGTTGATGTTTGTTTCTTTTTGCTTTGTTTGAAGTTGTATACTAATGTCTGCTTGACTATTTCAGGTGCTTTTAGTTGCTCAGTTCCTTGTGAACTTTTGCTTTGCTTTGCTTATTAAGCAATTTGCATTGAGGTATACTTCTAATCTTCATGTAGTCTGGAAGACCTGGTCTGTTACTTGGCCAGGCAACTGTCTGAAGTCCTCCTTAAGAGGCAATGTTTGTGTATGTTTAAATCTTGTCCCTGTACATAGTCAAAGACCTCCTAAGTGAAGAGGCAATTGGCAGAACCCAAGGGATATGCAACCTATCCCCTGCTATTCTGTGTGTCATCTGCTTTGCTCACACCACTGTGTTGATGCATTGCAGATACAAACCCAAGATCTTGTACAATTGTACAGTTGAGTCAGTATCAAATGTGTAGAAGGGTTCCCACTTTCTGAACCCACACATTCTTGTCTTAAGCTCTCCCTGACTAGGGATAAGAGCAATGAGGCACACCCCTCATCTCCTGTCATCTGCTTCACCTTGGCTCTCAATGTCAAGGTTAAGAGCAACATCTACCCAGTTCCAGTGGTTTGTTTGTTGAGGTTGATATGACCCCTCGACTAAAACCTAACCTTGATGTTTGAGCCCCTTGTTGGTGTGTTTATTTCATGCTGTATGTGCTTGTGTGGTGTGATTGTATCCCCTAGGTTTGTTAGACTCCGCGTAGTCTCGTTTGCATGTCAATTAAGGTAGCACGGTTCCTTCGTATAGGACTTCCTTTCTTGCTTGAGCTTTCCTAAAACACAAACAAACATTATCCCCTCTTAAGGATACGTTAACTCCTTCTACTACAGATGAGTAAGTCTCCAAAGGTCGAGCATCAGGTAGATTGCGCAGTGACGTTGTCCACTTAAAAAACACAAACCAACGGGCATAGTTTAGCCGAACTACGGCAACTCTGATTCTCATGTCCAGATGAGATACGTAGGCACGAGATGCGATATCTTGTCGAGTTTGACTAACAACTAACACTAATTCTTTTCTCTCGCCCTCGTTGCGATTGAGACCTCCCCTTTCTCTTGCCCTAGTTGCAATCGAGACCCTTGCTTCCTGTGCAAGTTAGGTTTGGTGTGGCTTGCTTCATGTGCAAGTCATGATTAGGATAGGCTTGCTTCCTGTGCAAGTTAGCTAGAAACCTTAACTTAGGGACGACTTTGCATGACAACATCTAGGCTCGAGTCGTAGTCTCCCTAGAGTTGTGTCTCCCTCTGTTATCTGGTTAGGCTAGTCCTTTTTTCCCTGCGTAGGGGAACTACGTCGCCCTGATCCTCATACCAGATGAGGTACGTAGGCAGGAGATGAGCTGATCTCTCCGGGTGCCTTTTTTTCTTTTTGTGTGAGTTGTTTGACAGTTGCTAGGCTCGAGTGCCTGACTCCTTAGCAATTTGTTGTCTGTTTGTTTGGGTGTGTTGCTTGACAGTTATAGGCTCGAGTCCCCGACTCCCTATTAACTTGTTATGTTGTTGTGTGCTTGGAAGCTGATGTAAGTCCATCGAGTGGCATTCGTGTTCCAGTGTGGGTGTGTTTTGGTTCGGATGCTGATGTAAGTCCAGTGATTGGCATTCGGGCTCCACGTTCGCCCCTTTTGTTTTGTTTGTGTGCGTGTTAGCCGAGCTACGAATGCTCTGATTCTCCTTCGTCCAAGGAGATACGTATGCATAGGATGCGATATCCTAGCGAGCATGTGTCGTTTCCCCAGTCCGAACTACTTCGACTCTGATGTCTATGCCTGATAGACTAAGTAGGCCCAGGATGCGATATCCTGCCGAGTCAGCTTCAGTCAGTTTCTTGTGTCTCTTTCAGCCAGTGTGTGTGTGTTTGAGCAGTGTTTTAGCAACCATTTTCCTTCCTTTTGTGCGTGGATCCCGTCGAGTACGACGAATGCGTAGGGGTGCTAATACCTTCCCTTCGCATAACCGACTCCCGATCCCATTCTCTTTGGTCGCGAGACCATGTCTTTTCCAGGTTTACTCTAAGCGTTTCCTTTCCCTCTTTTGGGATAAATAACGCACGGTGGCGGCTCTGTTGTTTTCGTTTCCCGCCGGTTTTTCGCGTAATGCGACAGCTGGCGACTCTGCTGGGGATAATAGAGAAGTTGACATGTGTTGGTCCATCTTCCCTAAACGAGTCTCTCCTAGCGCTCTCTAGGTTAGGGCTTTGGTTGCTTTTTGCTGTTATTTATTGCATTCATTGTATATATGTGCATTTATTATTTGCATTTATTGTTTGCATCAATGTTTGCATTCATTCATTATCATCTGCTGTGCTGTCTGTGTTTCTCTGTTTGGGGGTGGGAGTCACTTGAGGTAAAAGGTCCAATACCCAGACCATGAGTGAAATCTAGGATGCTTAGGAATAGAGTGATTCGTGGGAAGCGGGTGGTATTGCGCCACTCAGCGGAACATTGATATCACGAACAGTTCAGACCCTAGTGGGATATTGTCGTTGCATACTTCAGGTGTGTATATGATGATATTCTGCGAAAGGTTATTTATGTTGTGTTTCTCTCGACCTTACCCTGGCCTAGACTACACCTGTGAGTGGGGAAGGGTTGATCATTCTAACAGGTACTGTTGGTGACTCCTGGTACTGATGGTGACTACGAGTTATATTTCTGGACGCCGGAGGTTTGACCCTGGTATTGATCAGAGGGTTCCGTTTATTTCGGATCCCTGGGCTGAATTTGAGGGTACTCGCTCAGATGGTGACTCAGTTCTTCAGAATGGGTTCAGATGCCGGCTCCTCAGATGACTTTGGGGTTTCAGATGGTTCCTCAGATGCCAGTTCCTGCCAGTCTTAGCTCCATCATTTGCATCATAGCATGTTTATTTTCCAAAAAAATAGTAATGCATGAAAATGAAAAAAAAGTTAACTCGCATACGCATATCCCTTTCAGGATCATTCATGATAAAATAGCATTCGCATCATATGCATATCATACACATATCATCCTTGCATTACAGACATGTTTGGGGACGTGACTTCTCACTTTGGGTTTTGACTGAGACAGGATTGTTGATCACTGTCCGCACCGCAACCAGACTAAATCAACAGAAGAGTATGGACCAGGTTCAAGCTGAGCTAGCTGAGATGAGGGCGAACATGGCCCAGTTCATGAACATGATGCAAGGGGTCGTTCAGGGGCAAGAGGAGCTGCGTGCCTTAGCCCAGAGACAGGAAGTTGTGATTCCAACTGCCAACCGTGCTTCACCAGTGGGTGTTCCTGTGGATGATAATGTTGCTGCTGCCGCTCCCGCCAGTAACTTTGATGGGGGTGATGAGTTGGGGGGCATCAGAATCAATGGACAACCTCTTGCTACAGAGGTCAATGCCAGAGCTACCCGGGCTCCGTTTCGTCATCCTGCTCCAATTATTGACAGACAAGAGGACATGTTTACTCTCCTCAGTGAGGACGATGACGTTGTGAGAACCGAAGAGAGGGACAAAAAAGTGGATGCTCTTGCTGAGAAAATCCGAGCCATGGAATGTCAGAACTCCCTTGGGTTTGATGTGACCGACATGGGTCTGGTGGAAGGGTTGAAGATCCCCTACAAGTTCAAGGCACCCTCATTCGAAAAGTACAACGGTACCTCCTGTCCTCGCACCCATGTGCAAGCTTACTTCAGGAAGATATCCGCTTACACTGATGACGAAAAGATGTGGATGTACTTTTTCCAAGATAGTCTATCTGGGGCATCTTTGGACTGGTACATGGATCTGAAGCAAGAATCAGTCAGAAGCTGGAGAGATTTGGGTGAGGCCTTTCTGAGGCAATACAAGCACAACATGGACATGGCGCCGAGCCGAAACCAATTGCAGAGCTTGTGTTAGAAGAATGGTGAGAGCTTCAAAGAGTATGCCCAGAGGTGGCGTGAACTAGCCGCAAGAGTGCAACCTCCGATGTTGGAGAGAGAGCTGACTGACATGTTCATTGAAACCTTGCAAGGAGTGTTCATGGATCGCTTGGGAAGCTGCCCGTTCAGTAGCTTTTCTGATGTTGTCATCTGTGGGGAGAGGACTGAGAGCCTTATCAAAGCAGGAAAGATTCAAAATCCTGGCTTTTCAAACTCTTCAAATTCTAAGAAGCTATACTCTGGGGCACCCAGAAGGGGAGAGGATGAAACAAATGCTGTGCACCGTCGAAGGAGTGCAAACAGGGGACCATATCGGCAAGTTGCTGCTGTGACTATTCCAGCAACTCAAACTCAACAACAACAGAGAAGACCAGCTCAGCAGCATCAGCGTCAACAACGTCATCCTCAGCAGCAGGTTTACCAGCCTCCCATTGATAATCAAGCTGGTACAAGTAATGAGAGGAAGAAGATCATTTTTGATCCAATCCCCATGTCCTACGCCGAACTGTATCCCACTCTGATAGAGCGGAACTTGATTACTCCCAGAGACCCGCCGCCCGTACCCGTCAACCCTCGGTGGTGGTATAGGCCTGAACAGCATTGTGTGTATCATTCGGGTGCTCCTGGTCATGATGTGGATAGTTGTTTCCAGCTGAAGATGAAGGTTCAAGACCTTGTAAGGTCAGGTATTCTGATCTTGGAGGATTTAGGTCCCCGTGTTAATCAAGCTTGAAGATAACAAGTCCTGGGCTGGCGCCGACTTTTCTTCAAAAGGGTTGTTCAGAAACAGAAGCTGCTGATGCAAGAGATACTGACAGTTGTCATCCCCGGTGGGATCTATCACAATAGGGTCACTGTGGGCTTTCCTACAGTTGTTCATAAGTCAGAGTAACAATCACTTTGTTTAAAAACCCTTCTCCCATGCCAAAAGAAGAAGTGATGACATTGTTGGCAACATTTTGTGCAATGATATTTTCATTCAAATAAATTCATGTTAAACATTTGTTTTTCCATTTGTTTTCCCTTTTTGCTTTTTTTGCATGAAATTGGTGATCACAAAAAACCCTAAAAAACAAGAATAAAAGCAATCTTTTCATCTGCATAACGATTGTCTTGTTTGATTTTCAAAGAGCTTTTCATATCAAAATCTTTATGCAGGTTGTTTCTCAAACCCATTGAACATAGTGATCGAACGTCATCTCCTAATTTTGAATTCCCTGTATTCGAAGCGGAAGAAGATGATGTTGAAGGGATTCCTGACGAGATTTCCCGACTTCTTGAGCAAGAAAAGAAGATCACACTCAGCTGCATTTCGAGAATCAGCAGAACAGCCAACTGGGGCATTATCAAAAAAAAAAAAGAAAAAAAAAAGAGAAAAAAAGAGAAAGAGGAGGGTGCAAAATCAAAAGAAATCAAAAGAAATCAAAAGAAAGAAAAAGAAAGAAAGAAACAAAAGAGAAATAGCACCCTCAAAGTCCCAAGTTTGACTGATGCTGAATTCGATCGAAAAGAAGAGATCAACTGCCATGTGTCATGGTCAGTTATATCAGCAGAGAGTGATGAAAGCATTCGACAAGAAGGTCAAGTCTCGAGTTCTGAGAAAATGACCATGTGCTCAAGAAAGTCTTGTCTTTCGTGCCCGATTCCCGGGGCAAGTGAACCCCAAGCTATGAATGTCCATATGTTGTCAAGAGAGCCTTTTCAGGCAATGTTTTGACACTTACAACAATGGATGGAGAAGTTCACTCGTCCTGTGAATTCTGATGCAGTCAAGAAATACTTCGCCTAAAAAAAAAAAAACAACAAAACAACTCGCTAAGTCGAACACCCCAAAGGGCGACTTAGGCAAAAAGGAGCGTCTCGGTGGATTGAAAACCCGAAAGGGCGATCCAGGCAAAAGTTAGAGACATTACAAAAAAAAAAAAAGAATTTGCATCCCGCTAGATTGAACACCTCACACTGGGGCAATCTAGGCAAAAATTAGGGATTTGGCAAGTAACTGCATCCTGACAAGACTGTGCTGTACATCTGTCATCCGTCAGGGATTCTCGATTCGTCGTCGACTGAAGCTCCGAATACATCGAAAATTCGGAATGGTAGAGGAAAGGTCATTATGTTCAATGTAGCCCTCTCCAATATATATCACCGATTTCAAACTTGTACAGATCTATGGAGTCCTGCCCTTTGCAGACTACCATTCCATCACATCAATTTGAGCTTTTATCCAATTATTTGCACTCTTATTTGTTTCAACTCAACAAATGTTTTGCATGTTTTAATTGATAAAGTATCATTGTTTTCAAAATAAACAAATTTTTCACAAAATTGTTCTTAAACAAAGTGAACGTTCACAATGATGGAAGGATACTTAGGAGACCCGCAGTGCTCTCCCGAGGGTGGTATGATTACCAACAGGTAAGACATTTGTTCGTATCTCGAGCATAACCGTATCTTTCTCCTGTCGAACTTCTTTTGGTTTCTCCTCAGCAAGGTTGCTCAGTGCAGTGTTGGTTGAAGGTTTTTATCTTCATGTACCCGGCAGTACAACATTCTTCCTCCAGGTCCCTGTTAGCCCTATTGTGGGGCATCTCCAGTAGAGGATTGTTCGAGCCCTACCGTGGGGCATTCCCAGCAAGGTTGCTTTTGAAATACTTTTGTGGGGCAGTTCCCCAAGCAGAGTGTTTACTGAAGACGTTAGTGTTCCTCTCTCCAGCAGAGCAGTCTTCTCCTCTCCCCGCAGGATGGTGTTGTTCCCTGATATCCTGGTTCCCAGCAGATAGCGTTTGCTCTCTGGTGTTTTTGGCCTTCCCTATGGAAGAAGAGTAGTACCGGGTGGTTGATTCCCGGACCTGTGTGTTGAGCATGTCTGTTCGTCAGCATTCATCATACATCATCATGCATAATGCATACATGCATAATCATAGCATTCGGATACTCATGTTGCAGCTGTTGCCATGTATCTGTTGATGGTTGTCTCCTGCTATTTGTTAATACAGATCTCTCCAGTAGATCCTCCTAGCAGAGTTGGGTGTGTCTGATCTCTCCATGTAGAGCCAACCCCTTAAGCAGAAAGTGTCTATCCTTTCCTGTCATTTCCCCACTGAGATACATCCTCGTGGATGACGGTTGCTTCCGTTCCCTCCCTACACGGGATGGGTTTTCCCTATTGAGTTCTTTCCTCATTAGGATGAGTCCTGATTCAGTCTGCCTTTTTGGATCGATCCTAAATTGGCTTCCTGTTGGCTGTTTCTTGTGCTTCCCTGGGGCATAAATGAATAGTCGTTCACTAACCGGCACTCATTCATCTTATCCTCAGCGGAATTTGTTTGGCCTCTACCTACAAACCGGTAGTTGTAAGTCCTATCTTTGTGGTTTTCTACCTACAAGTCGGTAGTTGTAAAATCCCATTTTCACCCCCTAGCAAAGGTAACCTTTGTGGTTCATTTTGTTTGTTAGCTTCTACCTACAACCCGGTAGCTGTAAGTCCTATCTTTGTGGTTTTCTACCTACTAGCTGGTAGTTGTAAAATCCCACGTTCTCCCCTTGGTGGAGTTAACCCTTTGTGCTCATCCCGATGATGACTGGTTACTTTTCCGTGGTTTTCTGCCTACAAACCGGTAGATGTAATCCCCTCTTTGCGGTATTGATATTCTTTTCCCCTCTGGATACTTGCCTTGATCAAGCAGTATTGTCCCCATTGGGTCTTCCCCTGCCTTTGGGTATTTGCTCCGAGTTAGCAACTTTATCCCTCTTTTGATTGGTCATCTTTGCATACCTAGTCCTGGTACCCTGATGCCTTTCTTTTCGGTCGATTATTCATTTAACAACCTACAACCCGGTTATGGATAATCTTCCATGCGAGGTTATTATCTACATTTTGACGGCTATAGATAATATATCTCATGCACTCTTTGGTCAATCTTTCGATTGTTATCTCCAGCAGAGTAAGATTCGTATTCCTTGTGGAATCGAATGTTCATCCTTTAACAAGTTTGCTTTCGCTCTCTTCAGGATGTTTTCGGTCGATTATTCATTTAACAACCTACAACCCGGTTATGGATAATCTTCCATGCGAGGTTATTATCTACGTTCTGACGGCTATAGATAATATATCTCATGCACTCTTTGGTCAATCTTTCGATTGTTATCTCCAGCAGAGTAAGATTCGTATTCCTTGTGGAATCGAATGTCCATCCTTTAACAAGTTTGCCTTCGCTCTCTTCAGGATGTTTTCGGTCGTTTATCCATTTAACAACCTACAACCCGGTTATGGATAATCTTCCATGCGAGGTTATTATCTACGTTCTGACGGCTATAGATAATATATCTCATGCACTCTTTGGTCAATCTTTCGATTGTTATCTCCAGCAGAGTAGGATTCGTATTCCTTGTGGAATCGAATGTCCATCCTTTAACAAGTTTGCCTTCGCTCTCTTCAGGATGTTTTCGGTCGTTTATCCATTTAACAACCTACAACCCGGTTATGGATAATCTTCCATGCGAGTGTATTATCTACGTTTTGACGGCTATAGATAATATATCTCATGCACTCTTTGGTCAATCTTTCGATTGTTATCTCCAGCAGAGTAAGATTCGTATTCCTTGTGGCATCGAATGTCCATCCTTTAACAAGTTTGCTTTCGCTCTCTTCAGGATGTTTTCGGTCGTTTATCCATTTAACAACCTACAACCCGGTTATGGATAATCTTCCATGCGAGGTTATTATCTACGTTCTGACGGCTATAGATAATGTATCTCATGCACTCTTTGGTCAATCTTTCGATTGTTATCACCAGCAGAGTAAGATTCGTATTCCTTGTGGAATCGAATGTCCATCCTTTAACAAGTTTGCTTTCGCTCTCTTCAGGATGTTTTCGGTCGTTTATCCATTTAACAACCTACAACCCGGTTATGGATAATCTTCCATGCGAGGTTATTATCTACGTTCTGACGGCTATAGATAATATATCTCATGCACTCTTTGGTCAATCTTTCGATTGTTATCACCAGCAGAGTAAGATTCGTATTCCTTGTGGAATCGAATGTCCATCCTTTAACAAGTTTGCTTTCGCTCTCTTCAGGATGTTTTCGGTCGTTTATCCATTTAACAACCTACAACCCGGTTATGGATAATCTTCCATGCGAGTGTATTATCTACGTTCTGACGGCTATAGATAATATATCTCATGCACTCTTTGGTCAATCTTTTGATTGTTATCTCCAGCAGAGTAAGATTCGTATTCCTTGTGGAATCGAATGTTCATCCTTTAACAAGTTTGCTTTCGCTCTCTTCAGGATGTTTTCGGTCGTTTATCCATTTAACAACCTACAACCCGGTTATGGATAATCTTCCATGCGAGGTTATTATCTACGTTCTGACGGCTATAGATAATATATCTCATGCACTCTTTGGTCAATATTTCGATTGTTATCTCCAGCAGAGTAAGATTCGTATTCCTTGTGGAATCGGATGTTCATCCTTTAACAAGTTTGCTTTCGCTCTCTTCAGGATGTTTTCGGTCGATTATTCATTTAACAACCTGCAACCCGGTTATGGATAATCTTCCATGCGAGTGTATTATCTACGTTCTGACGGCTATAGATAATATGTCTCATGCGCTCTTGGGTCGAAGTCGTCCTCCTCAGTCGAGTAAGATTCGTATTTCTTGTGGAATCGAATGTCCATCCTTTAACAAGTTTGCTTTTCTAGCCCTCTTCAGGATGTTGAGTGTTTTGGAACACAAACCAATTCACGCTTTGGCACTCAGGCCAATTTTCCGGTATTCAGACCGAAGAAGTTTCCGACGATCAGGTCGATGTACTTATGTTTTTCCGGTATTCAGACCGAAGAAGTTTCCGACGATCAGGTCGATGTACTTATGTTTTTTCCGGTATTCAGACCGAAGAAGTTTCCGACGATCAGGTCGATGTACTTACGACGCTCAGGCCATGGTTATCCCTGTGTTACCATTTATTTTGGTATTCAGGTCGACGTTTCTGTTTCGGTATTCAGGCCGATTTCTTTTTTCCGTTCCAGACGGATTTTTCTTTCAAGACTTTTTCTTTGCCGATCCTGACAGGCATTGTTTTTATTTCCCCAGCAGGGTGCAAATTTCTACGGTTCTTTGGTATTCAATCCCTGTTTACCCTGAAAGTCTGACAGTCGTTGCTCTCATCCATTCGGGTTCCCAGCTGATTGAATAGGGGCAACTGTAGCACCTCAAATTTTCACCTATCATTATACATGCATTCTCATATTAGGTCATAACATTAACATGGTCCACTGCATAGCATTGCATTGTCCCTTTTGCCCAAGTGCA
Source organism: Lathyrus oleraceus (assembly GCF_024323335.1). Lineage (NCBI taxonomy): Eukaryota > Viridiplantae > Streptophyta > Magnoliopsida > Fabales > Fabaceae > Lathyrus > Lathyrus oleraceus. The sequence goes on from NC_066581.1 coordinate 341,999,299, forward strand.
AGATCATCAAGAGAATTAGGTCAAACTGATCAGGAGATCAGTCAACCAAGCAAGCAAGCACAATTCTCATTGAGCCAAGGCCCTAGGGTTGGTCCAACATGTTCACATGACTTGGGGATCCATTTGAAGTGTTCAGTTCAAAGATTGAAGGCTCAGAAGTCATCAGGCAATGCACAGTTAGTCAGAAACCCTAAAAAGTCAAACTTGGTCAACTGGGATTGATTTTATGGTTTTGATGGATGGATTTGGTTTGAGAGAGCTTATTCATGTCCAAATAGGCCTCATATAACATGGAAAACATCATCATTGAAGAATTTGAAGCCAAATCAGAAATTTCCAAAAATAGAAACTGGACCTGTAATTTTAACTGCCAAAAATGGAAACTTCTTGAGCCTAAACTTACATCATGATACAAGCTTCAAATGAATTTTTGCCCAACATGAAAGTTGAAGATCTTGTTCTCCCATTTCCAAAAAGTCCAAGAACTCTTAATTCCCATGTATGGTTGGCAAGATATGATCAATTCATTTTCAAAAATTCTTGAACTTCAAAAGGCCATATCTCTCAAACCATTTGGCCAAATTTGGTGAGGTTTTTTCCAACAAGTCATATTTAACCTCCTCTTTCCAAAAATGTAACCTTCATGCACCAAAACTCTATGGATCAAAATGGCATTTTTTCACTTACATGTTTTAATTTCAAGTGTGGTGCAAAAGTGAAATTGTGAAATAAGCATTTTTAATCAGAATGGCCAATTGGGAATGACTTGAAATGATATTTGTGACTTGTGGAAGGCCCAAAATTCGTGCTCCTACCATCACACCTCACCATATGGACAAAAATGGTCATTTAGCAATTTGCTTCATTTGAACTAATGGTGCTTAGCTCTCACTAATCAAAACTTAAACAGCATACAAATACCATTTTTCTGACATTGTGGTAACCCTAGCAGCTATTGAACATCACAGAAAAAAACTCTTGCTCTCAAAATCCATTTTCTTCATCTTTCAAAATTCTTCCAAAAACTTCAAAGGCCTCGAGCTACCCATTGTTGCTTCACCATCTGAACAGCATTGTGAGCCCTTTCTAGCCTTCATTCTCCAACTGTAATCATCATTTGCTCAACTATTGCTTCAAGCTTCCAACAATGGCAGATTTCGATTCAAGCTAGTAGCAAGGTTATTGAGCTAATTCCCTACTTCCAATCACCTCCTGAAGCCTTCTAGCACACCTGTTTTGAGCATTTGGAGCCAAACAACATCAGAACTGCTACTGCACTTCACTTTTGGTAAGAAATCGATTCTCTCATTTCTTAAAATTATGCCATGCCTTAGAGAGATCTTTGCACGCTGAGTTCCATGGTAGCTTTAGTTTTGAAAATGATTGAGTGATGCTTGAGTTATGCTGCTTTAAAGTTTGTTGATGAAATATGTTTTGGTGCGATTCATGCTGTTCAAGTGGATTTAATGAAAATGGTTTGTAGATTATGCATGTACATTGCTTGCTGGTCATGTTGGTATCCTCAATTTATGTTTCTGGGCATTTTGAAAATTCACGATTGCATGAAGGAGATGAAGTTCATACTGTACATTAGCAAACCCTAGTTTCTGTATGCCCTGCCCAGATTTCATATTTCTCACGTGTTGCATGCTACTGTTTCTCCATGAACCAATAGAAACATTTCATTTTCGTGGCCAAAACGACTGCGCATTGATAAGTGGTTTGGATTATTACAAAAATGTCATCCGGTCCTTATTAAATCCATTTAATTCATTTTTTCTTCAATTTTTATTTCAACTTGATGCAATAACTTTCAAAAATCATATCTCATCCATTTGTGATCCAAATTTCATGAAATTTTTTGCATTGTGCTCTGCTTGATCTCTACTTTTTTATCATGATTTTTTCTGATTTTTTGGATGATTGGATTTTATTTGGCATAGTGGTTTGTAACATGTATACATATTTTGCACATTCCACCAAATCATTTGTGAAATGGCCATGCTTTATCCTTTGACCTTGAAACTTTTTGTGCACAAACTAGACATCCCTATGGTGATTTTGGTGTAAAGATCATGAATTTATCTTATCTGGTTTGTGAGCTATGAATTTTTGAAGTAGGGTGTGACAATTTGTGTTACGCCATTGATGTGTAACTTGTTGATTTTTATAGCCATGCCTATTGACCTCCAAATGGATTGATTTTTTGTATGATTGAACTTGAAAATGTCTAGTTTGCATATGATTTTTTGTGGATTTGTTTATGGCATTTTCCATTTGTTTGAGATTTTCTCCCCTGTTTGACCAAAATGTTGACCTTATGTGATACATGTGCCCATTTGTTTTGTGAAATGCTCATACTTTATTAGATGGACATGAAATTTTACATGAGATAACTAGACATCCTAAGCTTTGCCATGGTTTTAGTCCCATTCATTTATCATATGCCATCTTTGATTTATGAATTTTTCAAGTTGATGCATGATTGGTTGACTTCTTTGAGCATGTTCAAAATTGCTTTGACTTTCTGATTTTCATTGACTGCCTTCCACTTGTCCAAATGAGATGAAATTTGACATGCTTACCATGCTATATATTGTGATTGATCATGATTTATTTGGTGATTTTTGGAAATGTTTGAGTTTGCTTTTGATGCAAGTCTTTCTGTTGACTCCTATGAGCTTCTGTTTGCTATACCTTGACCTAAATTGTTCATGAAATGATGATAGTGATTGATATGAATGTGAACCCAATTGGCATTGATTCTTGATTGTTTGAACATGATTTTGGATGCTTGCCCTTTTTTGTTTTGACTTTTTCATTCCTTTTTGACCCTAGGCTTGCCCTAGTGGTCCTGTTACTCACCTTTGAGTTCATGTTTTCAGGTTGACCAACAAATGACCAATGAGACCAATTCTTTTTGATTGAGCTTGCTTGAATATCATTGTTTAACTTGTTTGTTTTGTAGGTGGCTTGGCTCACATGCCTTAAGCCTTGTGCCTTGCACATCCATTTGCCTCTAATTAACTGTTGATGTCTGTTTCTTTTTGCTTTGTTTGAAGTTGTATACTAATGTCTGCTTGACTATTTCAGGTGCTTTTAGTTGCTCAGTTCCTTGTGAACTTTTGCTTTGCTTTTCTTATTAAGCAATTTGCATTGAGGTATACTTCTAATCTTCATGTAGTCTGGAAGACCTGGTCTGTTACTTGGCCAGGCAACTGTCTGAAGTCCTCCTTAAGAGGCAATGTTTGTGTATGTTTAAATCTTGTCCCTGTACATAGTCAAAGACCTCCTAAGTGAAGAGGCAATTGGCAGAACCCAAGGGATATGCAACCTATCCCCTGCTATTCTGTGTGTCATCTGCTTTGCTCACACCACTGTGTTGATGCATTGCAGATACAAACCCAAGATCTTGTACAATTGTACAGTTGAGTCAGTATCAAATGTGTAGAAGGGTTCCCACTTTCTGAACCCACACATTCTTGTCTTAAGCTCTCCCTGACCAGGGATAAGAGCAATGAGGCACACCCCTCATCTCCTGTCATCTGCTTCACCTTGGCTCTCAATGTCAAGGTTAAGAGCAACATCTACCCAGTTCCAGTGGTTTGTTTGTTGAGGTTGATATGACCCCTCGACTAAAACCTAACCTTGATGTTTGAGCCCCTTGTTGGTGTGTTTATTTCATGTTGTATGTGCTTGTGTGGTGTGATTGTATCCCCTAGGTTTGTTAGACTCCGCGTAGTCTCGTTTGCATGTCAATTAAGGTAGCACGGTTCCTTCGTATAGGACTTCCTTTCTTGCTTGAGCTTTCCTAAAACACAAACAAACATTATCCCCTCTTAAGGATACGTTAACTCCTTCTACTACAAATGAGTAAGTCTCCAAAGGTCGAGCATCAGGTAGATTGCGCAGTGACGTTGTCCACTTAAAAAACACAAACCAACGGGCATAGTTTAGCCGAACTACGGCAACTCTGATTCTCATGTCCATATGAGATACGTAGGCACGAGATGCGATATCTTGTCGAGTTTGACTAACAACTAACACTAATTCTTTTCTCTCGCCCTCGTTGCGATTGAGACCTCCCCTTTCTCTTGCCCTAGTTGCAATCGAGACCCTTGCTTCCTGTGCAAGTTAGGTTTGGTGTGGCTTGCTTCATGTGCAAGTCATGATTAGGATAGGCTTGCTTCCTGTGCAAGTTAGCTAGAAACCTTAACTTAGGGACGACTTTGCATGACAACATCTAGGCTCGAGTCGTAGTCTCCCTAGAGTTGTGTCTCCCTCTGTTATCTGGTTAGGCTAGTCCTTTTTTCCCTGCGTAGGGGAACTACGTCGCCCTGATCCTCATACCAGATGAGGTACGTAGGCAGGAGATGAGCTGATCTCTCCGGGTGCCTTTTTTTCTTTTTGTGTGAGTTGTTTGACAGTTGCTAGGCTCGAGTGCCTGACTCCTTAGCAATTTGTTGTCTGTTTGTTTGGGTGTGTTGCTTGACAGTTATAGGCTCGAGTCCCCGACTCCCTATTAACTTGTTATGTTGTTGTGTGCTTGGAAGCTGATGTAAGTCCATCGAGTGGCATTCGTGTTCCAGTGTGGGTGTGTTTTGGTTCGGATGCTGATGTAAGTCCAGTGATTGGCATTCGGGCTCCACGTTCGCCCCTTTTGTTTTGTTTGTGTGCGTGTTAGCCGAGCTACGAATGCTCTGATTCTCCTTCGTCCAAGGAGATACGTATGCATAGGATGCGATATCCTAGCGAGCATGTGTCGTTTCCCCAGTCCGAACTACTTCGACTCTGATGTCTATGCCTGATAGACTAAGTAGGCCCAGGATGCGATATCCTGCCGAGTCAGCTTCAGTCAGTTTCTTGTGTCTCTTTCAGCCAGTGTGTGTGTGTTTGAGCAGTGTTTTAGCAACCATTTTCCTTCCTTTTGTGCGTGGATCCCGTCGAGTACGACAGATGCGTAGGGGTGCTAATACCTTCCCTTCGCATAACCGACTCCCGATCCCATTCTCTTTGGTCGCGAGACCATGTCTTTTCCAGGTTTACTCTGAGCGTTTCCTTTCCCTCTTTTGGGATAAATAACGCACGGTGGCGGCTCTGTTGTTTTCGTTTCCCGCCGGTTTTTCGCGTAATGCGACAGAGGTAACATCAGGTGTTGCCCACGGGTTTATGTTTGTGTATAAATATATGAACAATGGATCGAATGTTTTAGTAATTTCATTTCTGAGATGAATTCCATAGGGTTTGGAGTCCATAACATCGTGCAGGTATCAACGAAAAATCCAAAACCCGCATGCCCTCGCTAGCCGCTTCGCTAGGCGAGTTTGTAGCGAAGCTTCGCTAAGCCTTCGCTAGGCGAAGCAGTCGCAAACGTGACAGTATTCGTTTTTTTGTTCTCTTTATTCTAACCTGTCTTGTGTTTCCATGGCATTGTTTTCTCTTGATTTCATCCTGCTGCTCTAACCCTTTGTCGAGTTTTGTGAGGGCTCATATGGCTTTTGCAGAGACACTCGCGTGGTTTCCCACTTTATTTGTGGGATACCCCCTGAAGTTTTATTCTGATTATTCGTGTTGACTGATTTCCTTTGACGGTCCAGCTGGAGAGATTTCAGGGTTTCTTGCTCCTTTAACTGCTATAGCTTCGGATCTTTATCCGTGTGGTAATTTTTTCCCTTTCTCGTACTTTATCGCTTTCTTAGCTGGAAGACCTCGATAGGAGGCAATGTTTGAGCCCCTTGGTGGCGTTTTACTTTGAGATACATGTTTTGTGCTTTGTATTCGTATCCCCACATGTAGCGCGGTTCCTTCGTCAAGGACTGCCTGTTTGCCCTCGAGCATCCCAAATCCTAAAACCCAAAACAACACGTTTACTCCTTCTACTACAGGCGAGTAAGTCTCCAAAGATCGAGCATCCGGTAGATTGCGTAGTGACGTTGTTCGTCCAAAACCCAATCCATAACCCCGTAGTTAGCCGAACTACGACTTGCTCTGATTCTCATTCCAGATGAGATACGTAGGCATAAGACGCGATGTCTTAGCGAGCACAATTACCCCCAACCCATAGGTCAGCCGAGCTACGAAGACTCTGATTCTCATATTCAGATGAGATACGTATGCAGTGGATGCGACATCCGCGCGAGTCATTTCTCTTAACCTTTTTAGTAAATAAACACATTAGGTGAACCCACACCCTTTAGACGAAAACTACAAAAGTGGATCCCGTAGAGTACTATGGATGCGTAGGGGTGCTAATACCTTCCCTTCGCATAATCGACTCCCGACCCCAAGATTTGGTTGCGAGACCTTGTCTTGTCCTTTCCTTTTTCAGGTTTACTTCGAGCATTTCCTTTCCCTCCTTTGGGATGAATAACGCACGGTGGCGACTCTTCTGTCTTTTTCTTTCGCCGGTTGTTTTTTTTCGCGCACTGTATTTTTCAGGTTGCGACAGGTATTTAACTCAAGAACTCCCGGTTTACGTTGTGAAGGGCTATGGTCATGTTGACTTTGGCGATCATTGAGTGCCATCCGGCCAATAATGACTTTAGCTTCTTCTGCATTCTTTGACATAAGAGAGCCACCTGCGGTAGCATCCAAAAGTGTTCTGTGAGTTGATTGGAGCCCATTTAGAAAAATATGGATTTGAGTAAGCTCATCAAAACGATGACCCTTGCATTTTCTCAACATTGACTTGAATCTTTCCCAAGCCTCATTTAGAGACTCGTTGCTTCCTTGAGTGAATACCGCAATAGCCGTTTTGGCTTCCATGAATCGGGATTGAGGGAAATATCTTTCTAAGAACTTTTCTTCTAGCAAATTCCAATCTGTCATCACTCTTGATGCTTGACCAAGGTACCACTCTTTTGCCTTTCCCACTAAAGAGTGTGGGAACATCCTCTTGAATAATGCCTCTTCACCCGCTTCATCAATTCCCGTAGAACTCGCAATCTCATAGAATTTGATGAGATGGATATACGGATCTTCATGGTCCATTCCGGTGAACGGATTTGCATAGAGAAGTTGGAGGATTCAGGTCTTCATCTCCGTATTTCTTCCTCCACGGGCAAATTGAGCATTTCTTCTTGGACTATTAGCGGACATTTCGGTACGATTGTCATCCGCCATGTTTCCTTCACAAGCCTCTACAACCACTTCTTCGATTTAAACAAGTGCGAAAGTAGATGCTTCTTCTCTCCGGTTCCTCTCTTCGGCTAGTTTCCTTCTTCTTCGTGTTTTGCTATTGAGCTTCCGAAGTGTTCTTTCAATTTCGGGATCGAATTGAAATTGCTCCTCGGTAGCTTTTCCTCGCATGCACTAGAATCTACAAAACTAACAAACCAAGTGAAACAAAAGAAGGATAGTAATACAAGTAACAAAACTTAAAACAATGAATTATTGCAATGCTTGTAATATCGAACACCAATCCCCGACAACGACGCCAATTTGTTGAAAAGTATATCTTCGGCAAATATTTTTATATCGTATCCACAAAGATTGGTTGTTATTACCGCCGTTCTATAATCCAAATTGTTATAAGTTTAGAAAGTAACAAAGTTGTTTTGTTTGGAAAGTTATCTTGTGAGTAAATTTCACTAAAAACAGTAGAATGGTTTTAATCAAATGTAAAAGCTTGGCAAGATTGGAGTTCACTATTTCAAATGCTTATAATTCCTTATGAAAACTATATAGATTTAAGATTACTGATGATGTTCAAGTATCCTCTCAAAGTCATTTATGTCTAAATGATATTGTGATAATCACTATATTGATCCTTAGACGATCTCTCCACCTAACTATCAATATAGCAATCTTTAATGTTTGATACCAAAGAAGAGTAACGAATAAATCTATCTCTACAACTTATTCACTACTTGAAAATCTATTTTATGTCAAGACTCAAATAATCTCTTTCAACAACTACTCAAATCTGATTTTCAACTTAGGGCAAAAATAACATTCAATACATCAACAATCTTTTATCATATGTATAAATCAAATGGAATACATAAACAAATAAGAATAGCTACTACCTCCAATCTTGACAAAATGGGGTTTAGCTCCTCATCATCATTTTGCAAAACAAAATACAATGGAAGAAAACTCTGTTTTTCTCTCTTACAAAAATATCCCAGTCTCAATGTGTGAATAATAATGAATAATAATGAATGTCTTAGAATAATGTGTTCCCCTCCTAAAAGGGTTGACATTTCCTTAATTGATCATTTTCATCCAAACCAGAAAAGCTATTCCAAGGCAGACACCAAAATGGCAAAACTGTTGGTCAAGAAAAACAGTACCCTTGGCCCAAAACCAGCTTGCTGGATTCGCAGCCTTCGCGGCGCGAAGGAGGTTCGCGACGCGAACTGAAGCTATCTCAGCTTCCTTGCTTTGCAAGCTTCATCCAAAATCTTCCATATTATGATGTTGCATTCCAAAAGCTCTCTCATCCAAAAATTCTACAAAACTAACAAATATGTGAAATAACTATTCAAAACAAAATAAATTAACCCTAATTGCATTTATACAAAATAGTGAGAATAAAAGTGTGTAATTACATCAAAACTTGGTGAAAGGGACCAATAAAATGATATAAAAAGTAGTACTAATTGGTCCCTAGCAGTCCTCAAAGGACACCATTCCACTCTTTATCAGCTTCTGAACCTCATACTTGAGCAGATAGTAGTTTTCTATGTCATGTCCGGGTGCTCCTTGGTGAAAAGCACAACGGAGTTCAGGCTTGTACCACCATGGAAATGGTTCTGGAATTTGTGGCGGGTTTCTCGGTTGGAGTAGGCTCTTGAGAACCAAAGATGGGTAAAGTTCTGCATAAGTCATAGGAATTGGGTCAAAAGAGACCTTCTTCCTCTCAAAGTTTTGCTGATGGTGATTGTTGGTATTGTTGGTATTGTTGTTGTTGTTGTAGGTGTTTGTTCGTTGTTGCGATTGTTGTTGTTGACGTTGTTGTTGTTGCTGAATTGGTGTTGTTCGATTATTCAAAAATACAGGAATGACTGAAGATACTTGATGATGGTGTTGACGGGGTGGTTGATTCCTTCTGATCCTTCAAGTTCAAGATCATTCCATCTCAAATTCATCAATGCCAACGTTCATCTGATACCCTTAACTAGGGTTTTGACCCAAAGTCAATTGGTTGACTTTTTAGCCAAGGCATGATCCCAAAGCTTAAAGTATGGTTCAAAGATTTCAAATACACCATAAGTTATCCATTCACATCATCCAATGTGCCTAAGATATCCCATTCATTAAAGATTACAAGAATTGGATTTATCTAATACAAAGTCAATTGAGGCAAAGTCAAAGTTTGACTTTTAACATTTTTGGTCAACCATGGATTTCTCAACTCAAGGATCATTAAATTATGGTTGATGGATGCATTTGATCAATAGAAAATAAGAAATTGGAGGTTACTTGCAAAAAGGGCAAGATTTGGTTTTGTAAATTTTTCAAGTTATGAAAAAAAATACATGTTCAAGTACCCAACTTTCCAAGGCCATAACTTGTGATCCAAGCCCCCATTTTATTTTCTCCAATAATGAGATTAAATTTCTTACTTCATACTTCAACTTTGTCCTTGATGATTGATTCTCCAAAAATGCAAGGATTTCAAGTTATGAAGCCATGAAGTTGGTACCATAAAATTGAAACACTTGGAAAAAATTTCAACCAAATCTGCCTTCAAAAAGTGACTTACTTGATCATCATTTTTCACCATGATCCATATTTATTCAACGAAAACTCTCAGCCTGAAAGTTATAGAGGATGGTCTTAGCTTTCCAAAACTTCCAAGAGCATGAAATTATCATATTTGAGCTAGGAGTTTCGAAGAGATGAAATTGGCTCTCCAAATCTGAATTTTGGGTCATTTTCATGGCAAGTTCATCATGCAACCTTGAGCCAAAGCTACATAATCTTACTTTGCAGGCTATCTTGCTTCTAAATCTCACTCTAATCATAAGATCACTATAATACCCTAATTTTGACCCTAAGATCCCTCATGTCATCTCATCATATGCATTGACAATGAGATCACACCTTGGCATCCTCCTTACCCTTCATTCATTGGGTTTGCATTGAGAGAGATCACCAATCATGTTTTTTATTATATCAACTTTGTTTTTCATTATTTACTAACCAAAATACCAAAAATATGTCAATGTATAGTTTGTTGCTTTTGTAGGTAGTGTGCATGATCACCTATGCTCTATCAAGCTCATATCTAGGGTTTAAGACCCTCAATGTAAGGAGTGCAGTCAAGAATCGGTTCACCTTGACTCTAAGCATCATATATGGAATACCATGATCTTCACATATCATTTTGATCAAGAAATCGTCAAGAGTTTGGAGTTTGTTTGCCTTGGAAACCCTAATTCATCTGGGTATCTTGTGTGACTTCTTCAACAAGTTTCTTCAACATTTGATCAAATATTTCAAGGGATACTTCATATTTCGTAATATTACACATATATTATCTTCCATGAGTCCCAAAAGTCAAGATAACATCAAGCTAGCAAGTTGGTTCATGGTGGTTGACTAGAGAAAGTCAACTGGTCAAAATTGGGGTTCTCTACACCCTATCTTCTACAATATTTGCCATGTGTAAATTATTCCAAGAGAAATGTTAATCAAAATGACATTACAAACAACTTTCATGTTGAAGTCAAGATCTAGTTTTGCTTGGAAAGTCAATTTTTATGGTGAAAGATTATAGGTCATTTTGTCTGAACCCTAGTTTGGAGGTCAACTTCCCAAGACTATAACTTGCTCAATTTGTATGAGATGAAATCCATTAAAATTCAATGATCAAATTCAAGATGTTTACTTCAACTTTTATGTTCGGGTGATGTTCAAATTCAACTTTTAAATGCATGTGCCAAGAGGAAACATTATAGGTCATTTTGGGCCACTACCATTGAACAAGTGATTTTCCTCAACTTCTAAAATGCATAACATAACGCCTTCATGCCAAATCCAAATGAGGTCAAATTTGTGAACAAATTGAATAGGTTTTAAAGAGATACAACTTTGATGAAGGAACTTTTCTCATTTGAAGACCATAGAAAAAGTTATTCAAGATGGAAGAAGTGAACATTTGAATTGGGACTTAGAAAATTTTCAAATATGTTTGATTTCCCAAACTTCCACCTTAAAATTCATCATGATTCAAGCTTCAACTGAAAACGTGTCTAACGTGAAAGTTGTTCCCCTTGATCTCACCTTTCCAAAAAGTCTAAGATCACCTCATTTGGCCAAAGAATGAAGGACTCGCGCATGGGTGCAATTTGAGGAACCATTTGGATGATTTTCACTTCCACATTTCATACACGATTGCATGGCCACATGACATGATTTCAGCATGATTCTCACTCATTTTTGGGCTTAAATACATCATTTGTTGGGCCTAACACACGCCCATGCAAGCATGCAAAGAGAATTACTCATTTTTGCCAAATTTGGAAATGTGTGGAAATGAATCATCTTGGCTATAAATACAACCCTCATTGCTCAGAATTAAAGACCTCATGCCCAAGCTTTGAACCTGCAATCCAAACCCTCTCCATTAAAGGATAATCTTGAAGGTTTTCTTTGGAAAATCGAGTTTCAGATCTCCATCTATTTTGAGATTGAAACTCCAAGAGTCCAAACCTTTTCTTGATCCTAATCACTTCCAACAAGCTTCTGAAGCAAGGCCAGACACAATTGGAATCAAGATCGAGCAAGTTTGAAGTTCCATTGAAGTTGAATTTTCAGGAATTTCATCTCTTCGATTCTCCCTCAATTCTTCAGCATTTTTTTTTATTTTTGGTTGTCTGAAGTCCTATCAATGTAGGCAAGAAGATTGAGTTGATTTGAGGTCAAATCGAAACAACTCAGTTCATAATCCTCAAAATTCAAATCCTTGTATCTTTTTATATACTTGGAATTGGAGAAAATTGAGGTCAGATTCGTGCTCCTGAGCATTTTTCCTTCAAATTAGTGTATTCACTTTTCATTTTCCATGGAGTTGAGCCAGAACCAGACCGATGGTGATCACCGGAGAAGATGACCGGAGCTAGGGCTCTGGTGGTGCGCTGGATCAATCCAGGCCATCTGATCTGGTTCTCATGTTCTAATCTCACGCGTCTAAAGTGATTACCAAGCCTACAGCGCATTGACTAAGGACCATTATGGATAGCACACGCTTGGCCATCAGATTTGCCACCTCAATTAATTAGGGAGATCTGATGGCCCTTGTTTTTTTATTTTCCTTTTATTTTCTGATTTTTCATTTAATCCATTTTTTTTATTAATTCATATTAATTTCATTTTTAATCTAAAAAATATGGGACTTTCACCAAAAATATTTAAATATTTTTCTCTTTCATTTTCTAAATTAAAATTATTTTTTGGATTAATTTTGATATTTTTCATAAATTAATTATTTTGTGCATATTTTTAATTGTTTAAAAATACTTCTGATTTTTCAAAAATTATGAATTTTTTTGTCTAAGGTCCTTTGAACTTGTTTGACCTAGGATAAATCTCTTGGTCATTTATTTGGTGTTTTGAAGAGATTTTAGGTTTTGACCAAACTAAATTTAATTTAAATGCATTTTTAATTTGATTTTTAATTAATTAATTGTGTAGAAATTATGTTGAGCCATTTTTATTGACTTGTGAAGTTTGACTATGTGTTTGGGCCTTGGTCAAGGTTAATTTGAATTTTATTGAGTTAAAATCATTGGATTTAGGGGATTGATGAAATGTACATTTCATCTCCCAAAATAAATGAATGATTTTAATTTGATAAAATTCCTCCATAACCAATTTATGTTTCTCTCATATCCCCTCCCTCTTCATCTTCAATCCCATTCTCTCTCATCCTTCCCATTGACCAATGAAGTCTCAATATCCTAAGGCTAATTGGTTCATCAATAATCTTGTGTTAGATGAACCAATATAAGTATGGATGAGATAGGTCAATCCTTTGATCTTTTTCTTTTTTGTGTATGGTATGTTTTAGGAGTATGGTTCATTATACCATATCTCTAACATGCATTAACACCAAAATTTATATTGCTCGGCCTCAGATAGTTGTGACTTCTACATAAGTCTAATTATGACTGTTTAACATAGAGCTAAATTTTGATCCTAAAGGCATATCATTCTCGTAAGTGAGATTGTAAGTCCCCCCCCCCTTTCATGGTATTGTGTGGAAACTTGGCCTTTTTTCCTTCCTTTGGAAGATGTCTTGGTTTAAGGATTCATGCTTGTGAGTAGAGGGTTGAGTGTTCTCCAAAGAATGACTTAATCAATTGAAAAGCAAAACAGCACTAACATCTAATCAACTAACATTTGACTAACTTTTGTTATTATTGCCTTTATTTTCAAGTCATTTACTTTATGCAATTTAAATTCAAGTTATTTACCATTTCATTTGTCATTTACATATCATTTAACTTGTTTATGTTTATGTCATTTTCACTTTGCTCATTTGAGCCATATATTGTGATTGTATATATATGTTTGTGTATTTTGTTTGTATTTATGGTCTTAGGACCTTAAAATACTTAATAAACAAGAAAATCCTAAAAAATATTTGTGTATACTGTTGGATTTGATCTGAACTTTTGGACTTAGAATTAGGCAACATTCCATATGCAAAAGGACTTGGCCAATGTCAACATTTCTGAAACCAAGTTATTGTGATTTGAGCTTTTATCTGATGCAAGTATTGGGATCCTCATGAATTCATCTGCTACATGGTCTTGATGCAACTGTTACTTTGAACTAGTGTCTAATGCCTTATTCTAAGCTAATCAAGGAGTATGTCATCTGATACTTGAAAAGATAAAGAAGATTGTTAGCTGTGAAGTTGCTTGCTTGGATGTGGCCATCTTTATTTGATGCCTTGCTTGATATTGCTAATTACTTGATGATTATTGCTTGATTCAAAGTCTAAGGGGAAAGTGGGTTTTCTATATGACATTCTTTTCTGTTGGATTGCATCCCATTGGTCATATCTTTTCAACTCTTAACTTTTAATTTTATGCTTAGGATTAGTCTCTTCATCTCCTCTCACTTCTTAAATTTCAAAATCTCTCCCCCTTTTCAAAAAAATCTTCTTTGTTTGTGATTGCAAAACTTAGACTTTATTGCAAAATTAGAAACTTTGGCCTTATGCCATTGCTTTTTTTAATTCTTTTCATAAATCAAACTTGTAAATGAACTTAACCATATTGACTTAAAATTTCAAAAAGACAAAAGAACTAACACTCATTCAAACTCTTTTAGGCTCCTTTATGCCTCTTTTAAACTTAATTTTTTATTAAAAGCAATCCACTCATTTTGAAATTGATACCACGAACTACGGGGTTTTGATCCCTCATTTATATGTTGGTACGTAGGCACAAGTCCGAAGGTCTTATCAAACACAAAAATATAATTAATGAATTCTTTTCTCATCTCCACACTCTATTTATTACAAACATCTTTTATGCCAAAAACACATACACATATAAAAAGGGCTCCCTAGGAGTACCTAGGACACTTTGGGTGTTAACACCTTCCCTCTGTGTAACCAACCCCCTTACCTGTAATCTCTGCCATTTTATTAGTTTTGATTTGAAAACTTCTTACCTTTGAGTTTTGTTCGTACTTTTCCCTTTTCCTTTGGAAACAATAAAAGCGCGACGGCGACTCTGGTTTTATTAACGTTAAGTTTATCCATAGCTTAATGGTCATGAATTTACCGCTACAATCACACACATTTTTGAGCCATTATCCAAGCAACCAATCCTTTACACAATAAATCATTCCATTTTTGGCATAAAGGTTACATTTCCATTTGTGTAAAATGGCTTTAACCCAACATTAAGTACCATTGAGCTCCTCAATGGCTTTGGTTCTGAGACATACCAACTATAAACCTCAAGTCAACTTCTACACTTCAGACACAACTCAACAAAACACTCTATGCACTTCATACTTTTACCATGCTTCCCACTTGGTGTTTTATGCAAGAACCAACCAAGCAAGCAAACTAGTACAAGCCACAATTATTTTATGATATCTGAAGCTTTTTGAACCCTCAAGGATCACTATAAATAGAGTATAAAGCCTCATATATCCGCACACCAAGCTCACTAAGCAAAACTTCATTTTTGCAAGCTTTTGACCTTAACCTCCATTTCTCTCATCTTGCTCATGCATTCTGACAACCAAGGTCTCCAATCACCTTTTGGGAGTTCATAAGCATTAGGAGAAGCATCAAACAGTAAATGGAAGTGGTATTGAAGAGGCATTGAACCTTGCTCTAATAGGTATATTCTTGCACTTCGAAACTCACTATACATGCATCATTTTCATGTGATTTCTGAAGCAAATATGTAGAATTTATTGTGTTAAGGTTGATCATTAATTCACATGCCATTTATCTTGCTGTTTATGTGAATTTAATTTGCATGAAACCTAAAGTTTCAGTTCTGGTTTTTGCCTTCGTGCATCTTCATCTTTTAGTATTAGCTAAAATCTATTGTACCATTGTGTTCTTTACATTTTTCTAAGAAATTTTTATCTCTATTTCATGAAAAATGGTTAAGAAATGAGAGAGATGTAATTGATGGAAGATTTGAAAAATAATGAAAGAAAAAAAATGAAAATAAGAGAGAGAGGTTTAAGAAGATACTGACATGGCATGGAAAAGTCAAATCAAACATTTTTATAATATATACAATTCTTTGTGTTATAATAAACAGATGTATAGCCACTCCAATGGTAGAAGCATGCGCCCTAAGTCACTTGTAACCAAAAGGTATGGGGTTCAAATCCCTCTCGCCCCATACTTTGGTTTTTATTTTCCAAACAGTGCATGGAACCCCAAGGACGTGGGTTTGAACCTCGCCAGTGTAATGTTTATTTTTTTCTCACTTGTTGAATGTTCATTTTTCTTCATAGCTTCAAATATTCATAACTTCATGATCCCTTAACATTTTTCACCCATTCTTTTTGCCATGTGTTCATGAGAATGTCTATTTTATGATGACACAAAAAAATCCCAAAAAAAATATTTATTTCACCACTTTGATTGGATGGAAAACATGTGCTTTTAAGTGTTTCTAAGGCTCCTTATTGATTCTTTTGGCTTATGTCTTGTTTGTTCTTAATGTTGAAAGTTTGTATGATTAAAGCACACTCTTTTAAATGTTTACTGTTATCCTTAACATGTTTGAACTTTATTATCTTCATACAATGTATCAATTGATTCACCTTGAAAACATGTTTGAATGAATGGTTAGGAGGTGATTAGTTTTTCCACTTAAGCTTGGTCTTATCATGAACTTTGATTCAAGTTTAATGTTTATTTTATGAAGACTTATAATATGATGCATGTTTTACCTAAGTTGATTCATGTTGTGTTTACCATGTACCAATTAATGCCTTTACCATGTTAAATATGATTTTGTCTTCACCATATGTGTTGTGTCTTGTGATGTTATGTAAACTTCGTCATGTCTTGTTTATGTTTATCTCAACGCCTAAAAGCCATGATCAATATTGTCATTCATACCTCACTCACCTTGTGATTGCCATTGTATTTAGCCATATTGTGTGCCTTAATGTTAATGCATGTTCAACCTTGTTATTGTTTATATCCAAAAGAAAGGAATCATGACATTCTTGTCATTTTGCATGTGTGTGTTCACCTGCATCTTATACAACTTTGCTTCCCCTTAATCCAAAACTTCTAAATATAATCTTAGGTTCCCCTAAATGTAAATCTTAGGATTATATCCCTCTCTCTCATTCTTATAACCACTTTCATAATAAACTTTGACTTAGGTCATTGTTTTCCTTTTTATTTCTTAATCAAATTCTTCAAAACACTTAAGCAAGTTCAAAGATCTTTTCATAAGACCTAAAAAACACAAACATAATTCAAACCCTTTTGTGACTTTGGATTTTCCATGTTTAACACCTTTTCATAAAAGTATTATACATGAGTCACCCCTAGTTGAGATTTAAATCTCCTACACCATAACATTGTTGAGATTGATATTGATTATTTTCCATTTGGAAGAGGTATGTGGCATACTTGTTGATTATATATCCAAGTGAGAGCCCTTCTTTCAATTTGATGCAAAGATCTATCTTTCACATGTTTGTGGTGGTTTAAAAGTGAGTTTTCTCTTTAAGATGACAATTTGTATCTTTCTCATAAAATCAACCCCGACAAATGCCTTCTTACTTTTGAAATCGAACTACGAGGTTTTTATCCTTCACAGGTACGTAGGCGTAAGACTCAATGTCTTTCCAAATCATCAAACAATAAAAAGATATTCTTTTTCTAATCTCCCAAATTAAATAGCAAACAATTTTAAACCAAACACATATATTTAAAAGGTTCTTCTATAGTACTGCAAATAATTAGGGTGCTCTAACCTTCCCTTTTCATAACACACCCCTGTGTCTTAGAATCCTCCCCCCCTTTGCTTAGCTTAAGTTTAATCTTCTAGCTTTGCATATACATATTGGGTTCTTTTTTAATCTCTTCCCATTCCCTTGGATAAATTAAAGGTCGGTGATGATATTTTGATTCATGAGTCAAGTCTAATCAATAGTTTGGTCTCTGATTCTTCACTGCGAAACTGATCTAGAAAAAACAAGAAATAATTCCTCCCATACACTTAAACAAAGAATTATCCTCAATGTTCAAGGGTAAAGAAGGAAGGAAGTAAACCAAAGTATAAATCAGCCACCATGACGTTCTACATCAGGACCTAGAAATATATGAATGGTGTAGATTTCCTAGTACCTGCGATCCATCTACTCGGCCATCACATCAGTATAGTCTTTGAAATCGTGGCGGAGAGTCGTTAGCTCAGTTTTGAGGGTGGTAAGTTATGTTCGGAGGGTATTTATCTCTGTATGGCGCTCACCAAGAGGAGGTACACCAGCTGAGGAGGAGGATGGATAATTATCAGATGATGGAGTAGAGTGGTACTCAGGTGAAGGTGGGGTCTGAGGTGGTGTGGATGACTCATCCTGATTCTCTAGAGGGTAACGCCAGTTTTCACGATTGTGCACATTAGTCTTCTCAGGGTTAAGAGGGGTGAATTGGTGAACCATTTCACTTAGGATTACTATCTTGTATTCATTTGGTCCCTCACGCTTCACTAAACCATAATTCAGGCAATGGTTTATATTATCAAATCATATCCACACCAAGGGGTCAAGAGAGATATTTGGTTATGTAGACCTAAAGCTATAGCTATATGGGCAACGATACCGCCTACATAAATATTCTTTATCTTCTGATTGACTACTATGTCTAAATTAGCTAGCAAGAAAGCAACAGAGCTTATAGGTCTAGACTGAAAGATACTAAACATGAATAACAATTCTTCTATACTCACTGGGCCAATGTTATGAGCTTTCCCAAAAAAGGTTTGGGCCGCAACCATATGGAAATGCCTAATGGTTGGGTTATGGATAAGGTCCTTCTGATATGGTTTGGTGGGTAATCTTCTGTAATCCCACCCCATAAATAATCTAGTTCAAACTGCATGTCATCATCATTGGGTACCTCCGAATAGACATGATGGCCATGTTGGAATGCTAGGAGTCAGGCTAACTCGTTGTGGTTAAGGCAATGATCTCTTCTAAAGAGTCTAAATGAAACTATGCCTCTAGCTAGTCCTAATCCTAAGTTAGGGTGGTAGTCAAAAGAGCTAAGGAACTCCAGGGTTAGGTTTCTATAAGTGGGATGCTTCACAACTAAGAAGCGGTCTCAACTCATCTGGCTAAACATAAATCACACACTATTTGTGAGTTTTAAGGCTACAAGGGTAGGAATCAGGGTATCTAGTAGGTGAGATGGTCCTCTCAGAAAGGACTTTGTAGCGCCTCCTTTGTGCGTCGTTCTTGAAAATGACCCTCATATTATCTTCACGTTGCATTCTCTAATTAGTTAGTAGAAAAGTTAGTTTGTGAACGTGACCTGGAAGGAGATAAAAATAAAGTTAGTACTAATCAATAAGTTAGTTTACCGCTTTATTATATCGGGGGGAAAAGAGAGTAATATGAATAAAAAACCACGAGTTTCCTCCCACGCAGCGCTATGTTTAACGTCAGTAGCTCGACAAAGTTTCTAGTGCATATAATTTGGCGAGGTGGCGAGCAACTCCTTTTATTTTAAGCGAGTATAATAATTTGCATCCTCGGCATAAAGATAGTGCTTTGGTCGCTGCACATTTACAATGAACAACTCGTTAGACTTGCATATTATTTCAACAACACCATTTTGGAAAACTTTAGTCACCTTAAAGGGTCCTAACCACCTAGAGCATAGTTTTCTAGAAAATAGTCTTAGTCGAGAATTAAAAAGGATAAATAACTCCCCTTATTTGAACTCTCTCCTTGTTATCCTCTTATCGTGCCACTTCTTAGTTCTTTCTTTATAGATTTGGGCATTTTGATAAACATCTAATCTTAGTTCCTCTAACTCGTGTATATCTAGAATTCGCTTACCGCCAACAGCCTCATAGTCCATATTCAGAGTCTGTATGGCCCAATAGGCCTTATGCTTGAGTTCTACTGGCAAAGGGAAAGACTTACCACAAACTAGTTTAAACGATGTAGTTCCAATGGGGGGCAACATAATAGTGGGTTATGATGTTATCAATCTCTTCTTCAGGGGCACAACGACGAAAAAGACAATTGATGCCCCTTTTGAATAGGAGTGTCTCGTCCCAATATATTGTTTAAGGTCATGGAAAACTTCTTTTTATATTGATATGTTAATTTTGGGGGTAATACTCCGACAGTTAGGTACTTGACGGAGTCAGCATACCATGGGACTATGGATTGCTCTAATATGGCTTCTACATCTTATATGTTTTCATCACCAAAGTGTATCTCCTTCAGAGGAATCATCTAGTTGAGAACAATTGGGTGTGTCATTTCCTAAATGTGCTACAGGTCTTTCATAAGGGAAATCATCGTTAATTGATACTTGTCGGTCTTGACATTTTCCAACCTATTGTTTTATAGCCACTATGTTCTCCCAATGGCTCACTATCTAGTTTTTCAAATTAGAGGGGTCCTCCTCAACCATCATAAGGTATTTTTATTTGTTTTGACCTTTCTTATCAGGGCCTGCACTTGTGTCTACCACCTGTTTTCCAACCTGGTTGTTCAATCGAGTAGGTTCCTCCTTAACTATCACATGATCTTTGCCATTGTTTTGAGATACCCTATAAAGGTATACGCTTGTGTTGTCCAATTGTGTATAGACTCTTTTACTTTCTCTCATATTGTCTTTTTTTATTCCTCCTCCAAGGGTATGTTGTTATCCATATTGCTTCTTTTACAAGTTTCTAAGTTATGCCCAATTGTTTTGTAGAGAAAGCAAAACTCGGTTTGGTTTCTTATTCTAACTATACAAAATAATAATAGCCTTGTCATTCCAAAAGCACCTTATATCTGAGTTTCTTGCTGAGCTCAAGGTCCACTAACACATGAATAAAATTCCTATAAGGTATATCTTAACAACACTTGATCGTGACAATGTCAGTATATAAGGGCGCTCCAAGATTAGCTACAATGGAAAAAACAATTTTTGGTCTCAGATATTCCTGGGATAGTACATGCATTTTCACCCAAACATGAGCAGAGGTTTGTTTCATATGACTTGGGTTGAAGGTTTTGGTCCAAAAAATTAGTTTGAGAAAATCGGTGTTAATATTCCAACAACTCACATATCTGACTCTTTTTACATCCTCAAGTGATGGTAATGATAATGAGAATATCCTTTGCTTAAATAAGTAACTCCCTGTCTACCAATAAACTTCCATATCACTGAAAGTCTGGCTTTCAGACTCAACATCATGAGCAACATGGTGCCTTTTGGCAACCACACGACCATGAATGTTATGTTTACATGATTCTACCCTTAGTAGGTATTCCTTTCCTGGTATGACAATAGCTAAGTGGTCTTCTTTCACACATGAGATTGGAAGTTTACTAATATGAATGTTTAACAGACTTATGAGGGATAGAGAAATATAAAAAAAAATCCATGGCACGATAGGTTCGACCATGGTAAAGTGATGTACATGATGATGAACAGTAAGGTCATTGGTGAACAATCTGAAATCGCCTTAGTGGATTATAAGAAATCACGAAAATGAGTACCACCAATCTTTTGATATTTTAAAACCAACTCATAGAACATAATTCATCATGAACAAAACAAATATAAGTAATATTAACGTTCAAAGCTCACACAAAAATACACAAAATTATTTATCACAAATAAATATTCAATTTTTTTTTATATCATTATGATTTATTTATTTATCAACTTATTAAATTTTTAATAATTATTTGTAATATAATGGTCAATGTCAAAAATGAAAAAAATGACTTTTTTTTATTTGTAGGTTTTTTATTATAATAAGGAGGAGGGCCTAATCCCCAAAGAAGAAAACTAAGAAACAATTGCACTCAAGTCATTATGCCCCGACAAATTTAAATGAAGAGCTAAAGCTATATTAGCTATGCAAAGCTCAAAATAATAAAGCTTTAACTATAGACCAAGTCCTAGTTTAGCCTTAGCATCCACAGAATTGTTGGCTTCTCGATAGACGTGGTCAATGCAAATATCCCAATCTTGATTGGGGAGATATTTGATTCTTCGAAGCAACCCCAACCAGAACCTAATTTTGAGTTCCCTTTTTGTGAGAGCATTGCAAGCCTCCTTATTGTCTACTTGGAGTTCCACCTTAGTATAACCCTTATTTTTAGCTAAGTTCAAGCCCTTATAAAGACACAACAGTTCCTCCATAATGACTTTGCAAGTGCCTATGTAGTTTGTAAAACCTCTCATCCAATCTCCATTGTTATCTCTGATCAAACTTCCACAACTAGCTTTCTTGTTTTTGCTAACAACTCCATCCATATTGAGTCGAATCCAACTTGATGGAGGAGTCTGCCTTCTTCCTTGTTGAGTGCTCCTCTGAGTTGTGTTGTTCCTTTTTTCCTTTGAAGACCGGCTTGATAGGTGAGCACTTTTAGGCCTATTTTTTTGTTAAATTGATGAGCATGATAAAGTCCCCCATATGAAGTCACTAGTTCCTCCAATACCATAGAGTATGACATTTGGTAGTCCATGTAGCTTGCCAATTATCCTGTCCTCCTCGTCCAATATTTTTCTGCAAATTAAAATCAATCTAGCAAAATAGTTTAGAATTAAACAAGGGTTCTCAGTGTTCAAGAGCCACTTGAGGAATCAACACACTCTTTGCATTTCACAGTCTCGAATGGCATGAAGAATGGTTTCAATGTCCTTGATAGTCAACTCAATAAGGATCTTTAAGGTTCATTTGGTGAAGCCATTGGTTTGTGATTAGGCTATTATACTTCATCATCCAAATGAAAAATCTGATTCTTTCAAGAACTTTAAGCTTCCAGATGAGTGACCACGTGTCAGAATTTTCCAAATTGTTCCTATTTTGGCTTATATGATCAAAGCATTTGCAACACTAAAACTTCCATGTCTAGTGCCTTTCCACAAACAAATGTCTTTCCCTTGATTAATGTAAGGAGGATCAATAGATTTAATAATATCAAGAATGCCCTGGAGAAGGAGTTGTCTCAACATGTTCATATTCCAATTCCCTTGCTCATCCATAAGATCACTGGCTTTCCGAGTTTGGTTAGTAATGCTTGAATTTGTTAACATACTATAGAGCTTTAAACTAGTAATCACCCATCAGTCATGCCAAACTTTAACATCCTTTCCATCACCAATAGCCCAATAAGTATTTATGTCATAATTGCCCACAAACGAGTCATATTTTTCCAAAGACTTGAATCATGCACCGTATATACTACTTCTTGTTGCTGGTTGTATTGTCTATCATATTTACCTCTAATCACCTCACACTATAGAGCTTTATCTCCACTTTTGAACTTCCAACTTAACTTCAAGATGCAAGTTTTATTCATGTCTTTGAGATTTCTCAACCCAAACCTCCAATTTTCTTCGGTAGAGTAATCATGTCCCGTAATGGCATGAACATGCCTTTCCTCTTCTATATTCCCCACAAAACTTTTTTTCATTTTCCGAACTTCTATATTTGTAGGTTTTTAACATGATGTTGGTTAGATTTGTCTTTTAATATTTGACTAAATATGGTGATGGGTGAATCATTCTACTTAAAAAAACAAAAAAATACAAATAAAAAATGAAAATATTTGTGAAAGAAAGAAAATAATAAGTAATAAACATTTTTTTAAAAAAATAACCAATAAAAAAGAAAAACCGTTAATGAAATTATTATATCTTTTTAATTAAAAAATGGTTAATGTTATGAAATGAAAATAAATAATTATAATTTTTTTAATAATTAATTAAAATAATTTGTAGAGTATAAATAAGTAAATATATATAAATTATAAAAATATTTTTAGTTTATAATATAATAAACTTTTATATAGATTTTTTGAACAACAACGGTAACTAAAATTTTATCGTAGGTTGTTTTCAAATGAAAAAACAAATTAAAGAACATAGTAGTTATAATACACATTCTAGATGTAGTTTCATGGTTGTTTTCAAATAAAAAACAAATTAAAGAACATAATTGTTAATAATACACATTCTAGATGTAGTTTCATAATAATACGTACTTTTGTAATAAAAAATATTTGTAATTTAATATTTCATTTTGTTTCTTTTAAATTTAGTTTAAGTTCTTTTAAACTTTTATTTTTATTTTATATTATCTTAATTTTGTAATTCATTTTAATTTTTTAATATAAATAAAGTCTATATTTTAAATAATAAAAGGTTAATATAAACCACTTTTAAATTAATGGACCAAAATATATTTCGATTTTAAGATACAATATTAAAAAGGAAATTAAACTATATATTAAAAAAATATTTTTTATTTTAATTTAAATAATGTGTTTAAAACCGATGCATTGAGGTTGTGTACTGTATTATGTATATGCAAAATAAATGTCCTAAATAAAACAGAAAAGGCATTAACAAGAATTTACAGTTTAAAATAAAAAAAATACTACTTTGCATCAATAATTATAATTTAAGAAAAAACTACTAACAATTTAGAAATTAACTTTAACAATTCTGTCCTAATTGGCAAATTTGGTTTTATAAGAAAATGTACATCAAAATACAGCAAAACTAAAATTCCCTCCAACAGAAGAATTTAAATGAATCTGCCTAAAAATTAATTAAATAAATCTAGATTTAGTGAAAATACATGTTTACCAAAAATTAAAAGAAAACATAAATTAATTATTTATTGTAGGCATTCATTGGGTCCCTCTGTAACGATGCGTTACTCCATCAACCGCTATGCACATACATGACACAAAACAACACAACGCCTCGATTACCACCTTACCTTTTCGTTTATTATATTTTTCAATAATCCCTTTCTAACTTACCTAAATTGCTTGGAGTCTTACTTTAAATAAAATAAATAATCGAAAAAAATAAAATAAAAATATTTTCAAACTCATGCCTATCACTCTTTACCCACTACAACTAATCAAAACTTAAAAAAACAAAAATATTATGACTATGTAGTTACAAAATTATAAATTATAATGTCGAATAATTAAATTTAAATTAAAATAAATTAAAATTAACACATTATAAAAGAGTTTAATATAAAATAAAATTTTATTTCCTTCAAATAAAAAATCACAAATTTAACACATTTTTTATTAATTTTTAATTTATTTTCACATTAAAAAACTATAAATTTTATAAAATTATTAATAAACACGTGATAATTATGAAACAACTCATTTTTAATATATAAATTTATAAGTTATAGGTATAAATTGTTTTCTTTCTTCTACCTTTATATAATTAAATATAAAAGTAATTATATTTATTATATATAAAAAAAATATTGTTATACATAAAGCCGCGTGTGTAACACGTTACTAAAGCCGCGTGATAGTTACAGCACCGCTCACATTTCATGTGTGTATCTCTCTACAAATACACACTCTTCCCTCTCCCACTCACACTCTCTCTCACACACACTCACATTTTTCTCTTTCCCATGTCTCGCCTTTATGCAATCATGGGTCCCTTCACACATTCCACCTAGTTTCTCTTTTTCTTTTCCTATTAAATTCTTCACAACCCACACTTCAAACCCAAATTTCAAACCTCTGTTCTCTCTGTTTTTTTCGTCTCTGGTTTCATTTTCATCTTTTGCAATGGCTGAAAATTTGGTCGACGGAGAGTTCTGGTTACCACTACAGTTTCTCTCCGACGATGAAGATGGTGGCGGGTTAACCACCCCTTCATTTTCCTCGAAAGAGAAACCTTCTCCGCTCTTCAACAATGGAGAAGATACTCTTCCTTATGGCTTTGCTTCTTTTGATTTCAGTTCCCCTGTCGACTCTCTCAGTGGTTCAAGCGAAACAGAAAGCGACGAGGATGAAAAACACATGGCTGAGTTGACTCGTCGCATGGCTCGTTCCACCCTCGAAGTTGATTACAAAGCCTCTGATAAGAATTTGGTAAGAAAGTTTATCTTATTTCAGTTTTTATTTATTTTTAAAACGGTTAGCGTTTTTTTTTGTTTTTCTTTTTGGTTTGTTGCGTTTTGATGTTTATGGTGTCGTTTATTGTTTATTTTTTGCAGGGTCGTTTTGTGTCAGGCTCACCGCAATCTACACTATGTGCTTTTGGGAGTAGTTGTAGATGCCGTAAATGTTCAAGTTCAAGCCATGGAAGTCCTAATGGTGTTTGTGATGTTTCTTCTTCAAAGGCTACTTGGGATCTGCTGCATGCGGCTGCAGGGGAAGTAGAAAGAATGAGATTGAACCAGCAATGTTATAACTCTCACAACAAACCTTCCCCTATTACTCTACCCTCCAAAAACAACACCGTTTCCCCAAATCATGAAATGGGTTACTTCACTCAACATTCACTTTCTCACCAGCAATTTCAAATTGCACAAGTAAGCTTTAATTTTTTATGAATAATACTTTACTATTTGTTTTTAATCTACTTAATAATTAAAGGAATTTCTTCGTTGGTTTGTAATTGAAGTTTCAGATGCTGAGACAGCAACAAATGGTGAAACAGAACTCAATGTGGGGAGGTGTGCAGAATCAATGTGGGGGTGCATTTGAAAATCAACAACCCAATCATACAGCACAAAACAGAGGAAGAAATTTCGGTGATACTAATGGTGTTGATGGAATGAGAAACACAAACACAGGCGCATTAGGTTTGTCTTCATCTGCATGGCCAACACTTCAGCATGCGAAACAACAACAGTTTTATAATCAAGCCAAACAACAACAACAGATTAACAATCAACAATTTGGGTCTGGAATGAGAGCTGTTTTTCTGGGAAACGGTTCTGGTAGAAGGGAAAGTGCTGGCACTGGCGTGTTCTTGCCTCGTCGTGTTGATAGTCCTGCTGCATCACGGAAAAAACCAGGTGAATGCTTTTTTCATGTTATTTTGTCCTTTATAATTTCAAATCTTGCGTTGTTTTTCATTTCTTAAGCATTTAATGCGGTGGTTGTGGTTGACCATCGTTACTATAGAGAATTAAAATGTTTTTAAATGGTTGAATCTAGTTGTTAATGTTTTATAGTACTATTGGTATGTTTTTGGAACTTTTTTATCACCCTATTTTTTTTTAAAGTTTTAATTCTTATTTTCTCGTTCTAGGTGCGAGGAACTTTTTGTTTATATTTATTTAATTTTTGGTATATTTTTAATAACAACGTTACCATTTCTTGTGTTTGTATTTGCAGTATGTTCAACTGCGTTGGTTCCAGCTAGGGTGGCCCAAGCCCTAAATCTGAACCTTGATGAATATGTAGTGGGGCAGCCTCAACAGCACTTGCATCTGCATCGTTTTAATTCCATCTCTAATGTGGACAATGGTAATAATAATATATAATTAATAAACTTGTAATTTATTAATTAAGAGTGTACTTATCAGTTATCACTCCTCCGTATAATCTGCATTTTTATTTTAATAATGGTTTTATAGAATATTGAATATTGAATAATTGACTTTTGTCTATGTGCAGTAGCCCCTCCTAGGCATAGGGGTAATTATGCCCTTTCACAACAGAAGCACATCAACAACATCAGCAGGCCACAGCCAGCAGTGAGCAATGAAATCAGCCTTCCTAAGGAGTGGACTTACTGATGTGATGATGAAAAAGAAAAATGGGGTAGGGATTTTGGGAGTATTTTAAGGGATTTGATGTTACAATAGTTTATAGTAGAAGGAATAGTTATTTTTGGTTGTTATGAAAGGGAAGTGAGGTTTTGGGTGAAGATGTAAGAAAAAATAGAAGATAAATGTTTTTTTTCTTTAGCAAGAGTTTAAAAATAATGTTAGGGGTCTCTGGATAAAAAAAAGTAATGCGGTTATGACAGCCTGAAATTGCAGTGATATAAGTTACTTTTGTTCTTTTTGATGGAGAGTTGTGGTAAGTCTCTTGAGGAAAGACAAAAATGGTGGATGGGTCAATTTTTGCCTTTGTTTTTGTTTGGTGTTATTAGGGTAATAGTAATAAAAAATGGGTTTGGGATGACAATGGAGAAATTAGGAAGGGAGTGGACCAGATTTGCAGTGGTTTTACAGATCCCTTTCTTATGTATTTTGTTGGAAATCTGATTATGCCAACCTGTCCACCTTAATTACTTATTATAAATAAATAATACAAGGAATTTTAGTTATACATTTTTTGTCTCTACTTTTATGTGCATTCCATCATTTTTTATTTACTTTTTTGAATTTCAAATTTCTTTTGATTAAAGCAGTATGGCAAGTCTCTTGCATAACATTGTTTTTGAGTTTTGCTAATCATGATAAATTGCGTTTATTATTATTTAAAAAAAATATTTTTTTAGGTTTATTAAATAATTAATAATTAATATATTTAGATAGTGTAATGGATAAAATATATTAATTATTTAATAAATTTTAAAAAATAATATTTTTTATAAATAGAATTAGAGGGAATATATGATATTTTTCTTTTATTATATTTTTACATATTATTAACTGATTATAGTAACAACTATTTTACTAATTGTAATAAATATATTTTTTATAAATAATATTAAATTATATATTTAAAATTATTACAGCTAATTCAATATAAAGTAATGTAAAATAAATAAAAATATGTTGATAAAAAAGTAAAAAATATAATTAAAAAATAAATACTATTCTTTTAAAGCGGTGTCTTAAGTGTTGTGAGCTGTGTCTTACTAAGAACTTGTTGCTTTTTCCAGTACAATTAAAGGCAACTTTTGCTTTGTCCAAGGAGGCTTATTGCAGGCGCTTTGAATATTGAACTGTATAGTATTTGTAAATTGTAAGTACTATTTAAATAACTTTTAGACCATTGGGTATTATTGTGGTCTCTCTCTTATAAATATGGCAAAGTGAAAAAGAGAAAGTAAAGAAAATTAGCATATCATTGATGGGTCAAGTGTGAGTGTACGTATGTATGAAGATTAATTGACCATTGCTTGGTAGAGAAGCTTCTGTGCCCTTGGTTTGAATTGTGGTACAATATGTGTTTGGTTTAACACGTGTAAGGTTTTGGTTTTCAAGTGCTTATAAATCGTTTTCATATGGTGCTTTCATTAATGTCCAAAAAGTTCTATCTTTAGTCTATATCTTGGAACTCACAAATGTGGTGGGGGGCTCATGGTTCATTTCTTAGTTTTTAAGGCTTTCTAAGGAAACGTAGCCATCTGGTATTGCCTTACTCTCCTATTGCATTTTACTCCCTTTATTAGGAAAAAAGTTTTTAGGAAAAAACTCATAAATAATGAGCCGAATGTTACTTTTACTCATTTTACATGCATTAAGATTTTTTTTTTCTTTCAAAAGTGGGCTTGGTATAAAATGAAAGTAGTATAAAAATAGAAGATTTTTTTTAATATATCAGTATCATTAATATTTCTTAACCATCACGTGAAATTATTTAAATTCTTTTAGTTTTTTGAGATTTATTTTCGGATGTATTAATTTCTGAATAAACATTCAAATATTTCTGAGATTTATCTTCGGAATAATTTAAAACATTCAATACATCACACTCATAAGTAATTTATATTTGATTTGTAACGAAGATGTATCTCCATGAATATTCCGGAGATACATCTCTGAAACGTATCAGAAAAGGTATTTCATATTATATGTTGGTTATATGTGTTCAGATGAAGATTTAAAATATACCGTACAATTGAAAAAGAAAAAAAAGTAGACGTGCATAATTTCAGATAGATCAAAAATGCCATACAAAAATAAAATACCAATAAATGTAAAAAATATTGTACAATCGAGATCAATAAAGTAGTAAGACTATCAAAATAAAGTACAAATCATAGTACTACAACTATATAATAAGAGATTATTGTCTATGTTTGACAACCTATCCTTTACCTCCTCTGCCTCGTCTACCTCCTCGCATCAATCTCCATGTCCTCCGACGCTGTCTCCGGTACAACAATGCTCCCTGTGCCTCCGTCATGATGACATATAGGATCTGTCTCACTTCAGACTCATCAGGGAAGATACCTTTGTCAATGTCTATCCACTGAATCTCCACTATACGACGACACCTAGGCAAGACATCCTCAGCATGATCTAGCTGTGTCTGCGCCTCATATAGTATCTCTTGAAGCACCATGTACGTATGTGACACATTGAAGAACCATCTAATGTACCCTTCGACATAGCTCCAGTCGCCTCAACTATGGTAGTCCGTGCCTCCTCTAGTACCATATGGCTCTCATTATCATCAAACATGTCATCTATCTGTCTACGTGTCAAGGCAAAAGGAGCATAGACATCATGGTTCCTGAGAATGGTCTGAGTGTAGCCGAACTACCGCATGACACGCTCGGGAAGATGAAGAGCAGTGAGACGTGATCCGCAGGCCAACCATCCAAAGTATATCACTATCTCGTCAAATGGTCGCATCTCAAACGGTAACGTAGGTATACGACGTCTATATAGGTCACACTCTTGTCCATAAAAATCACAGTGCCGACCAAATAAAGCAGGTATGCTCTCAATGTATGCGATCTGTGGAGGACCACCTGCTCATCATCACTATCAGCCTGTTGTGTACTCAGGATCGCATCCTCATATACCTTCTTCAGATATACAAATCTAGCATGAACACCCCTGGTCGTATCCAACTCCTCCACCGCCTCCCCTGGATCAACCCCTAGATACTCTACCATAATCTCGAGTTCCTCATCTTTGATCATCCTCCCATGATCTAGGAATCTCCCCCTGATCGAAAGATGTAGCTAACACGCGACATCGTCGAGTGTGATAAACATCTCACCATTTAAGAGGCGAGGTCTTCGAGTGCCATCTCTCCACAAATGCATTAAGCATCCTATGGTTGACCGTAGTATAACCGATCGTGCATAAGGCCTTCATGCCAGATAAAGACAAAATCGACTGAAATCAATCCTCATTCGGCTGAGGCAACACAACAATCTTCTTCCCGTGGTTAAGAAACTTTTGCAGATCATGCTCTTGAAATTTTTCGAAATAATCAATGTCAGAAATTAAAATTAACGTAAAAATAAATAAAGAATCCAACTAATGTTACCTCCTAGTCTCAGATATGTCTGGCAGTATGGTCTGGATACAGAGGCAGTAAGGAGAAATTAACTAGATCACCTCCAAAAGCCTCTAGCTTAGCATCCGCAGCAACCTCATCCTTAGGAGGTGGCACTCGATCAACAACATCATTAGTAAGAGGTGGGATAAGAGGTGGAACTGAGTCAACAACATCATCGGTAGGAGGTGGCACTGGTGAAACCTAACACCCGCGGGAGGATGAGAGAGTGATGTGTCAGATGGTGAATGCCGTCACCTACGGGAAGAAGAAGATGAAATGGCATGAGAAGAAGCACGCGCCCTAGAAGTAGACGAATCTTCCTGACCAGAGAGACCAAGAGCCTCAAAAATCTACTGACTCTTCTCCCACCGAATGAATACGTGCTAAGCAACCCTGCCATGCCTCAATCTATCATGTCTATCAGCCATTATGCTTGTAAGTTAAAGTAAGGAAGATCATTAGTGCAGGAAAACAACACACAAGCAAAAAAATATAAAAAAAATACTGCAGGAAACTAAAACATTAAAAAATTTCAGAGATGCATCTCTGAAATTTCTTGCAGAAAATTAAACGCTGAAAAATTCCGGAGATGCATCTTCAGAATTTTTTGTAACTCAAAAGTTGCGTCTATTGCGTTATGTACCACATGCAGGCTCAAAAAAATTATTACGATCAATAATTTCAGCCAACAAACAAGTAATACACTATGATTAAACTATCTTAAATGTGATATCTATTTATTTATAATCCTAATAATTGATTTCTACTCATTTACACCAAAACTCAAATTTCATTAAAAATTCGAAAACTTATAAGAAATCGATGTATTTGAGGAAGATGGATGATGTTACAGATGAAGATTGATGTTCCCATGAGTTTTCTTGAGCATTGTTGAATGAAATTTGACTTGGTGTAGAGAAGAAATTTGAGAGAGGTTGAAGTTGAGCTGAGTTTGAGTAAAATGTGAAATGAGGAAGGAGAAAAGTCTGACGCGACTTAACCTCTTAAATGTTCTAGAAATGCATCTCCGAAATATTTTAACGTTAACTGACTTTTTGGTGTGTTCAAAGACGCATCTCCAAAAACTCGAAACATTTTTAGAATTTTGCATAACACATAAGAAACATATGAAATGCATTAAGAAATCCTCAAAAAATGAGGTGATTAGACCAAGAGTTATTTTAAGAAGCAAAATAAATTATGATTAAAATATAATCATGCATTAAAACAAGAAATACACAAAAATAAAAATAAATAACAATAAGCTATATACGAATATAATTTCACTCCAACCACAATTCCACGCGTTCAGTATTTTTACAATTGTTGGAGTGGAATCTAAACGTCTAATTTAAATACATTTTTGTAAACTTATATTAAATAAAAATATATAATTAAAAATATTAATTATTTGATCTTAATTTAACGATGGTAAAAGTACCGATCGTAAAAGATCCATCTACATATAGATCCCACCAAAATTACAAACCAAACCTCAATCTGAAAAAAAAACCATGCCCAATACTAGATTACCAAATACCCTAATAGAGGCGATAGACTTCTAAAACTAAACAACACCCTAAACGACGTAAAAATTATAATAATTTCTTGCGCCAATCAGCTCAAAGCAGGATGACACCTCCTCTGCCCACAACAAGTAGCATTTAAGAGCATCCGGTGGGTGCCACACAAATATCAATATTTGTCCCAAAACAGAGTTGAACTATCGAACACACAACAAAGTCATCATCAAACTTTATTTATCTCAAAATAGAGAAGGGAAAATATCGATAAAACCCAAGTGGGGAAAGAGAAATGAGTAAGAAAGTCGGTTATGCAAGGGGGAAGGTATAAGAACCCCTCACATCCATGGTACTCCATGGGGACCATTTTAAATGCTCTTGTTTGGATGGGTGTTACTATCTTCATGTACCTGCAAAACAGAAAATGAGTTAGAGAGAGAGTTCTTAAGGAGGATTGAGGCCCTCATGCCTACGTATTCTCATGGTACAATGAGAAATCCAGAGCCTCATAGTTCGTGGAACCAGAGAGAAAGAAAGAAAAGTGATCGCCAAGGATTCGTATCCTCGTGCCTACGTACCCTCATAATGCAATGAGGAAGTCAGAGTTCCGTAGTTCGGAGGACAAATACTGAGAAAAAATATGATTGCGAGTGGTGTTTAAACCGTAAAGACCAGAAGCTAAAGCAATGTTTAAACCAAAGGAAAGAGACTGTGGTGTTTAAACCAAGAAAGGGATTGTGGTGTCAAAATCAAGGAAATGTTGTATAACCACTAAAGGTGTCAACCCAAAGCTGCGGTGTTTAAACCAAAGAGAAAAGGGAGTGGTGTTTAAACCAAGAGAAGGGGTTAACCACAAATGTGCATCCCAAGAAGGAAACAAAGGTGTATAACTAATAAAGGTGTCAACCTGAATTGTGGTGTCAAAACCAAGAGGGATGACTTACCAAAGCACATGGACTAACATGGTAAGGAAGGAAAGCAGGAACTTGTCAAAGCACTGAGACTGACATGACAAGGATCTTACCAAAGCACGAGGACTGATATGGTAAGGGAATGGTGTCAAAATCAAGAGAAAAAAGGTTTAACCATAAACGTGTGTCCCAAAGAGGAAGCCACAATGGTGTTTAAACTAAAATGATCTGAAAAGAGAAGCCATAGGGCTAGTTGCAGACTTGTCAGTGAATTGACTGAAATTGCACTAAAGTCTATAAATATTGGTAAATACTCCAAAAAATTGGATCATTCGTCCCATACCAAAAATATTAAAAATGAGGATAAGAATGCTCCCTTTCACCCCTTCTTTATTGCTTAAGGCTCACGGCATGCAATCCTTGTCAATGCTGACAAGTTGTTGAAATAGGTTCTCAAAGATGAACTATGGGGATGAGGCAGATGACTGGTGCTTGAGGTCTTGTACTTGTTGAGAGGATGAAGCGCCAAAGTAACAAAGACAAATCCCATTAAATTACCAAGGGGCTTATGATCACCTGACAAAGATAAAGGGTATGTGCAAAGTCAAGGGGATCTAGTTGATCAAACAAAGTTTGATCAAGCTAAATCAAGGGGATGAGAATAATAGAACACACAGTGCATGATCATACAAAGACTAGACTAGGGTTTCATTGTTAGGTAGCCCAAGAGAAAACCATGTGTGTGCTAATGTGTGCCAACCTAAATAGATGAACGTGATAAGAAGATGCATAAAGAAAATGAACAAGAATAAATTCATAAGTTTAAAACTTCAACAAGTGAACCAAGTGCAAAGTCAGAGTGTCCACATGGTCCATGGGTCCAAGGTCACTCCAAATCAAGCAAAGGTCATAAGATCCTATTTCTAAAGTCCAAAGTCCACAATATGAGTATCATCACTCCAGATCAAGCTTAGGTATTAAGATCAAGTCAATTCATTTTATCATGTTTTGGTTCATTGAGATGATATCAAGCAGATCAAACACAATATAAGAAGCAACAAATGAATAAGACAAGATAATCAATACAAAATTAATAATGTATGAAATAAGATGATGACTGAAGCATAAAAGTAACTTGTATAAAATAAAGGCACAAAAGTAAATGACTTGAATTTAAATGACAAGAATTAAATGACAATAAAGTAAAGTTAATTATTAATGGTGAGAGTTAGTGATTCATTCATTGTGTCGGGACGATTTAGCGCTATGTTAAGCAATCTTAAGTAGGCTTATGTAGAAGCCATACCTATCTAAGGCCGGTCAATAGCAATTTATATGTCAGACATGTTAGAGAATTAACACAAGTTAATCTCCTAAAACATGTAACACAATGGTCAAAGTAGAGGAAGAGAGTAGATGAATGAAGTCAAAGTAATATATGACTCAAGTGTTTGACTTAGGATCTACTATGATACAAATCAAGGGACTCAAACATATGGCTCAATGAGGGATAACCTATCATTGATCCAAAGTGTCAAAAATGATTCAAAGATCATAATCAACATGTTTGAAACAAAGAAGATTGAATCAACCTCAATTCCATCTATGGATAACTTGAAATGTAGAAGCATTGATCAACCAAGTCAACAACTCAAGTCAAAAGCATCAAGTGTATAAAAAGTCAAACAAAAATATGAATAAAAATGATTTAAAAGGGAAATTAAAGAGAAAATACCAAACTATGTTCAAAATGATTCAAAAATGGTTGCAAAAATTACACAAAGTCCCAAATTTTATGAATGAATAGATCTCAAAGGTTGGATGCAAAAATGTTTAAAAACGGTTAAAAAATAAATTGGAAAAGAAAATTAAAAAGAAAATGAAATAAAAATTATAATAAATGCAAAAAATGGTTAATAAACTAGGAAACAAATGTATGTGATGCAAAATATTCTTAAAGACTTTGTGTAAAATTTTTTGATCAAAATGAGTGAGAAATTAATTGAAAAAGAAAAGTAAATAAAAAATGAAAAATAAAATGAAATAAAATAAAAGAAATAGGCGCCAATGGCTAGAATTTGAAAAAGGCGCGTGTCAGGTTGTGATTGGTCAGGTTTGAATGTTTGACACCAAAACGCGCGCACCAACTTCATCTTCAACCTTGAGTTGATTTTGCAGATCACATGAACTTGTGTTTTTAGCAACACCCAAACATGGCATTAGCTTCGCAACACTTCATTGTTCATGTCTCCCTGCATCAGAGCCATTAATTGGCTATGAGCAGGGAGAATTTGCTCAAGAACTCGAAGAATCCTAGTTCTTCAAAGTAAAATTAAATGATGAATACTGAAGATAAATTAAAGGTAAGTGAGGGATTTTGATTAGCGGAGTGAGGTGAAGAGTGTGGTAACTTGTTTGCTTAATAATTTTACTTGTAACTACCTTTCCAGTTGGAGCTTCGAAGGTCAACAATGGTAGATTTGGAGATCTGGTTCCAAGGTGCTTCAAGCCAAGGCAATGCTTCAGTTAGCTTTAGAAGGTGCCAATGAAGGATTTTGGGTGAAGATTCGAAGTTAAAAGAGCTTGAATCGAAGAAACGATTGACTTGTCTTTTGAGATATCAGGTTCAAATGGTTGACCCATTACCATTTTTACTGTGTTTTCATCACTTATTCAATAAGAAGCCAAGGATTCTGGAATACTTTGTTCGCATTATGTCACCTTTTAAGTTAGTTTTTGTTTATGTAAGTTAATTAAGCATTTTATCAATTTTTAGTTTTATTTCGTGTTTTTGGAATTTTATGCTTTGGTTGTCTGTTTTTATTCCCTCCAGGTCCAAGTAGAAAATCCAATGGACTAAATGCAAGAAAGTCGAGAATTTTGGCGTTTGAGGAAAGAAGTTATGAAGTTTTAGGAAGCCTGACATGACCACTCGTGTCACCTGACACGGGCCGTGTCAGGATGAAGACCTAATGAAGCTGAAGAGGAAGGTCAAGGCAGAGGCCTGACACGGCCACCCGTTTCATCCCACATGGGATGAAGTTGAAGATGAGAGCCAAGTCAGGGGCCTGACACGGCCACCCGTGTTAGCCCAGGCGCAAAATATTCCAATTTTTGGGCTTTTATCCGGGCTTGAGCAACAAGGGTGTTTTGGGGATTTCCAACCAATGCCAAGGTATTTTCACTATTTTAGAAGAGTTTCTACGTGAGAAGAAGGACACTTTTTGGCGAGGAGAAAACAAAGCACGGAGAATTGCCAGACCGTCTAGAATTACAGAGATCAAGGAATTCGGAGAGTGGAAGATTTTCATGAGCTGAAGTAATTGAAGATCCAAGTCATCAAATTACTTGTAATGTCTAATTTTTATCTTGAATCTGTTTTGAACAATATGAGTAGCTAAACCCCTCAATGCTAGGGGGGTGTCCCTAATTTATATCTGTAATGACTCTGAGTTTGCGATTGCATTGATAATATTGTTTTTCATAACTACGGTAATCTTTTGATGTGTTTAATGCTTTCTCTTTCAGATCATTGGTGTATGATTATCAATTATGTTGGACCGCCATTGATGAGGTTTTCATAAGATTACTTTACAATAGATATCACCTAGGACTAGGGATACCCTGTATGAACCATGAGATTCTTGATATAATAAGGCTTAATTTCACCGGTAATTTCCTATTGACATAGAAATTAAGGTTGAATGATTAAAGGTTTTCTCACCAATGCCTTGGGAGAAAATACCCTTGCGAATTGGTAGTAATAAATTAATATTTGTTGATACAATAGTGACTCAGCATTGTTACAGGGACATATTATACACCTTCCCTGACATTTTCCCTTGCAAACCCTTATTTTATAGTATTAACTTTATTTACCTTTATTTTTATAAATCTGAATCTAAAACCCCCAAACACTAGTTTTTGTTTAATTGAACGATTATTTGAACTCGATATTAACACGCAGTCCTTGAGATCGACATTCAGGGAATTTCCCCTTTATTACTACAAAAGGAAAAATAGTACACTTGCTATTTTTTCGATCAAGTTTTTAGCACCGTTGCCGGGGACTGCCAAAATATAGAGTTTAATTTTAGTTCAATTAAAATTTTATTGCTTTTAAATAAAATTATTTTTCTATCATTTATATAATTTCATTCGCTAATCTGTTTATGCGAGGAGATCCCTCAGCATAATTTCTTTTTGACGTAGAAATCGAGAGAACCCTTCACCAGAGACTCAGGAACGCTAGATTGAATGCCAAAGAAGAAGTTCCCTCGGTTCACTCAGATTCAAAAACAGAAACTATGGCGGAAGTTCCTCCAATTCCACCTCCACCTCCGGAAAGACTCCCTGGTGATTATGGAGGTGCAAATGCACCGGGTGGTAGATTAACAATTGTCAATCAACCGGTGAATGTGACTAATTTTCAACTACATCCTAGCACATTCAATCAACTTGAAAGAAAAACTTTCACCGGAAAGGTAAATGAAGATACAAACAAGCACTTGTAGAGATTCTGATCATGAGTACTACTTTAAAAATTGATGGTCATACTGATGAAACAAAGAAGTTAAAAATGTCCCTGTTCACTATAGATGAAGAGGCGGAAGAATGGTTCTACTCCCTCCCATTCGACAGTATTATATCATGGGAAGAGATGGAAACTGCTTTCTTAAATGAGTATTTTCCAGCATCGGTATTTTTGAGAAAAAGGTATGAAATCTTAAACTTCAAATAGAAGGAGGGCGAGTCTATGGGAGATGCCTACAAAAGATTCAAAAGGGTCCTGGTAGCTTGCCCAACTCATAATATGAATCAGACTGAATATATGCAGATGTTTGTTAATGGACTGGAAATAAAGACGAAATAGTTGATTGATACCGCAGCCGGTGGCTCAACAAATTTCTCAACAACCACTGATATTAAAAAGATCATTGAAGCGATAACTACCAATGAGCATCTGTAACTGTATGATAGGTGTACTAGTAAACCTGAGGGAGTTATTGATTTGAAGCTGGAAAGTAATAAAATTCGGTTGTAAGATACAGTAGCTGTGGAAGTGGAAAAGGAGTTGAAGGCTATGAATATAGGTACTCAACAGGTAGCTCAAGTTCAACCTGCTCAGACCATCACTTGTGAAATTTGTAATGGACCTCACCAGACAGTATATTGCTTTGCAACCCCTCAACAAATTGAAGAGATAAAATTTTTGAAACAGAATAATCCCTACTCCAACACTTACAATCCAGGGTGGAAGAATCATCCAAACTTCTCCTGGAAAGATCAAAGAGGGAATGTTTCACAACAGGGTCAAGGTCAATATTAGACTCAATATCAACAACAACAGCAACAACAAGCTCCAAAGAAAGCAGACTGGGAGATTGCCATTAAAACAATGGACACTCACAATATGTAATTCCAAGAAGAGACTAGAAACAATCAGAAAAACACTACCGCCTCTATAAAAAATCTCGAAGTTCAGCTGGGTCAGATAGCACAACAAATAGTAAGTTCTCGAACACGAGGTTCCTTACCAAGTGAAACAGTTCAAAATCCAAGAAACATTGAGAATGTTAATGTTGGCACGACGAGAAGTGAGAAGGCAACTAAAGATGAAAAAGTTATACCACCTGGAAAGCCAACTGAAGAGAAAAATAAAAAGGAGACTAAACAGGTGATTAAGTTACCCTATCCTCAGAGAGTGACAAAGAAGGATCCAAGAGAGACAGACTTTGAGAAATTCATGACAATGTTTAAAAAGATAGAGAGTCATATGCCTTTGTCTGAAGCACTCGAGTGAATTGCCATCTACACAAAATTCATGGAAGAGGTAATCGCCGAAAAGAGACCAACATCAGAAGAATCGGTAGCCTGGAAGGAAAAATATAGTGTAATATCACTAGGTCAGGGAATTCCAAAAAAACAGAAGGATCCTGGAACGGTCACAATATCATGCACAATAAAAGAGAGAATTTTCAAAAAGGTACTAATTGATTCTGGAGTTAGTGAGAATGTAAAGAGAATGTAAAGAATAACATTTTATAACCAATTTCATTGTGTTCTTATTTTTTTCTTCTATTCTACCCTTGTGAATTTCTTACAGATCAAGAAACCAATTATACTTTGTAATTCCGACATCATTTTCACAACAAATTGGTGTGGTGAGCATGGAGAAGATGTCGTCAACAAAGTATGAGATTGAAAAGTTCACCGGAGTGGACAATTTTTGTCTGCAACGCTTGAAGATGAAAGCCCTACTGGTTCAACAGGGTTGTTTAGAAGCATTAAAGGGAGTCGTAGCCATGGACGTTGCGTTAAAGGATAAAGAAAAATTGACTATGGTAGAGAAAACCCACATCTCCATCTTATTGAGCCTCAGTGATAAGGTTCTTCGACGGGTTTAGAAGGAGATGACAGTGTCGGGTCTTTGGGAGAAACTTGAAAGTTTGTACATGACTAAATCATTGGTCAATCACCTCTACCCGAAGCAAGCTCTGTATTCAGTCAAGATGAGTGAATAAAAAGTTATGGCTAAGCAGTTTGATATGTTCAACAAGCTGATTCTTGATCTTGAAAATATCGATGTAAAAATCAAGGATGAAGATGATAACACCGAAACACACTACGTATTTGACTTGGATTGCACATGTTTTACCATCATTTTATTATCATTTCTACTATTATGCTGATACTTTTCCTTGTTTTTAGGTACATGGCCTAGAAAATGCCTTACTCGAAGAAACAAAGAAAAATGGAGGAAAAACATAGAAAAATGAGTAAATTGTACACATGGCGTTCAACATGGTATCACCATAGAGGTAGCCGCGAGGAAGATGATGTGTCCCACGTCCCAACGGCCACAAAGATTGGGTCGAGCCATTTTGGGAACATGGTGGTCGCCATCCTTACATGGCAATCTCCATCTTTGATTTTGGCGCTTCAGTCAATGGCAGTTGGAGATTCACCCCCATGACCACCGTTTTTCTCTCACACGAACGCTGAAGGAGTTATGTGATTCCCTAGGTCTAGTACTAGTATAAATAGGACATAAAGTTCACAGTTTTAACCATCCAAGCTTAGTTGCATCATATGCCATATATTCACACTGTTAAAGCAATAATTCGTCATATCGGGGGGTTATTGCACCATTGTTGTTATTAAGTTTGGAGCATCATAGTCATAGCATTTTAATGTTGTCTCCATTTAGATTTCAGTTGTACCAGATTCAAGTCTCCGATTGAAGCAGGTTTTTAATATATTCCGCACTGCTTTATTTTATTTACTTTGTCACACCGCTTTACTTTCTTTACTTTATCGCATCACTTTACTTACTTTTATTTTCTTGCACCGCTCAACTTTATTTATTTTCCCACTCTACTTTACTTTATTTATTTTATTTCCCGCTTGTTACTTTACGTGCAAAAATATATTTTCAAAGCTCTACATTTATTTGCAAGTTCTTGTTGAAACTCAATCGCACACGTATCACTTTAATATGTCATATCTTAATTTTCAATCATATGTTTTATTGTTTACCATAACCATGTCCATATAAATCATTAGAGCTGGAATGTGGGAACCGTCGATTCAACGGTACTCCATATGTTGTCTATGTAAGAGTGCTTTTGGGGTTATTTTGACTTTAGTACAACTTTAATACATCTGATCGATTACTACGAAAGTAGTACTATGACCAAGTCGGGTAAGATCGAAAGTCGTCTGACACTTAAGATAAAATAGGTTTGTTTTTGATTAATAAAAACAGTGGAAGAACTTTGTTAATTTATTAGGAAAGTTAAATATTACTAGAAGGAGGTTTTGAAACTGTTTTCGGACGCATTTATAGGTTTATAATTCGGTTGTCCGGGCATGTACCGAAAACCCATTGAAATTAAAGTTTTCAATCAAAATTACTTTTAAACTGAGTTAAAGAGGTTATAATATAAAAAATGATTTTCTACTTTAACGCAAGACGCAACCAGTGTATTGTGAGCGGTTGGTATAGATTAAAGATAAAGTCTGGTTTCGAAAAATAAAAAATGACAGTTCCTTTTTAATTAACTCTTTTTCAAGGAAGAAAATATTGCCCCATAGGTAGTTCTAATTAGAGATAATAGGAGTATTGTTGATTGATGTGATCCACGTTCCAGTATTACATCTTTGAATTCATTTAAGCGTTATTATTTTCATTTTGTTTCCGTTCCAAACATTCTTGATATCACCTTAGATAAACACCATAACAATAGTTAATGATAAATTGATATTGGTCTCTATGGGATCAATAATATTTTATATTACTCTGATGTACTACGTATACTTGCGGAAAACATGCATCAGAAGATCAAGTGTTGTTACTGTTGTGTACTTTG
The DNA here is from genome assembly GCF_024323335.1 of Lathyrus oleraceus. NCBI lineage: Eukaryota > Viridiplantae > Streptophyta > Magnoliopsida > Fabales > Fabaceae > Lathyrus > Lathyrus oleraceus. The sequence goes on from NC_066581.1 coordinate 342,040,789, forward strand.
CCTAGAACACATGCTCACTTCAAAGAAACTCTCTTGTGTGGAAGATAGTCTCTGACCTTTGAAGAAGTTCAACCAGCCTTGTAGCCTATGGATTTGAACGAACGAAAGGAGAACATGCCATCTTCGACTGGTGAAGGTCTAATGGTTAAGGTGAAATTCACAAAGAGAGATGGCAAGTTCGAGACAAAGAAAGGTAAAACTCAGCAGAAGTCTTATAGTGGTGATGCATATGGTATTCGATGTTATCACTGTAAGAAGGAAGGACATACAAGAAAAGTATGCCCTGAATGCCTGAAAGATCATGGAGGTAAGGATAATGGCAACACAACCATTGTTCAAGATGATTTCGACTCATCTGATGTTCTTGTGGTTTCCAGCGGCGACTCAAGTAAAGAGTGGATTACGGATTCAGGTTGCACTTGGCACATGACTCCAAACAAAGACCTGTTCAAGGAATTATGTGATCAATATGGTGGATATGTATTTCTTGGAAACAATAAGGCTTGCAAGATTGCAGGTGTTGAATCTGTGAGATTCAAGCTCCATGATGAGTCAATAAGACTGTTGACTAAAGTCATGTATGTATCTGATTTGAGGAGAAATTTGATTTCTCTTGGTGAATTCAACAAGAAAGGATATATTTTCCAAGGAGAGAAAATTATTCTAAAAGTCATGAAGGGGTCGAAGGAAGTATTAAGAGGCATGAAGAAACAAGGCTTGAATACCCTTGAGGCTGAAGTTTGTTAGTGGTTCTGCAGATGTTGCATCCACAAAACCTTTGTCGAAGATAGAAATTCGGCACATGAGATTGGGCCAAGTCAGCGAAAGAGGTCTGGTCGAATTGGGGAAACGAAATCTACTTGGTGGAGACAAAGTCAAAAAGCTTAAGTTTTATGAACCCTGTGTACTTGGAAAATCTTGCAGAGTGAAGTTCAATAAAGGCAAACAAAGAACACATGGATCCCTTGATTACATCCATGCTGATCTTTGGGGGCTTGCGAGGTGTCCATCACATTCAAGAGAAATGTATTTTCTATCCATAGTTGATGATTATTCTAGAAAGTTATGGGTATTCATCCAAAAGACTAACGATGAAACTTTTGAGAACTTCAAAAGTTGGAAGACTCTGGTCGAAAATCAGTCTGGCAGGAAGGTCAAGAGGTTGAGAACTGACAATGGCCTTGAATTTTGCAATGAGGCGTTCAATAGTTTTTATGCAGCCTCTAGTATTGCAAGGCACCGAACTACTATGGGTACTCCCCAACAAAATGGTTTGGCTGAAAGGTTTAAAACCATTTTAGAAAGAGTTAGATGCATGTTGACTAATACTAGGTTAAAGAAGGTGTTTTGGGTTGAGGCTGTTTCGACAACAACATATCTGATAAATATATGTCCTTCGACTATGTTAGATATGAAGACACCTGAAGATATTTGGTTGAGATATCCACCATATCTCGACAAGCTTAGAGTATTTGGATGCATAACATATGCTCACATTAGGCATGACAAGGTCGAACCAAGAGCTCTGAGTTGCATGTTCATGGGATAATCTGAAGGAGTCAAAGCTTATAAGCTATGGTGCATAGATCCAGGTCACATGAGGTGTATCACTAGTCGAGATGTAGTTTTTAATGAAGATGAGATATCTTTCAAAAAAACTGATGACGTTAGTCGAAGTGCACAAATATTTGAAAAGGAGATGGAACAAGAAGAGATTCCTGTTGAGGTGGAGCATGTCGATGCTGAATTGCGTATCCCAGATCAAGTTGAAGAGGCACAAGATGCTGAAGATACTAAGGAAGATGAGGAAATTGTCGATCACTACCTATTGGCAAGAGATATTCCTAGAAGTGTCATCAAGCCACCTCAAAGATTTGGGTATGCAGATCTCATAGCTTATGCCTTAATCTCTCTAAGTGAGGTTCTAGATGAAAAACCTAGAGACTATCAGGAAGTTACAAGGAGAGAAATAAGTCTGAATGGATGAAGAGCATAAATGATGATATGAATTCTCTTCATGATAACCACACTTGGGACTGGTCAAGAATCATGCTAGAGCCGGGTTAGTCATCTGTAAGTGGATTTTCAAAGTTAAGGAAGGAATCGAAGGAGTGACGTCGAAGAGATATAATGCAAGATTGGTCACAAGGGGTTTCACTCTAGAAGGTGTAGACATCAATGATTTGCTCTCTCCT